>NC_065448.1:135424168-135754793 GCF_917563875.1 Diabrotica virgifera virgifera
TTTACGAGGATCATTACATTGCAAAATTGGTTATCGTTGTAGATATTTCATCTTCGGTTTTCGTTTAGAATAGAGTAGAATAGAAAAATATGCTTTATTACTGACAATTTTTACAATTTTATGGACAAAGCTTACATACAGTCAAAAAAATAACAACATACAATTTATTAAATTAGATAAATCGTCAATATACAGTATATTATAAGATAATTAAGTAAAACAAAAACAATGTATTGCAAAATTTATATAAATTGCAAATTGAACATACAACAAATAAAATAAGGAACTAATAAGTTTAAGCTGCTGCATATGAAACCCAATTTTCTTAGTTATTCTTTAAGAAATTCTTTTATTGAATAATATGGTCTTTTAAATAGATAGGCTTTTGTCATTTTACGGAACTTTGGGAAAGTTGTTGCAGATTTAAGTTGTAATGGGAGATGGTTGTATAGTTTTTTGCTGAATATAATATATATTACTTTACTAACTCAGTGGACAGGGTCGGTAAATAAATATCAAAAGTTGAATTTCTGGTGGAGTAGAGATGATTAGGCATTGCTGGAAAGACATGAAGGTGTTTACGAATTAAGCAAACCGTTTCTAAAATATATAAAGATCGAAATGTTAAAATTCCGTGATCGCTGAAGTAACTTTCTGCAAAGTGTAGTTCTTCTGAGCCGAACAGATGTCTTATTGCTCCTTTTTGCAATTTAAAAACAATATCAGGTTGTGCAGCTGTACTAGAACCACAAAAAGGAAGACCATATCGAAGATGAGGCTCGAACAACGAAAGATATGTTATTTTAGAAGATGCTAAATTGATTTCCCTTGATACAAACCTTATTGCATAGCAAGCTCAGGCGAGTTTCTTACTTAACGAATCGATATGAAGGGACCATTTGAGGTTGCTGTCTAAAAAATACCAAGAAATTTTACAGAATCAACGGTACTGATCTGGCTGTTATTTAGAAGCAAGGGTTGAAGTGCTCCTTTATACGATAATGCTACTGTCTTATCCACGTTAAAAGAGAATAAATTAGAGTCAGACCAGGTTTTATCGAAAGTAGATCCGAAGTTATACGTGCATGAAGAGTTGCAATAATTGAGTTGCTCCAATTAATACCGGTATCATCAGCAAAAGGAAAAATTTTCCCATCGATTTTTAAATGCGTGATGTCATTTATAAAGATAAGGAAAAGTAGAGAATGCAATACTGAACCTTGTGGTTCACCACATACAATGTTTTTGAGACTAGAGTGAGTATCATTTGCTCTAACCAGTTGTTTCCTATTATCCAAGTAGGATTGGAACCAATTCAAAGAAATACCTCGATTTCGTAGAAATTTATTTTTTTATCAAAATGTGATTTACCCAATCAACCCAGATAGCACATGACATCCCGAGGACGTCCGTTTCAGGTCCCAATTAAGTCCGAATGTACGGGGACTTCAATCTGACGTTCCCAGGAATTACAAATCCAGACGTCCCCAGGAAGTACGATTACGGACGTCCCCAGGACGTCTGTTTCAGGTCCCGCTAAGTCAGAATGTAATGGGACCTTAATCGGACGTCCCCAGGAAGTACGATTACGGACGTCCCTAGGAATTACGAATCAAGACCAGTTCAGGAATGCATCTAATAACCTTCAGTTATTTTCCATTTGCAGTGTTGCCATACTTTAATTGTTTGATTCTTGTATAATTCCAATCAATGGTATAATATACAAGAATAGTAAGATTAATATATAGAGATAGATTTATAATCTAAACAAAACATACAGTTTACCTTCATTTATCAGTTGATCTTCCTTTTTATACCAGTGTTGGTTAACTTTAAATATAATCTACTGAATAATTTAAATTTCAATTAATGTCTTAATAGTAATCATTAATAAAAAGAATTTAAATTATCTTTTGATTTAAAAGCATTTATACAGTTGATCTTTATTTATCTTTTTTTGTAACAATTTTAATAAACTTTGATTTAAAATGCCTCTTTTGAGTTTTTTCTATCCAGTATTTACACTGATATTGTACTATTTACTTTTCCAAACTCTATTTTTTTGGTGCTTCAAAACTATTGAAGCAGCTATTTTTAAATGTAACTTTATGTGACGTGGTTATGTTTGTGAAAAAATTGAGGATACGGCAACGGTGTCATATTATGTCAAGCTAGAACCCTGCCTGGCCAATCATACGATAGGGATTAGATTAACCGTTAATAGAAGGAAATGTTAGGTTCTATTCATTCTATTCTACAAAAGATTAACAACTTTCTAATGCAAACAGAGAGACAGAGGAACAATTTGTACAGCTAGATACAATACTTTAGCAAAAACCCGATTTTAATCATGGCATAAGTGTTTTTATATAAGGTAGGAACTTAGGTATATTCTTTTATCTACGATTGTAGGTAAAAGAATTATCAAAATTTGGAGGAGAAGGAACATAAAAATACGTCTTATTGTTTGTTAAATTTTAATAAAAAATTGTTTGATATATAGATAATAGGTACCTATGTGTGTTTTCATTTTAAATGCAGATTTCATCTTTAAAAATTATGAGTAAATTTATATAAAATAATTTTTGACTTTTTATTCTTTAGACTTTACCATTTTTATTCATTCAGTTGCGGTGCGAAACCAAAACTGTCTTAATTCTTACTCAGATCAGAGAGTGCAGCCAGCACTCTTATCGACGATTTCACCTCTTTTTAGAGGTTCATCAGAGACTGCATAGGCTGCTTTTCTCTGGCCCAGGCAAAAATCTTCGACATATCCATCTCCCACCGCAACTGACGAGATGGTAGTAGGTGCCTAGCGGCATCTGCTAAATAAAAGACTAAGTTTTTCAACCTAATAAAAATATTTGTAAATTAAATATTTTTAAAAGATTTTTAATTGAAAAACTTTATTGGCCCATTTCCTGGTGACAACCTCCAAGGCTTCTACAATATGCAAGCACATGGATGCTGCAGTGAAGACTAAGGGGAAGGAATTCTACACTATGCAATTCACAACCCCCGTCTGCAGCGTGGTAAAGTTCCAGCGGAAAATGGACCTAGTTACTCTATAGGAGTAATACTAATAAAAATAAAAATGTATAGTTTTTCAATTAAAAATCTTTTAAAAATATTTAATTTACAAATATTTTTATTAGGTTGAAAAACTTAGTCTTTTATTTAGCAGATGCCGCTAGGCACCTACTACCATCTCGTCAGTTGCGGTGGGAGATGGATATGTCGAAGATTTTTGCCTGGGCCAGAGAAAAGCAGCCTATGCAGTCTCTGATGAACCTCTAAAAAGAGGTGAAATCGTCGATAAGAGTGCTGGCTGCACTCTCTGATCTGAGTAAGAATTAAGACAGTTTTGGTTTCGCACCGCAACTGAATGAATAAAAATGGTATACATTTTTTTTAACATTGTTTAATAGTAATTAAACGCCATGTTTAAAATTTCTGAAAACACTTTACATAATGCCCTAAAAAGGTTTGGTCGGAGGTTCCAAGGAGGTTTTGGACGACCGTCCCAAGGAGGTTTTAGTCGGACGTCCCCAGGAGAGTTCGGTCGGACGTCCTGGGCACGGATGATTTTGTAACATCGCACGTTCTCGGTACGTATCGAGGATTTCCCAGGACCTGAAACGTACGTCCTCAGGAGGTACGAATGTCCTAGTGGTACATCCCGGGTACGTCCCAGGGATGTACTTGTGCTGTTTGGGAAAGGCTTTGGCATGGTCACAAAAAACAGTGGCAGTATACAGATTATTGTTTAGTGCTTGGTAAACCTCAGGTAGTACAGAAAATATGGTACGGTGGTACATTTATTAGTTAAAAAGCCGAACTGATTGTGTGATAAAATGTTGTTGTCAACGAGAAAAGACATAAGTCGAGTTTTTATGAGTCTCTCAATAATTTTGGAGAGTACCGGTAGTAAGACAATAGGTCTATAGTAGCAAGCATTAGATTTTTCACCGCCCTTATGAAATTAAAAAAAATTGTTGAAATATTAACATATGTTAGCTGACATGATACTTAATTATGGATAGACAAATTCAACCAATAAAACCCGCTAGTTAATAAAATTAAGTGAACTTAATGCATATAAGTTATTATTTATGTCTTTTATGTACTTAGGTTGGTTGGTGTTTCATTGGAAGTTTCAAAAATTGTATTAAGTAATTGTATAAGAAATTGTAGGAAATCATATTTTGAATAATTTAAGTTGAAAATGGCGTAGATATTGAACAAAAACAATTGCTACAAAATCAATCGGGTCTTACGCTCGCGCCATTATCGCATACATACTACCTTAAATATTAACTTTAGCAAAAAAATGAAAGAAACTAAAATTATGTAGAATTCAATTCTCTCTATTTTTGTATAGAAACATTTTTGTCGTAAAACTAACAATAAACGAGATAATTAAATAATTATGCTCTATTTATATATAACTGTCACTATTTTCCGTTAAACCCGGAAAATATCGATGGCACGAAAAAATTGTAAAAATAGAAATGATAGAAAATTACATTTTCAACAAGTTTGGTTGTTGCCAGTTGTAGCAGTCTGATTTTTGCATGAGAGTTTAATCTCTGTTCGGAGAGTTTAAGTCTGTTCTGTCGGACAAAATACATGTTCCGTTTTCGTGGTCTGACCGTTCCAAATTTTTAACCTGTTCCACAATTAAAACTTCCCCTGTTCCAGTGTTCCCATATATCAAAGTTTGTCCGACTAGACACCCTTAAGCTATTAACAAATTTTCAGCTTGTTATTAATCAACTTTTTTTTCATACGCGGGATCCAGATCTAGTAGTCAGTGTCATTGAAAATACTTTTCAGCATAAGTCACGTACATTAAATTTTGGGCTCTAGTACCGACGGAATATAAATGATAGATGCGACGGAAATATGGACTGTGCAAAAGAAATATGAATCAATGATAAACGCGACTGAGATGAAATACATGAGAAGAATAGCTGGAGTTACGAAGTTTGAAAGATTTAGAAATGAAGATATAATAAGGAGAGAGCTGGAACAAAACTGGTTTGGTTACATAAAGCAAATGAAGCGAAAGAGACTAACAAGGAGGGTATATGAAGCCAAAATGGGAAACAAATGAAAAAAGGGAAGGCCGAAGAAGACATGGATGGACCAAAGTAATGATATAGGTGAAAAGAGAGACATGAATATAAACGATATGAAGAATCTGGCCACCAATAGAAGTACATGGAAGAAATGAATAAGAGGCGGAACCCTACATGAGAAAGAAGAAGAAATTATTATTATTTACCATTATTTTGATGACATTTCGGCAAGGTCATACCTGCCATTGTCACGTCAGGTCGTCACGCTTGTCGCTGTTGCTTGAAGTAAACTGACTGAAACACAGGGTTTCATCTATAGGACCCCGTTAAGCAACAAAGAACCAACTCACATTTTTTCGAAAATGGTGTTATTGGTTCGTACAGACTGTAAATAATATGATTCACGTTCTGCAATAACGAACCAAGTGTTCCGTACATCATAGCCATCTACTGGACGATAGAACCATATTGCAGATTAATAAATTCGGTTGTACTTACAGGTTTTCAATTTCGAACCAAGCAACTTTGGTTCCTTGTTGCAGAACAAAGACAAAAAGACACCTGCAATAAATGACATTATACCTTTAAAATAAAAATAACGAGTAGGTATTAAAGACAATGAAAACTAGGATATTGTTAGAAAACAACAATTTCATTTGGAACAAGGTGAATTACGAAGAAAACAAATGAAACTTGATTCAAGGCAATAGAAGACGAAAAACGCTTCCTAAGAAAAATTCCTGAAACAGGTCGATCTTTATTAAAACCTTTTTATATACTTGACTTGGTGTCACGGACTCCGCAAATTTTGTAATCTATTTTAAAAATAGTTCTGGGCTATCTAGGTACCTGAAATTTTCAGAATAGCTTAGAATTAGCTAACAATGCAATTTTTAACTGCTATTATACAGGGTGATTGATTAGTGGGGTAAAGCCCCGTCAGTGCCGGTTTAAACTAACTTCGGGCTCTGGGCGCTGGAGGTTTTTATAGGCCCCTTCATTGCTATTCGTTGTCAGTTTTTTAACAAGAAAACACATGCATTAACTATAAAGGTTTATTGTAAAATCATAAAATATTTTTTTAAACAAGCAAGAATAATAGCAAACGTAAAAAATAATCCAAAAAAAATAAATTTAAAAACATAAATAAAAAACAGAAAGTTCCACAAAACAACACATGACAAGCAAAAAACATATTCTAAAAAATACACAAAGACAAAAATTAGATCACTTTTTTCTTGACTTGGAATTCGCAAACTGCCATATAATATTATCACAATTCAGTTTCTCCAGTTCTTCATTCTCTATATAAAATAGTGAACTGCCCTGTGATGGATGACCGAAGTTATCGTTAACGTAAAGTTATCCTGTAGTTATGTTATAACCATCGAATTGGTGTGATGTATCATACTTAACTTAACTATTTGCGTTATTTCTTGACAGTTCTTGAGTTATCTGGTCACTTTATAACGCGACGTTAAACCTCAAGTTATGAGATAACTCTGTAGTTATGCAAGGTTAGGTTCACCTTTTGACTTGTTTTTAGACAGAAATCAAGTGAATTTAGAAGCTAGTAATTTAATAATTAAGAATAGAAGGGTAATACAATTTTAAAAATTATACAAAAATCAAATCGAGCGATATAAGTTGAAATTTTATTTTAAGTACCTACTGAGCTTTCTATCCAGAGTTGCCAGATGATATTTTATAAATCCCCCACTTAGAAACTGAAATTCCCTGAAATTGAAGCTCAAATACCCCAAAGTCCCCAAATTTAAATTGTTGCCGCATTTTAATAAATTATTAGTCAAATGAAGAGAACAGTAAAGCAAAATTCATACTACAATATCAACGAGGGCCATGGAAATAATTCATAGTTCCTATCGTCTTCGATTATATGGGAGTATAATATACAGTTCTATGTACATTCGCAAATTTAATTTACCATGACCCCTTAAAATCATCCATAATTTTCCGCCCCCAAAAAATCCCACTACAATTTCTGCTTAGAAAAATTTCAATAGACGCTTTCAAATTAACCCAAAATTTTGGGAAAATACACCATCTGGCAACCCTGTTTCTATCTACCGTTTGAAAGCAACTTAGAAACACCAAGGAACCCAAACAGCTGTTTGCTGTTCGGTCATCGGCAGTAGCCGACGACGGGTATGTTCGGAACAATCTCTCGCGCTCACTCCAACTTGTACTATTTGTACATAAGGTTCTCTTTGTTACTTCAAAATTTGTTCCTCAAAACTTCTTTCTAATATAACGTTGATGTTGATGATATAACTATTTCATAACTGGGAGCGATACATCACACCAAATTTTACCTATACAGTTATGAGCACGTTATTCCTGAGAGTTATCTTAACTTTAACTCAAACGTTAAACTTAACTTCGGTCATCCATCACACGACTGAATGCGTCTAGGTTTTCTTAGCCCAAATTTCACCTTAAATATGTTTTTATTCTTTCTAAGGCCGAAAAAGACCGCTCGCCTGACGCATTAGAAATTGGTATCGTCAAATAAATTTGCAGTAAACTTAAAATATTGCGAAAAGTTGCTTTTACATCCTGGAAGAATCAAATTTTTCATAAATTGTATGATTTTTCTTCAAATTTTGGCATAATGTTACAAAATGGGTAATTTCATTATACAAGTTCCCTTTGGTTTCATCAAAATTAATTTTTTCTACAACCGTGTTAAAAATGCAATTTTTAGCACTCCATACGAGCGTTAAAAATGCTACTTTAAGGCACTATGGTTTGTTTTTTAACCAAGAGGAGTGATTCAAATTTACCGCGCTGTATTGCTTGATTGTAATTGGTCCAACCGCAGGCAAGTTTACTCCACTGTTATAAAATTTTGACTCTAATGACATTTATCAAATTTTGACACTAGTGACATTTCATAGGTTAATTAAGTTATATCGGCGATTTTTGTGTTTTCTGTGTTATTCGTTTAATTTTTAGATTATTAGTCTGCTTTTATATAAAAAGCAGTTGTTTTTGGAACTCTTTAGCGACGTATTAATTTAATATAATATTTATGGATTACCGTTGAGGGCCGACTAGATCAACCAAAAAAGAAGATGTATTTGGTTATTATTCTAGTGACTTTCTTGGGTGTGAATCTGTATTTTTAGTTTACCCCTCCTGGTTAAAAAATAAACTATAGTGCTTTAAAATTTTTAAGGCACTGCAGTTCGTATTGACCGTATAGGCAATTTTGATGTAATGTCAATGTCAAAAAAATATAAAAATGGAATGTCAGTCAAGTTCAAGTAAAAGTTTTTGTATGATATGCGTATTAAAAAGTACATTTTTAATGCGTGCCTTAAACGTGTACTTTTAACACATACCATAAATAACTATTATGTTTCTCGCATAAAGTATTAATTGACGTCTTGACTTCTTCTTTATCTCTAGATTTAAAAAACATCTAAAAGCTGATGTTACTTCCTTGCTGAAAACAGCGACTAATTTTCTAGACTCTAGATTTTCTGCGACAGCGATTTTTTTTGTCGCTGCGACTACAAATCGCAAGTGGAGTGCTAGCCTTAGAGGCCACTGTATAATGCCAAATAGCAATTTTTGTAATCGCTTTACTTTTGAATGTTTGAAAGAGTGTGTACCAATTGTTTGGGTATTGGCATTTTCGAGAATAATCTATTCTTTATCTAAACATTAGATTTATGTATATCTATTTTTGTCTTTCGTTTAACTATATTAAAAGGACTTATTTTGTTCCTGTTTTAAAAGAACTTATTTTGAAGCCGAAAAGTGAGATAAATTATTATTTAAGCCCCACAATTCGAGACATGGCCATTGATTAATAACCTACACATTTTTTACCCACTACCTGGGTAGTTTTTAATGAATGACATGGCGAAATCTGACAACTTTTTGTAGTTTTTGGAAAAGGGCCCCGCCACAAACACTGACACGGGGCCCCTGTGGGACTAGGCTATGGCACTGTGCATAGACGTGAAGAGATGTAACAATAGAACAAAGACGTTTGCAGTGTATTGGCGTATCTGCGTGTATGAGATTTTTTCGGAGAATATGTAAATTATTTAGCGACTTTATTTTTTTATAATTAAAAGGCCCGGGCCCCTGGGCGCCCGCCCCAAGCGCCCAGTGGATAAACCGGCACTGAGCCCCGTACATCCGTTATAGTAATAAATAGCGATAAAAGTTAATAACAAAAATTGTAGCTAACTTTAAACTGCACAGTAGAAAATTAGTTAGAATGTTACAGGGTGTTCGATAACATATTGGGAGATCAAAGTTATGTTTTTTTTAAATGGAACACCCTGTATTTTATTTTATATTCGAAATCTTCTTAACTTCTCCATTACAAAAATATAAATGTTTATTAGTATGTTATACAGGGTATTTACAAAGTTATAACCAATTTTATATGAAAATCGTAACAAGTTTAACTTCCTGTATAAATAAATATAAGCACAACGGCAATCGTTTATTGATGCCAGATTTTTTGTTTATTGTCAAAATTTTCATAAACGATCGATATTGCTAATTTTCTTTATATTGAATACAGGGTGAGTCAAAACGCAAGTACATTATTTTCTCAGTAAATTTAAATGAAACACCCTGTATTTTATATCACTATCAAAAATTACTATTACCGTACTTTCATTTTTATATAACATTCCCCATGTCTAAATTTATTAGTTTTCGATATATTTTCATTTTTCAGAGCAAATTACGGGTATAAATCTATCCAAATTTTAGGTAAGCCATGACTGAATTGTCTAAAACTGATAATTTACGATTATCAATCTGTAATCAAAGTTGGCTACAATTTTTGTTATTAACTTTTATTGCTATCTATTAATAACGGCTCTACGGAGCTTTACCCCACTAATCAATCACCCTCTAAGGATAAATTAATTTTTTTTATTTCAAACTATTTTAAAAATGTGACTAATGCAATGATATTTTAAAGTACGTTAATAAATCTATATCTACAAATTGATGGTGAATCAGTGGCATTAGACTGCAGATCGAGAGTTCCCTAGTTCGAACACGGCTGTTGCGTATCTTTTTTAATTTTTTTAATAAATAATTAAAAGTTGATATACTTAAAATTAATTCATATTTTATAAGTTAATTATTATATACAGCGTGTCTACTTAAGTTGGAAACATATGGGAAACTTTTTTGTTATTCATTTTACGAAAAAAAGTTATTCTTTATAAAAAGTTCTGCATGCTCTAAAACCTGAGATTCAATCATCAGATATCAAATTTAGTCAATATTATACGAGGTATGTCAAAAAATATTAACTTCGTTCAAGAGTAAAGTACCTTTATCTCAATATCGAAAATTCTTATTATGAAAAGTTGTTTGGAAATAAAAACTAAGATCACATATGCAATTACATGCTTCTAATTAAAAAAAAAATATTTTCCAAATTTTTCTCAAATTTATTGATACTAACTTCGTTTTTATTTATTACACATACGATAACTCTTTTATTCTATAAAAGCTCTGTATGTCCTAAGACCGAAGATGCAACCATCAGATATCATATTTTATTAATTTTATACGAGGTATGTAAAAAAATATGAATTTCACTAAAGAGTAAAGTACCTTTATTTTTTACAATATTGAAAACGTTTATTAAACAAATTGTTTAGAATTAAAAACTATGCTTCAATATGCAATTACATCCTTCTAATTGAAATATTGTGAAATATAAAGGTACTATTATAATCTTGAGCGAATTTCATATTTTTTGACACACCTCGTATAAAATTAATAAAAGTTGATATATCATGATTGTGTCTTAGATTTTAGACCATGCAAAGCTTTTTACGTAAAAGCGTAATGATGTTTTACGTAAAATGAATAATAAACGAGTTATCATATTTGTAATAATCAAAAACGATGTTGGGTATCCATAAATTTGAGAAATTTTTTTTTTCAATTAGAAGCATGAAATTGCATATTTGATCTTAGTTTTTAATTCCAAACAACTTTTTATCATAAGAATTTTTGATATTGAGAGAAATAAAGGTACTTTACCCTTGACCGAAATTCATATTTTTTGACATACCTCGTTTAATATTGAGAAAATTTAATATCTGATGATTGAATCTTAGGTTTTGGGGCATGCAGAACTTTTTAAAAAGAATAACTTTTTTCGTAAAATTAATAATAAAAGTTTCCCATATGTTTCCAACTTAAGTAGACACGCGTATAAATATTATATATAGCCTTTTAAACAACCGTGGTATTAAAAAAAGTACTTTTTTATACTAGTGTAATTTTTGGAATTATAATTTAAACAGTTAATACACCTAATAAAAATTCATATTTTATTCTTTCGAAACATTTTGTGTCCTGTATATAACAAAACCGTGTTATTATAAAAAGTACTTTTTTATTATAGTGTAATTTTTGGAATTTTAAGCATTTTATATCGTCAAATTATTTTATATTCTCTCCTATAAATAATAAAAAGGTTTTATTACAAAAAAGTTCTTTTTTACAAAAGTGTAATTATTTTTAAATTACGCTTTTTTGGCATAATACCTATAGTAGGAAAAATGAAGGAATACTCATCGATCACATCGATCACTTATTTTGTATTTGCTGTCTTTTTCTGTAACTAACAAACGTTTGTTATAGAAAAAGACAGCAAATACAAAATAAGTGATTGATGTGATCGTTCATTGGTATTCTTTCATTTTTCCGACTGTACCTATATAATATAATTATCATACTAGTGAGGCCATCCATCTGGGAGTGATGACGTAATCGATGATTTTCTTAAATGAGAATAGGGATCATGTGATAGCTCATTTGAAAGGGGTATTCAATTCTCTATTCCTATTCAGTAATATAAACATTAACATAATTATTTATACGAAAAAAGTAGTTCGAAAAAAACTTAAATTAATATTGAGACAAAAAGAAGAATGTATGTAATTTATTTAATGCAAAATTCATTTAACTGTTGTCAAAAAACAAAAAAGAAATTGTTTATAACAAATAACTATTGTTTTTCGCTTAAATTCAATGTTACAGCTGCCACCCACCTGCCTCTTGGCAGTTTAGCATTTCATTTAAGCAAAGATCAATGTTTATTTTTTAAATAATTTATTTTTTTTTCTGTTTTCTTAGAGCAGTAAAATGTATTTAGACACATGACCCCTATTCTCATTTAAAAAATCATCGTCATCACACGTGGCGTCAATTACGTCATCACACCCATGTCGATAACGTCACCACTACGATATAGATGCCAAAAAATCGCAATTTTAAAATAAAAATCGAAATTTTAAAATAAAAATCGACCTGTTTCGGGAATTTCTAATAGTGTTGCTTATTAAGCTAATAATGAACTTTGCGTTACCTACTTTATGGACGCACTGTAGATGGATTACACGGAAGTAATTTTTTTCTACCATAGTAGTTAATTTTTTAGTTGTTTATTTTATTATTGCATTAAAACTCAAGAGTTATAATAAAAGTGTTTATTTTTGGGTCGTTTATTATTATTTTTATATCCAAATAATTTATTCAAAAAAATATAACGTTTTTCTTGAATATCTCTAAACTAACTTAATGTCAATTGGTTCCTTGTTGCATAACGGGGTCCAATTAAAGTTGCAAATATAAAGCATACCATATTGGTTCTATGGAAACTATTGTGATAGGTCGAGTTATTTTATTGTTGCATGCATACTATTTCTCTAACGATCATTGTATAATTTGGTATAAATAAACATTAGCATGCATTATCAAATCATCATAGATTAGTAGAATATTAAAACAAACTCTGAATTTGGAACACCAGTTTCCCGAAAATAATGTTTATCAAATTAGTTTGCTTACTAATTTGAATATGTAATTAATACATTATTATAGAACATATATGTATGTATAATTAATATATTAATAATATTTGCAATATACAGGGTGATTCAAAGAATGTCCAAGCTCTGAGTTCTAGATTCTAGACTCAAAATATTAAGATTTAACCCAAATCACTTAAATAAAATGTAAACTTACTTTTTTTACAAAAATATATTCAAAAAAAAACAAAAAAAAAACACGAAAGAAAGCAATTTTGCGAAAGCATTGCTTCATAGAAAAAAATTCCATCTTTCCTCTTTAAAATGATGTTTGATAGAAGTCTCTAGGATTTATAGTTTCTGAAATACTTACAGTTGAGTCCGCGAGTCTTTACCTGTGCGTCATCACTTAAAGCATACGAAATAAGTCGGAAATCTATTTCACGCAACAACAACTGACAGAAAGTGGCTACTGTTCCGATTACGGGTTTTATTATAAAATTTGACGTTATTAAATATATAGAATGTCAAATGTAAGTTTTGCTTCAAAATTTTTGCGCAGAATTACAGCTACATTTGAAGTAGCTTAATAAATTCTTTTATTATTATTGATTAATAAATAAATAATCAATTTATAAAAAAATCCAATAACATATTTTATTTTTGTTATTTTATTCACTTTGACGGAAATCTAAACACAGTCATTTCTTTACTGTGTGAATGACGTTAGCTTTGTATGTTTTAAATATTAATTGCCTAAATATAATTATTTACCTTAAAATTTCAAAGCCCAATATAAAATTAGTTGTGAAAACAACTGTTTGTGTAATATAAAGAAACTTCAAAACGCAAAAATTCGACAAAAACCGCAAAAAGTTCAACTGACTGACAGCCACAAAATTAAACAAATCAGAAACGTCAAACAAATTGTGCTTAAAATAGGAAAACATACCGAATCGTCTTTTTTTGTACCTATCTCTTTTCAATGCACTGAGTCTAGATGGTTCATAAAAATAACATGTGTTGTTACTTAATAACAAACGGCAGCTGGTTTGTCATGAGTTTCATGCATGGAAGAGAATGATGCTAGATAAAAAGTATGTGTTTTATCTCGCCAGGTATTAATGACGCACGGGTAAAGACTCGCGGACTCAACTGTATGTATAATTTTTCAAAGTTTGCCGCTCACAGCATTTTTGGGTCATTTTCCTCAATATTTGTCAAACATTGTTCGGTAACTTTTTCTACACACTTCTAGATAATGCAAATGGTACATTTGGTAGGAAGAGGTCAATTACCATTAAAGTGGTCTAGTGTATAAGGTTGTACGACTATTTTTAAGCAAGTTATGATTTTTCAAAGTTTTATACTTTTAACGATTTTTGATTTTTTTTACAATTATTTTTTAATTTTCTCATTATAACTTTTTTTTGTAAGTACATTTAGGTACCTATATACATTGTAGAATAAAAAAGAAAGCTTAGCTTCTTTACTTTAAATGTACATATTGTAAAAAATCTGGGACAATTTTTAAAGAATATATCCGTAATTGCATATTAGAACATAATTAACTCCAAATAACTTTTCTTAATAACACTTTTCCATATTGTGAAATAGAAAGGCATTTTGCTCTTGAACGAAATTCATATTATTTAACATACCTCGTATACTATTGATAAAATTTGATATCTTATGATTGCATCTTAGAGGTTAGACTATGCAGAGCATTTTATGGGGAATAATATTTTTTTTTATAAAATTTATAATAAAAATGTTTTCCATATTGTTCCAACTTAGTGGGATATATTGCATGTGTATGTCACATTTTGCAAAAGCAATATCTTGTTTAAAAATAGTCCTAGAATTTTTTACAATACGCCATTTTAAAGTAAAGAAAATAACTTTCTTTTGTATTCAGCAATGCCGCCCCTAAGTTCTATATTTTTATTACAAAAATACATGTATAAATCAGTATAATAATTACATTACTTTTCGTCGACATTTTCATGGATGAAAATGATTTGATAATCGTATCAAAATCTAAGGTTTTTTCAATTCAGATTCTATTGTCAATATTGTCAAGGAATTGAGTCTGACTTGCTTCATGGTTGATCTTAAGTAAGTTTTTAACCGTTTAATTGTTGAAAAGGCAAGCCGAGCAAATTGTGACAGCAATGGAGACAAATTTGCGCACGGCGATTTCGACGTTAGAAAAAACAGCTTCCAAATTATAAGCCCGAATATACAATGCTATATTTGATAGAGTAATTCTTTCAGAAATTATGTCTTCTTTTAATAATTCGGAGAAATGCAAACATTCTTGTGGAAACGAATTTTCCAGATCGTCCTGATAGCATTGTTGTAGGTACCTACCTATGTACTTGGAACTTTGTATTAACTTTTCATTGGAACTTTCTTTGATGGTAAAAAAAATTCTAAATTTTTTGGAAATATGCTTCATATTTTTCTTCAATTATATCGTAATTCTATCAGGTATAGAAAAATATGTTTCTACCTTTAAGTGCTCCCTGCCAGTCAGAATGGTGACACCATCCCTATTTTCATCTGGAAAAAATTTACGTCTTCCAATTCGTTGTCGACTATCATACTGTCATAGTGTTTTTAGCTTTGTTAAGATAGGTTCCAAACGTTTCAGTATTTTGTAAATAATTTACAAACTTTATCAAAGATACAAAAAGGATAGTTCATTGTTGGTATCAACCCTTTGAAGTATTTTATTTGTCTTATTAAAACGCTCTAATATTACTTCCCAGGAAACCGTCATAAATACACATTCGAATCGGTTTAAGACACGTTTTATTCCAGTTGCTTCCTCGCGAACCGTCGGTTTTTCAGAGATCGATCGCTCAATTATTGTCAAAGCATTTAAATCTTTTTAAGCGTTCATCTTTTAATGCACACTCTTTGCCATTAATTTGGAAAAGTGCTTCGGTGACACCTATATTTAAAAAAGGGAATAAGTTAGATCCTAATAATTACAGACCAATAAGCCTTACACCTGTTATTTGTAAAGTTATGGAATCAATTATTACAGAGTGTCTTTCAGAATTTTTACTTCGAGAAAAAATTATTCCTCTACAACAACATGGCTTTGTGAAAAATCGATCAACCATGACTAATTTACTGTGGTGTGTTAATGAGTAGACAGCAGCATTAGATCATGTCAAAAAAAACGTCAAAAGTGAAAACCAATATTTTAAATTTCTCCGAAGAAAATATTAGTTTTTAGCGTTTTTTTTTTCATTAAAGTTCTACTGTAGTTCACCTACGATTCAGACGTGTTTATCGGCAAGAGTAAAACCAAATTAAACAGTATCCGATTAAAATTGTGTCTTAAAATAGTTGTTCAAATTTGGTGGTATATAAGGAAGTTTGGATAGAGTGTTCAAAACCAATTAAATGGACCTGCAAGTCGGGGGGAAACCCCTTGATCCTGTACCCCCAGATATACCTCAAAAAAGATAAGTTTAATTAAAGATGTAAGTATGGATATTTATCCAGTCGGACAGGTGACAACCTTTAATAAAAATAATATTTGCAATGAAAATAATCCGGTAAGTACTGATAATAATTTATTAATTAATCAAAATTCGTCAACAAATGGTAAAATCGACAATATTATGTCAAAAGAAAGAGAGGAATTTTTGTATGTAAGTACTGATTTAGGGCCATACCATATTTATGTTGAAGATAATAGAGCTGAATTCAAAGGCAAATTAAATGCTCTCAAAATCGGAGATATAATTCTCTCTAACTTCCCGCAAATAGATAACAAAATTATTAGTATTGATTCTATAGGTCGGAATAGGATTAGAATCAAATTAAAAGATTATAAATCAGCGAACTTTCTAATAACTCATAAAAACGATAACATTTTTGTTAAAAATAACTTTGTATTGTACATTCCAAAATTTATTCTTCATAGACAGGGCGTCATTAGAGATATTGAACAAGACTTTTCGGATGCGTATATAAAAGATAAAATAAAACCATTTGATCAACATTGCAATTTTGAAGTTTCTAACGTCAAAAGAATAAACCGTAAAGTAGAAAAAATTACAGGTGAAGGTAAGTCAATAGAATATGTAGCCACTAAGTCTTGCATTGTCACTTTTAAATCTCAAATTTTGCCAAAATATGTTTCTATTAATAAGGTTATTAAGGAAGTAGAACCCTACAAACAAAAGGTATTATTGTGTTATAACTGCCTCCGTTTCGGCCACCTAGGTGGTCAGTGTAGAAGTAGACCGAGATGTAGTAAATGTCAGGAATCCCACACCACAAAAGATTGTACTAGTACTGACTACCTACCACGTTGCTTTAGCTGTCAAGGAAATCACCTTACAACTAATTTATCTTCTTGTCCAGAATTTAAAAGGCAAAAAATTGTGAAGGAAACCATGAGCTCTTCCAATGTTAATTTCTTTGATGCAAATAAACAGGTCCCAAAAAATACATACGCCAACATAGTCGCTCTTAATACCTCTGCCATGGAAAATAGTGTAATTTCCTCGACAAATTATCCCCAACGGATTCAATCTGGACTTACCCCATCTAGCATAATACAGTCTCATTCTTCTCAACCCCAATTTTCGCAGACCCAGAATTTACAACCCAAATCGTATAAAAATAATTTTACTAATTACATGTTTTCTTCTCCTACATCTTCAAGCCCAAACAAAAGGCACAGGCCAATTAGCCCTAATCCCATTGAAATTTCAAGACAAGAAATTCTTTCTCAACCAAACTCATCTTTTGTCTCGGGAGGAATTTTTAATAGTCAACATTATTTAAAAAACTCAGTTGGAGTAAAATCACAATCAGAGGAATTAAATTCAACAATAAGTTTAGTTTTAGAAGTAGTTCTCAATATTATAAATAATATAAAACATACAAACAATTTTAATGTATCAGAGTCAGAAATAGTTCAATTAATTAGTAATCATGTAAACCAACCCTTGTCTTCAAATTCGCAGACATCACAAATATGAATATGCTGCAATGGAATTGTCGTTCAGCAGTAGCTAATAAAGTAAATTTAGAATATCTGCTATATCAAAATCAAATTTCCATAGCATTACTCTCAGAAACCTGGTTTAAATCAAAATACTATTATAATTTTAAAGGTTATAAATGCTTTAGACCAGATCGTGCAGACGGGTAAGGTGGAACTGCCATTTTATTAAAATCAAACATAAGATGTGAAGAAATAAATCTTAAAAATAGACATCCTTTCACTCATAAATGTATATCAGTTCAAATTTTTCGAAACAAAAATCCTATTACTATTGTCTCAGTATACATTGAACCAAAAACCCAGATATCTGAAAGACAATGGTTGGAATTCTTTACAGATATTCCTAAGCCTTTTATTATTGGTGGCGATTTTAATGCCCACAGTATCGCATGGGGCTGTGAAATTGAAGACAATTATGGTAAAAAACTTTTAGAAAGTATTGATCATTGTAATTTGATATGTCTGAATGATGGGTCGCCCACATTAGCAACTAGTAACAGTCCATCTGCTATTGACTTAACATTTTGTACTCAAGATATTTCAAATTTTTTAACGTGGAGTGTCTTACAAGATCCTCATGGATCCAATCATCTTCCGATTATCATAAACATGGAAACAGATAATACAACTTCATCTCCAACTGAAAACTTTCACAAGATCTGGAATCTTAACAAGGCCGATTGGGACTTATACACCTCTGTACTAGAAGCTGAAAATTCTCCCGGTAATTATCAACAGTTAATAGCAAACATCAGTAAAGCAGCCAATTTAGCAATACCGAAGTTTTCATCTAACGTCATACATAAGAGACAAATTTCAAACCAATGGTGGTGCGAAAGTTGTAAAACTGCTGCTGATAACCGTAAAATTGCATACGGAAAATATAAACAAAACCCTACAAGGAATAATTTATTTGAATTTAAGAGACTTGATGCTATCGCAAAAAAACTCTTCATACAAAAGAAAAAACAGAATTGGATAGAGTACTGCGAAAGCCTTAACTCCAAAACAAAAATCAGTGAAGTATGGAAGAAAGTAAACGCCTTTAAAAACACTAGTCAACAAAAAAGAAAAAAAAAGTTGCGACTGATGTAAAAATAGCTGTATCGGGAAGTTTAAAGCATCCTGATTACGAATTCAAGCACCAAAATTTTCCATCACGTATATATTTTGAGTTATAGAAATATTAATATTTATTATAAAAATACTTATATACTATATTATACAATTTTAGAACTAGAATAAAAACTATGGTAAGTTTTTGGAACACAAATTTTTTGCAAACGCTGATTTCCTTTTTTATTCTGTATCAGTTTCTCTCATGAGGAACCAACAGTAATCTCCCAACATTGCTGAATCCCATCTTCCCTGGTAGCGTTGCTCCATTGTGAGATATCCTGGTGGAACCTTTCTCCTTGCTCGTCGCTGACCGCACCCAAATTTTCCGGGAAAAAATTTTAAGTGGGAGTGCAAAAAGTCTATTTTTAGAGACATACGACAGCCCATTTTGCAGTAGTTTTTAAGTAGTTCTTCTACATTTTGGTAATCTTCTACTTTTTTGTTTCCCAAAAACTCGGAAACAATTCTTTTGAAAGATCTCCACGCAGCTAACTCAATATCACTTAATTTTTCATCAAACTGTTGATCTCTTAGTAGTTTTCTGATTTGTGGTCCAACAAATACCCCTTCTTTCAGCTTCGCGTCACTTAATGTAGGAAAAAAATTTTTAAGGTGTTTAAACGCATGTCCGTCTTTATCTAATGCTTTAACGAAATTTTTAATCAATCCCAGTTTAATATGTAACCGAGATAACAGAACGTTTTGGGGATCAACGAGAGGTATATTCTTAATGTTAGCTTGACCTGGAATATATTGATCTCTTGGAGACCATTCTGTAACTTGGTAATGGCTCTGTGTTGCTCTACTGTCCCAAAGACAAAGAAAACAGCAAAATTTTGTAAATCCTCCCTGAAGACCTAGTAATAATCCGATGACTTTTATGTCACCACATATTTGCCACTTCTATGAGCATAGCTTATTGAATTTAGGATAAGCGACATACTCTCGTGTGTTTCTTTCATGTCAACTGCATGTGCAAGAGGAATAGATGGTCTTCTGTTGCCATTATGGAGCAGAACTGCTTTTAGACTTGATTTAGAAGAATCTACAAACAAACGTCATTCTTCTGGGTTATGTGCAAATCATAATTTTTCCATAACCCCATTTGGATTAACACAAACACACCTTTTATCCTGCATAGTGAAAAACGAGGATAGCTCCTGGTTACGGTTCCTAAATGTTGTAACTTTGGTTCCACTGGCTAGTAAATTCCATTGTTTCAATCTAGAACCTAAGAGTTCAGCATGTTCTTTGGACAAGTGAAGATCTCGAACTAAATCATTTAATTCAGCTTGTTGGATGAAATGAGGTTCTTTTTCGTCGCTTTCGGGTAAATAGGAATCGCCCCTTTCTGATGCATCATCGGGTTCACTTCTATCGTCATAGATTTCTAAATCTTTCTCCAAATTTGCCGGGGGTTCTGGAACTGGTAAATTTTCGCTATGCACAACCGGTTTTATTGCTGACGGAATATCTGGATATTCAATTTTATGTTTGCTCTTCCTTGAAAATCCAGACACTTTTGTCATGCAGAAGTAAGAGTCGTTGAAATGACTTGTTGGTTCCCGCCAAATCATCGGAACTGCAAACGGCATAGAAAAGCGTTTGCCATTTAACCAATTACTTAGATTTGCAGCACAGGTTTGGCAACATATGTGAGGAGCCCAGTCCCGATCTTGATCGCCAATAACACATCCAAAATACTTATGGTAAGCTACTTTTGTCTTCTTATTAATTATCCTTTTCTGCGATTTAGGAGTAAACTGACCACATTATGTAACAAAAACTATCCGCGGGGTTAACACAACCACGTTTCTGGACTTTGGACATTTTTCCCTTTGGATACTTTCACTTTTCGATATAACACCACTATGCGCACTAAACCAATACTGAGGGGGTGATTTACCAACGAGCTGCTTTTATAGCCGTTCCATATCCATACTTTTAGCATTTTCTGGAAAACCCAAAGGTCAACAAACCACGGCGAAATTCTCGTACATGAGGGCTCATAGAAAAATAGATGCGGCTCAGAGGAATAAAGACATTTGGAAATAGGTTTAAATGGGTAGGTTTGCCGATTAAGGATTGCCTTTGGTTTATTTTTTACTTAATGTGTTATTCGTAGACATTACATATCCTAGTGTTGCCAAATTATGCACAGTTTTTAGAAAAAGCGTGAATTTGATAATGACTGTTTAAAAAAAAATTATCAAAATACTGATATTTTTTTAATCATAACTCAAAAATTTTACGTGTTAGGAAGTTTTTACCATCATATTGCTGTTCAGAGAGCAAAAATTAACCGAAAACAGCATGTGGCATTCCAGTCGCATTTTGAGTGTAAACTAGTGAAACCGCAAACAGTCCAACAAGTTTCCAATAAATCCAAATTCAAGCTGGCTAGATGAATTTCATAATAAAATATCTCCTCAGTGGGTACCTTCCCAATATTTTCCAGAATACAGCGAAACAGTTTCAAGGGATAAGTTTGGCTTAGAACAACCATTTAAATTGTGGGAGTTAGATCGAGTACTTAGTCAACAAAATAGCAGTGCTCCAGGTAAAGACAATATTTCATATTCCATGATATACCATATACCACTTCAATATAAAATATCATTATTACATATTTTTAATGAAATTTGGAATGACACGTCACAAATTCCAGAGAGTTGGAAGGAATATATTGTAATACCTATTAAAAAACCTGGAAAACCAGAAAATTCTTATAGTTCATATAGACCAATATCGCTAGCTTCTTGCTTCCTAAAGACGTTAGAAAGATTAATAAAAAATAGAATTGAACACTGGTTAGAGCAAGAAGATATTTTCCCAAAATCGCAGTATGGATTTCGAAAATCAAAATCAACTCAAGATGCAATAACTTCCTTAGTCTCATCTATACTAATAAACTTTACTGATAATGCGTATACTATGGCTGCTTTTCTAGATGTCTCTTCTGCATTCGATACCGTTAATTTGGACATTATGTATAAAAAACTAGTAGACATTGGTTTTCCCATCAACTTAGCTAGATTTCTGAGGACACTGTACCTTAATAGATGTACGGTTTTAAAAATCAACAATTCCATCTCCACTTCACGTCTTACAAATATAGGACTACCACAGGGTAGCATATTAAGTCCAATGTTATATATTTTAGATAATATTGATTTAGAAAATTGTATTAATAGCACAACAAAGATTATTCAATATGCTGATAATGTAGTAGTTTACACATCCCACAAATCATTGGATATATGTAAAAATAATTTTAATGTCTCAATTAAGGCTGTTTTTAATCACTATCAAAATATTGGTTTAGCAATATCAGAATCTAAAACAGAAATTTGCATTTTCTCCAGAAATCGTCAAATTCCACAAGGTCATTTGGCAGTAGGTCAAATTCAATATCCTATTAAAAATTGTATAAAATATCTCGGTACTTATTTGGATAGAAAACTTCTATGGAAGGATCACATGCATCATATCATAAAAAAGTCTGAAAATGCAATGAATATTCTACGAGCCTTTTGTAGAACTAATTGGGGTGCCGATCCAAATATAACACTTTTATTTTACCGTACTATGATTCGTCCTATTTTCGATTACAGTTGTCATCTGTATGGAACTGCTGCAAACACACATTTGAATAAATTAGAAATACAAAAAAATAAATGTCTTCGACTTTGTCTTGGATATTTGAAGTCTACACCCGTTAATATAATGGAAGTTGAGGCGATAGAACCACCCCTGGAATTTCGACGACAGTTTTTAAGTGATAAATTTATTACTAGAACCATAGGAAAAAATACAAACTATCTGCAGGATATACATAAGTTATCAATTTTAGATCTAACTCATAAATATTGGACAAAGAAAAAATGTCCCCTTCTTGTAGATAGTTACTTGAAAATATCTCAATACCGAAGTACTTTCTATACTTATGAAAATCAAGTTTCACCTATGTATTCCCATGTATTAGAAGAAATTTTCTCAAAACAAATTAATACTTTTTTTATGGATATTAATTGAAATCCAGCCGTTTTTCAATCATTTATACTTCATAAATGGCCACATTATCAGTTTTACTATACAGATGGATCCAAAGTACAAAACAAAGTAGGATGTGCAATAATCAATATTCAAAGTGGATTTAAAAAATTATTCAAATTGCCTTGTGAATCATCGATATACACCGCTGAAATGATAGCGATACTGTTTGCTTTAAGACACATATTTAGTAACGAACCCTATAGCTGCATAATATTTACAGACAGTAAGAGTGTCGTTGATAGACTAACTAACGTACATAAGTACCAACAACTCAATCATATAGAACTGGAAATTATGACTCTTTATAATAAAATTGCAAATTTAGGAAAAAACATCATTATATCATGGATAAAGGGACACGCAGGCATTAGGGGTAACGAAATAGTAGACAGGCTAGCCAAATCCGCCCTAGAAATAGGCGAAGAACTTCCCATGAAATTACTACCCATTTCGGATATTGATATTATTAGTAGACGACACCAAAAAGAAAATTGGCAAAGGTATTATCGAAACACGAGAACTGGTAGTAATTACAAACAAATGCGACCTGAAATTCCCATTAAAAGATGGTTTCATTCTGTATCAAATCGCCATTTTATAAGAGTTATAAATAGATTGAGATGTAATCATGCTCTAACCCCCCTTCATATGTACAGTCTGGGTCTCACAGAGTCACCTAACTGTGAGTGTGGAAAAGAAGGTAATCTACTACATATTCTCCTCGAATGTACACATCAATCAGTAAATATAAACAAATTTTATGATAATCTGAATATACAGTCGAACCCGCTTATTGGAATAGCCTTTGTGCAAGGCAAAAATATTCTTATAACCGGGATATTCTAACAACCGATCATTGGTGGCTAGTCGAAATAAGTGTTACCGAATATACGTAATAATATTATTTACATACTGTGCCAATGTGTAGTTTTACATACTATGCCAATATGTAGTTTTATTACATACTATGCCAATATGTATATCATATTATATGTACCTACATATTCAGTGTATGTAAATGGTTTTAGGACTTTTTACGTCAATAATACAGTAGTGTAACTAGTACTTATCTATGTATGTGTTAAATACCAAATTACATTACATGTATGTGAATGAATACATTATATAATTAATATGAAATGTATGCAACATGTAGATATGTAAATATTTTCTTATTAAAATGCATACCTATATAACAAAATTACTTTTTTTTTCTTGAGAAATTATTGGTAATTATAGCTTTTTCGTTGTTAATCCGTGTGGTCATCCTTAATCCATTGGTTGAATAGAAGTTTTATTGGCGTCAAGAAATGGATTGTTACATTCTTGTTCTTTTCTCTTCTTTTCGAATTTAACAAAGCCATAATTCCATCTTACAAACAAGTAGGTACTCTCTGAGTGAATTCTAACTAAACTGCTTCTAACAATTTTATAACAGGCAACAGTGCCTTTGTGTAGACAAATAAAAATTATTTTATGACCCATGCATTTGTCGGCTATGCTAAAGATCGAATTGGTATTCCTAACAAAGTAATAAATATTTATTACCCTAATAATATCTAATCCAGCACTACCGGCCGTTGACGACAAACCATAATACCAAACATAATTTAAATTTTTAGTAAATTGTAAAAAAAAAATATTCTTTGACCTGCAAAATATGCTAATAAGCGGTATTATCTAGTTAGATCCTATTCCAATAAACAGATAAATTTATTAAGGAGTAAATGGAAATGTTTCGGGAACTTGAATTTATATTCCATAAACCGGGATATTCCTATAACAGGGATTCTAATAAGCGGGTTCGACTGTATTAAAAATTCCACTTCCCGTCTACCTGAACAATTTGATATTTTCTGAAGATATTAATATATTAAAAACAATTTACGAACATATCAAAAATTGTAAATATAGATTGTAGCAATAAAATTTACCCTGTATTTAAGAAATTTTGTTAAAACAAAGCAGGCATGTTTGTTAAAACAAAACAAACATGTTTGTTTTGTTGTTATTTTGTTTTAAATAATCCTGTAGATTTAAGTAATTATTGTATATTATAATTGAAAAAAGAAAAGAACAAAAAAAAGAGAAAAAGAAAAGAAAAAAAAGAAAAAAAAAACAGAAAAAATAAAAAAAGAAAAAAAAAGCAAAAAAAAAAAACTAAGAAGATGTAAACCTCCGCGAGGATGAATCGGGTTTACGTCTTAGCGTAGTACAAAAAAAAAACAATTTATAAAAAATAACAATAAAAAAATTAATAAAAAAAACAAATTAACAATATAAAAAAATGCAAAAAGAATACAAAAAAAATAAAAATTTACAAAAAAAAATGAACAACCAAAATAGAGTATTATTTAGATAATAATTGTAGATAATGTTAGTTTGTTATGTATTTAGAGTTAGAAATACAGAAAAATTCCTGTGATTGAAAAATCAAATTTGTTTGTTTTTAAAATAACAAAATGTCTGGCTAATTGGCTCGGCCAAGGCCATCAAATTCACTCAAAAAAAAGCAGCATTAGATAAAAAACGACCTGTGGATATAATATATTTAGACTTTGCAAAAGCATTTGATCGAGTACCAAGAAGAAAATTGATGTATAAACTAGAACATTTTGGCATTCGCGGACAACTTCTTGAGTGGATTAATGATTTTTTAACAAATCGGGAGTTTTGTGTTGAGAGTTGGCAAGTCGCTGTCATCTAAAAAACGGTTTTAAGTGGTGTTCCACAAGGATCTGTTTTGGGTCCACTTCTATTTGTGTTGTATGCTAGTGATCTTGAATCTCATATCAAATCTAGGAAAGCTTTCTACGCAGACGATACAAAAATATTTGCTGACCCACTCTTGAATGGGCAAGACTTACAAAGTGACTTAGATTCGATCTTCAAGTGGTGTTCGGATTGGATGTTACCTCTAAATAGAGATAAGTGTGTGGTTTTACATTTGGGAAAAAATAACCCTCGTTTGTCTTACTCGATAGACGGGCATTTACTGGATACTGTGGAATCATATAGTGACCTTGGTGTAACAATTACTGAAAATTTGAGTTGGTCGGAGCATATTTCAAACGTTACTAAAAAAGCCAATAGTAAGTTATACCTACTTAGTAAGACTTTTACAAAAATATCATTTTCGGGTTCTATTCGTTTGTATAAAACTTATGTTCGACCCCTACTGGAGTACTGTGGAACGGTTTGGTGCCCAGAATTAGTGCGCGATAGAACTCTTCTCGAAAATATTCAAAAGAAGGCCACCAGACTATGTTTCAAACGAAGAAGGCCAGATTACCAACAAAGACTTTCTTTAGCCGGGTTATCAACTTTTGAAGCTCGTCGACTCCGTGGTGACTTAATTATCACCTTCCGAATTTTAAAGTATGGATATGGAGATTTGCAACACTTGTTTATTTTAGACGATCACAGCAGACTACGTGGACATAGTTTGAAAGTGAAGAAGGAACCCTTTTCGTCGATAAAGCGCCAACATTTTCTGTGTAATCGCATTTTTAGTATATGGAACAGTCTCCCAACGGAAATTATAAATTCTCCATCTATTAATGTTTTCAAAAACCAACTAGACAGTTATTTGTTTGTAAACTGATCAGTGTTGTGCACAATCTATTAGTCTATAGTTTATTTGCGAAGCTAATTTTTGTAATGTAGGTACTATTTCATTTTTCTTGTAAATGGGCTTATGGGTCTCCATGACCCCAGCCCTTATTTCTATGTAATAATAATAATAATAATAATAATAACCTGTGGGAGTTTTATGTCAGTTCTTCTATCAGGCGCGGCCCCCTGCGAATGGGGGATTCTTTCTGGGTATTCGTAGCGCCAATACCCAGAGAGTAGCAGGAATACTTGCCGTGGAACAAAAACTGACACCTGGCAGTAGGTATAAAATGCACACCCATGAGAATGGAGACTAATAGTTTATGTTTAGGGCCGCTGCCTGGGGATCGCCAGGGCACGTCTGGAGCCGACGCTGGACGTGACAGCATGCGGGACGTCGGTGGCAGGGTGTTGAGGAGGCGGGCCCCTGTCACACAAACAGCTACAGCCCAACAACAAGAACAACAACCACAAGCGAGCCAAATAACAGCAAGAGCTCCACTCGCTGAAGGTGCTGCGCCGGAACATCAGCCGGCGCTCACTCAAGCGGGACGACCGAGGCAGCGCATGAAATGGACTGTGTCCATTAACGAAAGCATTTTGCGCTTCTATTATAAGGTGACAAACCTCGGTCAAGAAACCATCGGCTACAGACAACAGCTGTATGCCGAATTTTGCAGGGAGTACCCAGATATTCAAGTATCGGAGCAAAGAGTATCAGATCAATACCGGGTAATCGTAAGAAACAACCTTATCCCAGAGACTAGACGCAATACGATCAAAAGCGAAGTCGAACGGGAGATTAATAACCAAGAGCTAGTTTTAGATCAAGTCCCTAATGAAATCCTTGATGAGCAAATTCCTGAGATTCCCATACCAGAAACTCAACCTGACAATACACAGCAGGAAAACAACGAGTTGCGCGATAGTCTAGAGAACGAAATGGCTCGTGCCGTACAAGAGTTTAATGGAACAAATCCACTTAGCAGACCACCGCTACCACGAATAAACTCTTGTAAGAAACTAGGTGCCCTGTTACAAATTGTGAATACTGAAGTCCTACCCAATTATGTCGTAGAAGCCCACACATTGGAATATCTGCATATGCTAATCTACTGTGCAGCTACAGCAATTGCCAATGTAATGGGCGTTAAGATCAGAACACGACGGGGTACTAATAACGGAAGGACTGGTAACAGAATTGCACCCTGGGAAAAAAGACTTCTCGGAAAAATTGAATTACTGCGTAGGGATATTGGTCAAGTCACAGAATATATAAGAGGTGTTAAAAGTAGAAAAGTCATTAAAAGAGCTGAAGAAATAATGCGGAGCACTGCAGGACACTCGAGATACGATCCAGAAAATAACACAGCCCAACAGTGTCTGGATACATTAAAACAAAAACTCTCCGTCTATTCAGGACGATTAAGAAGGTATAAAGTTAGTAACAGCCGAAAATGTGACAATGCACTTTTTGGGAACTCTGAGAAGGCGTTCTACCGAAAACTCAATTCCACCGTAGAAAGTGTCGACAAGTCTTACCCAAGCCAAGAACAAATTCATGAGTTTTGGGGAAATCAACTTTCCACACCAGCTGCTTTTAACAACAATGCTGGCTGGATAGAAGATACGACGCACAACTGTCACCACTACGTCACTGCTAACTACGAACCATTCACGACTGAAGAAGTCTCAAATGTCATCAAAGAGCTTCATAACTGGAAATCTCCTGGACCAGACGGAGTTCAGAACTTCTGGCTTAAAAAGTTTTGGAGTATTCATGAGTGCTTATCAACATTAATTAATCATGTTATTTCTAATCCGCAGGAAATACCATCATTTCTAACTCAGGGAACTACTTATTTAATACCCAAGGATCAAAATAACACCCAAGATCCATCCAAGTACCGCCCAATTACTTGTCTTCCAACTTTGTATAAATTGGTCACATCCTGTGTAACCCGGCGTATCTACCAACACTGTGCTCTAAACAATATCATAGAGCCTCAACAGAAAGGATGCGCTAAGGGTTCCATGGGTTGCAAAGAACAGCTTATCATCGACTCAGTTATTTCTAACCAGGCATTCACTAAAAAAAGGAACCTTTTTACTGCTTTTATTGACTATAAAAAGGCCTTTGATTCAGTACCGCATGAATGGCTAATAGATATATTGAAAATATACAAAGTAGATGATAACATAGTGACCTTTTTAAGACATATAATGAAAGATTGGAAGACTAAAATTCACCTCCAAATACCTGGTGAAAACAATATCGAAACCGAAAATATCGCAATCAACCGGGGCCTATTTCAAGGAGACTCGTTGAGTCCATTGTGGTTCTGTTTAGCTTTGAACCCCCTTTCTCAGCTATTAAACTCCACTGACTCAGGTTTTAGCATTAAAAGCAATAATACTGTGGTAGCGAAGCTCAATCATCTGTTGTATATGGATGATTTGAAATTGATGGCTTCCACTCGAGAACACCTGGAAGAGATGCTAAAAACTGTAGAAACATTTTCTAATGATATTAGTATGCAGTTCGGTCTAGACAAGTGCCGTGTTTTGAATATAGTCAGAGGAAAGGTACAGCCCGGTGGATTCGATATGCAAAATGGCCAGAACATCGAGGCCATGGGCGACAACGATATGTACAAATATCTTGGAGTAAAGCAGGCGCGGAAAATTGACCATAAGCAAATGAAAACTGAGATAACTACTGAGTTTATAAGAAGGGTAAAACAGCTGCTTCGTTCACAGCTTAACAGTAAAAATTTGTTTAAGGCACTAAACACCTACGCTTGTTCCGCGCTTAGCTATTCATTTGGTATTGTTAAGTGGACAAAAACGGATATAGAAAATCTTCAGCGAAAAGTACGAACACACCTCACAAAGGCACATAAACACCACCCTAAAAGTGCAGTAGAACGAACGACATTACCCCGGTATTTAGGAGGAAGAGGACTTATGGATATAGGTGAGCAATTAGATAAACAAATTGCTAATTTAAGAACTTATTTTCAGATGCAGGCTGAGACATCTACTCTACATCGCGCTATCTGCGCAGTAGATGACACAACACCGATCAAACTGAGGGAAGCAGAACTGCGCATAAACCACCTTACTAAGGACGAAAAAGTGCGCGCCTGGATGGGTAAACCTTTGCACGGGCGACATCCCAATGAGGTCAGCCAAGATTATGTCGACAATATAGCGTCGAACTACTGGTTGACATCAGGAAAGATGTTCCCTGAAACGGAGGGTTCATTACTGGCCATTCAGGATCAGGTTATACCAACCAGAAACTACCTGAAATATATCATCAAAGACCCTCAGGTTCAAAACGACAGATGCCGATATGGATGTCAAGCCCAAGAAACCATCCAACATCTTACAGGGGGCTGCCAGGCATTTGCTGCAACTGAATACAAGGAACGGCATGACGCAGTGGGAAAAATCCTTCATCAAGAGATAGCTATCAAGCTGGGACTTCTCCAAACGGACCATCTCCCGTATTATCAATACGTCCCTGAGAGTATGCTTGAGGATGGCAACTACAAGCTATACTGGGACCGCACTGTGCTCACAGACCAAACAGTGGCACATAATAGACCAGATCTCGTACTAGTTAATAAATTAACAAGACAAACAACACTAATTGATGTGGCGATACCTAACAACAATAATCTACGTAGTAAATTCACTGAAAAGATCGCCAAGTACAGAGATCTAGAAATTCAAATACGAAGGCAATGGAGAATGCAAAGTACCCAGACGATACCTATTGTTATATCTACTACTGGAGTCATTCCGAAGAACCTCCTCGAAAGCATAAAAAGGCTGGGTCTAAATGAACATCTTTACAAGACCATGCAGAAAGCTGTACTACTCGCAACGGCCAGATGTGTACGAAAATTTTTGGGAGACACACCTGCATACCAAGTCACCTAGGGCTCGATAACACGGAAAGAGTCCCACCAGAGCTCAATCCTTTTGATACCGTAGGTATCTGGGATGAGTCAAATTTCCCCTTAGAGGGAGTGTGAGCCGTATGGCTAAATCTGGATAATAATAATAATAACACCCAAGATCCAGCCAAATACCGCCCAATTACTTGTCTTCCAACTTTGTACAAATTGGTCACATCCTGTGTAGCCCGGCGTATCTACCAACACTGTGCTCTGAACAATATCATAGAGCCTCAACAGAAAGGATGCGCTAAGGGTTCCATGGGTTGCAAAGAACAACTCATCATCGACTCAGTCATTTCTAACCAGGCATATTCCAAAAAGAGGAATCTTTTTACTGCCTTCATTGATTACAAGAAGGCCTTTGATTCAGTGCCGCATGAATGGCTTATAGATATATTGAGAATATATAAAGTCGATGATAATATAGTGACCTTTTTAGAGCATATAATTACGGAGTGGAAGACTAGAATTCACCTTCAAATACCTGGTGAAAATAACATCGAAACTGAAAATATCGCAATCAGCCGGGGCCTGTTTCAAGGAGATTCGTTGAGTCCACTGTGGTTCTGTCTAGCTATGAACCCATTATCTCAGCTATTGAACTCCACAGATGCAGGTTTTAGCATCAAAAATAATAACAATGTGGTGGCGAAGCTTAATCATTTATTGTATATGGATGATTTGAAATTAATGGCTTCCACTCGAAACCAACTCGATGAGATGCTAAAAACTGTAGAAACTTTTTCTAATGATATTAGCATGCACTTCGGACTAGATAAGTGCCGTATTTTAAATATAGTCAGAGGAAAAGTACAGCCCGGAGGATTCGATATGCAAAATGGCCAGAACATCGAGGCCATGGGTGAAAACGATATGTATAAATATCTTGGAGTAAAGCAAGCGCGGAGAATTGACCATAAACAAATGAAAACAGAGATAACTACTGAGTTTATACGAAGGGTAAAACAGCTGCTTCGCTCACACCTTAATAGTAGAAATTTGTTTAAGGCACTAAACACCTACGCATGTTCCGCGCTTAGCTATTCATTTGGCATTGTTAAGTGGACAAAAACGGACATAGAAAATCTTCAGCGAAAAGTAAGAACACACCTCACAAAGGCACAAAAACACCATCCAAAAAGTGCAGTAGAAAGAACGACATTACCACGGAATTTAGGAGGAAGAGGACTTATGGATATAGGTGAGCAATTAGACAAACAAATTGCTAATTTAAGATCTTATTTTCAGATGCAGGCTGAAACATCTACTCTACATCGCGCTATCTGCGCAGTAGATGACACAACACCGATAAAACTGAGGGAAGCAGAATTTCGCATAAACCACCTTACTAAGGACGAAAAATTGCGCGCCTGGATGGGTAAACCTCTGCACGGGCGACATCCCAATGAGGTCAGCCAAGATTATGTCGACAATATAGCGTCGAACTACTGGTTGACATCAGGAAAGATGTTCCCTGAAACGGAGGGTTCATTACTGACCATCCAGGATCAGGTTATACCAACCAGAAATTACCTGAAATATATCATCAAAGACCCTCATGTTCAAAACGACAGATGCCGATATGGATGTCAAGCCCAAGAAACCATCCAACATCTTACAGGGGGCTGCCAGGCATTTGCTGCAACTGAGTACAAGGAACGGCATGACGCAGTGGGAAAAATCCTTCATCAGGAGATAGCTATCAACCTGGGACTTCTCCAAACCGACCATCTCCCATATTATCAATACGTCTCTGAGAGTATGCTTGAGGATGGCAACTACAAGCTATACTGGGACCGCACTGTGCTCACAGACCAAACAGTGGCGCATAATAGACCAGATCTCGTATTAGTCAATAAATTAACGAGACAAACAACCCTCATTGATGTGGCGATTCCTAACAACAATAATCTACGTACTAAATTTACTGAAAAGAACGCCAAGTACAGAGATCTGGAAATTCAAATACGGAGACAATGGAGAATGCAAAGTACCCAGACGATACCGATTATTATGTCTACTACTGGAGTCATTCCGAAGACCCTCCTCGAAAGCATAAGAAAGCTGGGTCTTAATGAACATCTTTATAAGACCATGCAGAAAGCAGTACTACTCGCAACGGCCAGATGTGTACGAAAATTTTTGGGAGATACACCTGCATACCAAGTCACCTAGGGCTCGATAACACGGAAAGAGTCCCACCAGAGCTCAATCCTTTTGATACCGTAGGTATCTGGGATGAGTCAATTTTCCCCTTAGAGGGAGTGTGAGCCGTATGGCTAAATCTGTATAATAATAATAATAAGCTGCAAGGGACCATGCAGAAAGCTGTACTACTCGCGAGCCAGCCAAGATTATGTCGACAATATAGCGTCGAACTACTGGTTGACATCAGGAAAGATGTTCCCTGAGACGGAGGGTTCATTACTGGCCATTCAGGATCAGGTTATACCAACCAGAAATTACCTGAAATATATCATCAAAGACCCTCAGGTTCAAAACGACAGATGCCGATATGGATGTCAAGCCCAAGAAACCATCCAACATCTTACAGGGGGCTGCCAGGCATTTGCTGCAACTGAATACAAGGAACGGCATGACGCAGTGGGAAAAATCCTTCATCAAGAGATAGCTATCAAGCTGGGACTTCTCCAAACAGACCATCTCCCGTATTATCAGTACGTCCCTGAGAGTATGCTTGAGGATGACAACTACAAGCTATACTGGGACCGCACTGTGCTCACAGACCAAACAGTGGCACATAATAGACCAGATCTCGTACTAGTTAATAAATTAACAAGACAAACAACACTAATTGATGTGGCGATACCTAACAACAATAATCTACGTAGTAAATTTACTGAAAAGATCGCCAAGTACAGAGATCTAGAAATTCAAATACGAAGGCAATGGAGAATGCAAAGTACCCAGACGATACCGATTATTATGTCTACTACTGGAGTCATTCCGAAGACCTTCCTCGAAAGCATAAAAAAGCTGGGTCTGAATGAACATCTTTATAAGCCCATGCAGAAAGCTGTACTACTCGCGACGGCCAGATGCGTACGAAAATTTCTGGGAGATACACCTGCATTCCAAGTCACCTAGGGCTCGATAACACGGAAAGAGTCCCACCAGAGCTCAATCCTTTTGATACCGTAGGTATCTGGGATGAGTCAATTTTCCCCTTAGAGGGAGTGTGAGCCGTATGGCTAAATCTGGATAATAATAATAAATATTCGCTCCAACTCTGGCATAACCTCACTACAGCTTCATGGCGTGCAGACCACCCTGTTCCATCGGCCCGTTTTGGAACTTTAGCGTCAGTTTTTAAATTGGAAAGTAAAATTTCCCAACGGTAAAATTTCTCAGTAGATGCTGAGAAAAATGTATATTGGTTCCGCAGCGTTTAAAAAAATGTTACACCCTCTTTGGCACATTCAGCAGCACAAACACCCACCAAATTCAATGAGTGGGTGGCGTATGGTACGTAGTCGGCAAGTGGGTTGCGATTTAAAATCCTTGCTTGTAAACCACTGTAGAAGCCAGACATGTTACTGGCATTGACATAAGACTGGCCTCAACAATGCTTTAATTCTATGCTTCTCCAATTTAGAAATTATGGCATGTCTCATTTCTTCCGATTTATGTCCCACGTTTGATAAAAACCCAATAAATCGCTCCACTGGTTTTTCGTTGATTGTAACATACCTAATAATTACAGAAACTTAATTGGTCAACATGTGCTATGTCGGGTGTTGAGTCAACTATTATGGAAAAGTATTTTGACTTTTTAACTTCGGACATGATGTGTCTTACCAACTCAGTAGTCATTAATTCGATGAATTCTTCACATATTGTGGATGAACGGTATGAAGTTGTTCCACTTCCTGGATTTCCATGTTAATGTATATGTGTGGCTAAAAAGGGATCAAATTCCGGCATAAGCTCCAGGCATATCATGAAATTTCCCTTGTGTGGATATCCAAACTTTTCCACTGTTCCTCTAAAAGATCCCCCTGGCCCCCTGGAAGCAAATGTTCTGTTAACATCAACTACCCGCTTCAGCACGTTTTGAAAGTATTCTTCCTCCTTTCCAATTTGCTGATAGAGCAAGGAGTTCTCTTGAACTTGCATCATTATAAATATAGCATTAGTGCATGACCTTCCCGACCAAAAACCTTGTTGTTCTTCTGCTAATGTTATAATTTCATTTAATTTGTTTGTTATCACTTTTGTTGTTAATTTTAATGTTGTGTTTAATAAGTTAATCCCTCTGTAATTCTCCAAGTCTGATTTGTCTCCATTTTTGAAGAGAGGTATTAGGATGCTTGATCTCCATTCGTTTGGTATTCTGTTTTGTTCTATTATTTTTTGTATTAGTTTTAATAGTTGTTTAGTTAGATCTTGTCCTCCGTACTTTAGGAGTTTGTTCGATATTCTGTCCTCTCCTGGAGATTTTCTATTTTTTAATTTTCTTAATGCTTCCTTTACCTCTCCCTCCTCGATGTTTATTTCTTCGTTTGTCGTAACTTCAGGTGTTGGTGGTTCATTATCGTCACCTTTAGCAAATAGAGGTCGGAAGTAGTCTGCCCATGTTTCCTTCCGAATGTGTTTCGCTTTTATTAATTCGTTCATCTCCTTTCTTTGCCCTCTGATCATTCTCCATACTTCTTTTTGTGTTCTGTAGAAGTCGTGTTCCATCTGTTTTGAAAAACTCTGTCAGTGCTCCCTTTTTATTTGCCTCACTAAAGTATTCGTTTCGTTTCTGATTTGTTTGTAGTGGTTGTATGCCTGTTGTGTTTGTTTTGTTCTTCTTCTTCTTCTTCTTCTTTTTATATAGACTCTGTTTTTCAATGTGCCTCCAGTAAGTTGTCATTCCATCTTTTTCGTGGTCTTCCCACTGATCGTCTTCCTATTGGGGAACCGTCTCTCGCCGTCCTTACTACTCTATTTGTTGTCATTCGGCTTATGTGGTCGTTCCATTCTACTCTTCTGCTTTTCACCCAGTTATTAATGTTGTCCACCTTGCATCTTCTCGTATATCTGCACTTCTAGCTCTATCCCACATCGTCTTACCATCGATTTTTCGCAATGTTTTCATCTCTGCTGTTTCTAGCATTCTTTTTGTCCTTTTTGTATCAGGTCGTGTTTCTGCCGCGTATGTCATTATTGGTCTGATGACTGTTTTGTAAATTCTGCCTTTCACTTCTTTTCCGATGTTTTTATTTCTCCATATTGTTTCATTCAGGCAACCTGCGGCTCTGTTTGCTTTATTCACCTGATCTTCCACTTCTGTTTCGAGCTTTCCGTAGCTGCATAGTGTGATGCCTAGATATTTAAACTCCATGACTTGTTCTATTATTTGACCTTCCAGTTCTAATTTACACCTAATTAGATCTGCTGTTATAACCATGCATTTAGTCTTTTTTGGGGAAATTAACATGTTAAATTTTCTATCGGTTATATTAAATTCGTGCAGCATACGTTGTAAATCATCTTCACTTTGAGAGATTAGTATTGCGTCGTCTGCATAGCAGATTATTTTAAGTTGTTTTTCTTCCATTTGGTATCCTTTTTTTTTGTTCTTACTTTTTTTATTATTTCGTCCATGATTAGGTTGAACAACATAGGACTTAGGGAATCTCCCTGTCTTATCCCATTGCCAGCTTCAATTGGGTCAGTTAGTTCATCATCTACTTTTACTTTTATTGTGTTGTTCTGGTAGATATTTTCGATCATTTTAATTATTCCTAGAGGTACCTCTCTTGCGTACAATAAATGGATAACGTCCTTTAATTTGACCCTGTCGAATGCCTTCTTAAGGTCCATGAAGCATAAGTATGCCGATTTGTTGTATTCTAACGATTTTTCTTGAATCTGCCTCATTATAAATATAGCGTCGGTGCATTATCTTCCCGACCTAAAACCTTGTTGTTCTTCTGCTAATGTCATAATTTTATTCAGTTTGTTTGTTATCACTTTGGTCGTTAATTTTAGTGTTGTGTTTAATAAATTAATTCCTCTGTAATTCTCCGGGTCCGATTTTTCTCCCTTTGAAGAGAGGTATTAGGACGCTTGATCCCCATTCTTGTGGTATTCTGTTTTGTTCTATTATTTTTTGAATTAGTTTTAATAATTGTTTGGTCAGGTCTTGTCCTCCATACTTTAGGAGTTCATTCGATATTCTGTCCTCTCCTGGTGATTTTCTATTTTTTAATTTCCTTAATGCTTCCGTTACCTCTGCTTCTTCAATATTTGTTTCTTCGTTTGTTGTCACGTCAGGTGTTGGTGGTCCGTTATCGTTATCTTTAGCAAACAGAGATCGAAAATAGTCTGCCCAAGTTTCCTTCTGAATGTGTTTCGTTTTTATTAGTTCGTTCATCTCTTTTCTTTGTCCTCTGATCATTCTCCATATTTCCTTTTGTGTTCCGTAGAAGTCGTGTTCCATCTGTTTTGAGAAACTCTCCCAGTGTTCTCTTTTTATTTGTCTGACTAGAGTGTTTGTTTCGTTTCTAATTCTTTTATAGTGGTTGTATGCCTGTTGTGTTTGTTGTGTTCTGTATTGTAAAAAGGCTTTCTTCTTTTCTTCACATTTTATCTTCACTTCCTCTCGAAAGCATGGGGTTTTCTGTTTTGTTCTGTATTGTAAAAAGGCTTTCTTCTTTTCTTCGCATTTTATCTTAACTTCCTCTCTAAACCACGGGGTTTTCTTCATTAATATGTGAGTATTCGTTACTTTTCTCTCTCCAGGTGATTCTGGTGCAGCGCCGATTATGTTATCTTTGAGTTTTTGCCAGCTTTCATCGATGTTATCGTTTTCTAATATTCCATTCTCAGCAATCTTCTCTGATATTCTTTTCCTGTATAAGTATTCCGTGGATTCCGTATGTAGTCCTTCGACTTTGATTTTTGTTTGTATTGGTGCTGCCCTCTTAGGTGTGAAATATTTCATAATGATTCCTATTTTACATAATACTAGGTTATGGTCGCTACCTACATCTGCCGAGTTGAGGCATCTTACGTCGATTATTTTTGATGGATGTATATCTCTTTTGGTTACAACATAATCTATCATAGATCTTTGTCCACGGGTGTTATTGAATGTACATTTGTGTTGGTCTTTGTGGTCAAAAAATCAGTTCTCCATTTTCGTTTTTAACATTTTCAGTGTGTTTTTGCTTAATTCCGGGTATTACTTGGTTACCTATTCGAGCGTTAAAATCCCCCAGTATTATCATCTTCCCTCTAACTTGAAAAAAAAAGTAAGAACTAAAAAAGGATACCAAATGGGAGAAAAACAACTTAAAATAATCTGCTATACGGACGATGCAATACTAATCTCTCAAAGTGAAGATGATTTACAACGTATGCTGCACCAATTCAACATAATCGCCAGAAAATGTAACATGTTAATTTCCCCAAAAAAGACAAAATGCATGGTTATAACAGCAGATCCAATAAGATGTAAATTGGAACTGGAAGGTCAGATAATAGAACAAGTGATGGAGTTTAAATACTATCTGTACATCACACTATCTAGCTACGGAAGGCTCGAAACAGAAGTGGAAGATTAAGTGAATAGAGCGAACAGAGCCGCAGGTTGCCTGAATGGCACAATATGGAGAAATAAAAATATCGGAAAAGAAATTAAAGGCAGAATTTACAAAAGAGTCATCAGACCAATAATGACATACGCGGCAGAAACACGACCCGACACAGAGAGGACAAAAAGATTGCTCGAAACAGCGGAGATGAAAACTCTTCGAAAAATCGATGGTAAGACTCTATGGGACAGAGCTAGAAGTACAGATATACGACGGAGATGCAAGGTGGATAACATTAATAACTGGGTAAGAAACAGAAGAATAGAATGAAATGACCGCATAAGCGGAATGACAAGAAATAGGGAAGTCAGGACAGCGAAAGACGGTTCCCCAATAGGAAGACGATCAGTGGGAAGACCATGAAAACGATGAAACGACAACTTTCTAGAGCCACATTGAAAAAACAGACAGAGTCATGTTTATACAAAAAGAAGAAGAAGAAGCAAGGGATTAATTTGGGTTTGCGTTCATTGGCGTCGCAATAATGTTATTCGTGATTTAGTATGCTCTTGAGAGTTTTCATGAATGTTGGCAATTCTATTTACATTACTCCAATCGTTCACTTCACCAGTGGCCATGTTGGAAGTTTGAAAACCTGTTTGCTAAGATAGATAATTTTAAAGAATAGGTATTTTGATGTTTTATAGCTTGTCCACATGCGGGCGGTTTTCCAACGTCGACGTTGCGGTTTATCTGTTTTCCTTGACAACTTCAAAGGCGGCTTTAGGGTGTGAACAGGTAAAACAGGTCAAACGCGATGTAACCGCTGGCAAACCGCCCTCATATGTACGTTCGCTTAGATGTTTATGGAACAGTAGGCAGACTTACTTCGTCTGCTGTGTTTATGAATTTTATTTGATTTAGCGTTAAAGCTGACGCCACCTGACGCCTTTGCGTATTTGGCGTAATGGGAAATACGGCACTGATCGTGAGTAATAGAGGTCATTACATGCTCTTTGAATAATATTCTATAATTTTATATTGATCTTGAAACGACGAATTCTTGGAAGAACATTATTTTTTTCCAAAAATATGTAATTCTCTATTTCTTCTCTTATTAATGTAAAACCCTTCGTATTAGTTAGTACACATATCTAATATTGAAAATATCAATATTAGTTGATATTTGAAAATTACTAAATTTAGTTCAATGTTAGAACTGAATCTTGAGCAAAACAAGAAATTGGACTTCATAAGTCCTAGGTTTTCACCCAACGTGATCGGAAGTAGAACTGGAAGTCGATATTTGAATTCTTCGTGTAACTTTGCGTTGATTTATAGACAATTTCACTAACTTCCGTCATTTTAACGCATAGGCGTAACCAGGGGGGTTTGGGGGTTATAACCACCCCCCATTGGGATGTACTTTGAGCTCTATACGCTTAACACCATACCCCCCAGAGACTATCCAGTAGTTGTAACCCACCCTGGTTACGCCGTTGTTTTAACGTGAACTCACAGAAATTGTCAAGAAACGGAAAACATCTTATCTTCGACTTATATTTAGACACAACAGGTATAACTTTTCAGAAGCCACGATTTACCTCTTGCTACCAAAATCTCTATCATCAGATGCTATGTATTTTCTACGTTATTATACGGAGTAGAGGCCTGGACACTTTCTGAGGCTTCTTTGAGAAAACTCGAGGCATTTGAGATGTGGTGTTACAGGCGCATTTTGAGAATTTCGTGGGTGGATCGTGTGACTAATATTGAGGTTCTACGTAGAATAGGCAAGGAATGCGAGATTATTAACATAGTCAAAGAGCGCAAACTGGAATATCTTGGCCATGTTATGAGGAATGAACAGAGATATGGCTTGTTGCAACTCATTCTTCAAGGCAAGGTATTTGGAAAGAGAGGACCAGGGAGAAGAAGAATATCTTGGCTTCAAAACCTGAGAAAGTGGTTTAATACATCGACAACCGGACTATTCAGAATAGCAGCAAGCAAAGTTAGGATAGCCATGCTGGTCGCCAACATCCGGAACGGATAGGCACCTTAAGAAGAAGAAGGTATAACTTCATTCAACTTATTATACCTAGAAGGGAAAATAGAAGGGAGACGCGGCCCGGGTAGACGACAAATGACATGGCTGCGCAACATCAAAAAATGGACAGGATTAGACTTTCAAAGTCTAATAAGAAAATCTCAAAATAGAGAATACTTTGCGGAAATCATCGCCAACCTTCGCTAAGAAGACAGCACCCAAAGAAGAAGATACATTTTTGCCACACTTTCGGTCATAACTTTTTAACCGAAAATGAAATCAAAACCGACACTTTATATTCGAGCTCAACTTTTCAATACGCGATGATTGATATATTATCACATATTACTTCCGATTACACCTTTTTAACCAGAGGTGATATAAAAACCGGAAGTATATATTTATTCTCGTCTTGCTAAGGCGCGTTGAATAATATGTTGCTTGTACTATTTCCGTGACTTTAAAACAGTACATCCGGTTGCAACTCTAAAATCGGAAGTCCCAGGTCAAATTTCTTATCTTTAATATCATCCTATCACTAAATACCTCAGTAACAAGCGGGGTTTGTAAAGGGTAAATGTACACGGGAACAAATCCTGAACCTGAGACAACTCATTGAAAACTCTAGAGAATTTCAAGTACCTATGATTATATCCTTCGTTGACTACCAAAAGGCATTTGATTGTGTAAGCTGGATAAATCTGTGGTCAATTTTAATAAAAATGGGCGCACCAATGCACCTGGTTACACTTATTAAAAATCTGTACCAGTCCAATATAGCGACAGCGCGACTAGATCATAAGTTCTCAAACCAATTCAAGACCGAGAGAGGTGTTAGACAAGGATGCGTGTTGTCACCTGACTTATTTAACATTTATGGTGAACATGTCATAAGGATGGTTTTAGAAGGATGGGCGGGTGGAGTAACAGTAGCTGGTAGGAAAATCTCCAATTTAAGATTTGCTGATGACACTACACGTATAGCAGCAAATGAGCAAGAAATATTTGATCTTCTGCGAAGAGTTGAGTACGAAAGCAATAAAGTTGGTCTGAAAATCAATAAAGCTAAGACAAAAATAATGGTGGTTGACAGGTTCGACACTATTCAACTGACTAACATGTTACAGGAATACCAGATCAGATAGTAAACACCTTTGTCTATCTCGGGTCTAATATAGTATAACTAACGATGGTAACTGTAAAGCAGAAGTTCGGAGATGTTGGTATGGCAAAAAATGCGATTAGTCGCCTAACTAAAGTTTGGAAAGACAGATCTATCTTTCAAAATATTAGGATGAGACTGGTGAATGCCCTTGTATTCTCAATATTTCTATACGGAGCAGAAACTTGGATTCTTCGCGCATGCGAGCGCAAAAAATTGATGCCTTTGAGATGTGGTGCTGGAGAAGAATGCTGCGTATACCTTGGACAGCTCATAGGACAAACGTTTCCATTCTAAACCAACTCAAGATTAAAAAAAAGCCTGTCCACAATATGTCTGAAACGAATACTGCAATTCTTTGGTAACGTGGTTCGCAGAGATGACGACAGTTGGGAGAGATTAATTGTTTCTGGAAACGTTCCGGGGAGAAGATCAAGAGGACGATCACCAATTAGATGGTCGACCAAATAAAGAATTCAGCTGGAAACTCATTCTGCGAAGCTCTTAGAGCAGCTGAAGATAAAGACCAATGGAGAAACATTGTTAGGAATATTGGAAGAAATCACGATCCTCAGTAATGGGGAAACGACAAGAGAGAGAGAGAGAGAGAGAGAGAGAGAGAGAGAGAGAGAGAGAGAGAGAGAGAGAGAGAGAGAGAGAGAGAGAGAGAGAGAGAGAGATAGAATATCATCCTTGGGTTATAAGCTTTCATTCGACCCCTCATTTGTCATTCTATCTCTTTTAATGACGGAGGAGTAATATACAGGCAGACGGACAGGCATGAAACCGGGAGTATATATGTATTTGTTATCGTCTTGCTAAGGAGCGTCAAATAATGTATCGGTTGTACTATTTCAACGACTTTAAAACAGTAGTGGTATAATGACGGAGGAGTTGTGCTACGGACAGACGAACAGACGGACTGACAGTCGTGAAACCGGAAGTATATATTTGTTCTCGTCTTGCTAAAGCGTGTCAAATAATATATCACTTGTACTATTTCCGTGACTTTAAAACAGCACTTTTGATGGCATTTCTAAAACCGGAAGTCCTACGTCAAATTTCTCAACTTTAGTACCATCCTTGAGGTATAAGCTTTCATTTGACACCTCATTTGTCATTCTACCTGGTATAATGACGGAAGAGTTGTGATTACGGAAGGACAGACGGACGGACTGACAGACGGACGTGTATAATTCAACGTTTTCATATTTTTTTAAAATTGGGTGAAAACAATCTAGAAGTATATTTTTGATGCAGCTCCGTATAGCGTATAATTTTAAGCTATCTTAATTATAGCTATATCTTAATATCTAAAAATTATAGCTATCTTAATATCTATATCACACTGAACTTGTTATAAATACTTCAAGTTAATGAAAAAATACTCGGAACGATTCCAATTTTCTTCGAGTCACTCTCTACAACTCTACATACATTTGCATATGAAAATAAAATAAAAACGTCATGCAATCTAGAGGTATTTTTAAAAACTGACCTTACTCACTTTCAACTAACACCGTTGCCAATAAACATAATACATACTGCTATACGAATTACGGATTCAAAAAATTTGAGTCCATCATTCTTTATTAATTTTTTATTGACTTACAGTTTTACCTATCTCATAACCTGTTACAAAGAATGTAAACCAGTTATAAAAGAAACCTTTTTGTATCGATTATGACTAATCTTTAGGCCATTTAATAAAAAATTTTATGTAAACAAATAACAATGTAGTTAATTGTAAATTGGCGAGCATTGCAATCGTGTGTATATTGGCCGGCCGGTCCATCGGCAACGCGGCTTGCATGTGGTTGCAGGACGTTGCCAAGTTGTGAGGAAAAACGGATTGTCCACTTTTATTCTAAGGAAATATTTTCAATGATTTTTTTCATAAAGTAATTTACAATAATTATTATTATCATGAATTTATTTGGACATTAGAACGTAGAACCTTTTGTCCTTCACAGATTTTTTTTTATGAAAAGACTGTAGGAAAGACCGAGAGACTCATTGTTTTAAGGCTTTTTGAGAAATGTGGTGTTATCGACGCCGACGTCTTCTGAAAATATCATGGATGGATCGCAAAACAAAGGTACAATAGCACATTATGAGATGTGAAAAATACGAACTTTTAAGAAAAACATTATAAATATAATATATTGGAAGTGCAAAATCCAAAGACAGAAGAAGCGTAGGAAGACTGAATGATTTGGATGCATTTCAATAATTATTGAACTATTCAGGCGCGTAACCAACAAAGTTATAATGGCCAGAATTATTTCCAATCTCCAATAATGGCCAGAACTTGAAGAAAAGTTCTTAATCACTTATTTTCAAAATTCTGCAATATCAATTGTAAAAAGTATGCTGCAAATGAAAGGAATAAATTCGTTATTTCGTAAACTGGACTGTAAATCGCGAAACAATTCGATTTGTATTTTAAATTATGTTTTTTTACTGATACATCTTACTCATGTCATGACATCATCCATCTGGGCGGGATGACGTAATCGATGTTTTTTTTAATGAGAATAGGGGTCGTGAGATAGTTCATTTGAAAAGGTATGCAATTCTTTATTCAGCGATATAAGCATTGCCATAATTGTTTATACAGGGTGTCCAAAAACTTTATTTTAATTAAATTAATTGATACAAAAAGAAGAATGTATTTAATTTAATTAATTCAAAATACATTTTACTGGTGTCAGAAAACAGAAAATAAACATTGCTTTTCGCTTAAATTCAATGTTCACACTGTCAAGAGGCAGGTGGCTGGCAGCTTGAACATTAAATTTAAGAGAGATATTTTTTTTTTGTTTTCTGGCAGCAGTAAAATGTATTTTGAATTAAATAAATTCTTCTTTTCTCGTCAATTAATTTATTTCAAAAAATAGTTTTTGTACACCGTGTATAAATAATGTAATAAATAATGTGTATAAATAATAATTAATGTTTATATCACTGAATAGAGAATTGAATAACTTTTCAAATAAGCTAATCTTCACCATGCGAAATAAGGAATTTATTCCTTTCATTTGAACCATACTGTATATTATAATTTAAATATTTAAGAAAACACCAATATATTTTTATAACATTTAAATATTAATCAATATTAAATATTAAACAATAATCAATACATAAGAATTTCATCTACAAAGAAAATATGGCCGCCCTTTCTTTACATAGCCCTTTTCTTCTTTCAATTTTAGCTAGAAGATTGTACAAAGGTGTTTCCAGTGCTGATAGGCAGTTCGTCTTCTTCTAAGGCACCTTCGTAACTTCATAATATTTAATATTGTTCTGAAGCTATTTCCATGTGGCGTTTTAGGCAATTTACTATTTCATTTGAGAATAATGCGCAATTTAAGTTTGGAATTAAATTTAGTTGATGTTTCGACTTCAACTTCGGAAATGTTTTGTATTTTGATAACGGTGTATCTTTTGAATTTTAAAAGTAAACTAAATGTAAGACCGAAGACCAAATACTTACCATGTTGGGATAGTATCATGAGGTTTTTTTCCTGATTTTTTCTAGTGACTTACTATGGGATCACTAACACGAGAGTTTCACTGTTATCATTGCACATGGTTCTCTTTTTAAAGACAAGTCGCATGCTATGATTTTTTCTGACTGACATTCTTAAGTTCAAGTTAATTTCATGTAATCGAATGAACTATTTTACACTAAAGTTGTCCCAGGAACGCAACTCATAGATATTGGCAATATCATTTTAAAGTCATCTACTTTAAAGTGTAGATATAATATAATATCTGAATGATAAATATGAAACTTTTTAATTTAAGTAAGATAAAATTGAATTATTAGAAGAATTTTTTTACCGAGCAAAAAAAACAAAATTGGTTTAATTTATTAATGTTTTGTATTTTGATAACGCTTTCCGAAGTGGAAACTGGAACGTCAAATAAATTTAATTTCAAACTTAAATTGTAAATTTATTATACCCGAATGAAATCTAGTAAATTTAAATTTATTTTGGTATTTTATACAAATCTTGAGGATTTAAACATCTGAATGGTACACGAATAAAACAAGGAATGTCCAAATTTTCGTGTTTTGTGGTTTTCTCATAATCGGGTGCTACTCTATAAGCTGTATCTTATGCTTAAAATTCGTAGCATAAAACATGAAACGTCCCGTAGATTTAACATAAGAAAAATTTGTCACAAACGTATTAAACTAGGAATGTCCGCGCGCTACACGTTTTAAAACAAGGAGAGTCCAAGGAACTTCAAGGACCTAGACTGGGGGAAGGGGGAAAACGAGTTTGTACTTCCAAATGCAAAATATGCTGGTAAGCAGACAACATTCTAATTATCCGATAGTTGTATTCTTTAGAAAGGCTGCCCATAAAAAAGGAGAAATATTTAAACTTGCAGACACTTGTTCAATACTGTCAACAACCAGAAGCTGCGAATTTTTACACCTCATTTGTGGACACTTCGTAAAATCAAAATTGGTATAAATATAGAAAACGTAAATGTGGGTACATAATTTAGTTTGATAACAACATAATCTTTTCAGAAATTTCGCTCATTGGCACTATTAATTAGACCAGATTCTGTCAAGAAAAAATTTTAATATAGAAAAAAGGGTGGAAATGCATAGTTGCGTTTTAACGTTAAAAGAGTTGTATTAAGGGTCAGATTTTGTTACTCGGGAGTTTTTGGTGTCGCTGAAGACGAATACGCCATCAGAACTGATCACCGAAGCACTTGGTGCGCAGGTTCACTGCTAAGACACGTCATCTGGAGTTTCGAGCGATTTCGGCACTAAATTTATGCAAACAGATTACTCGGGAGTTTTTGGGATTACTAAACAAGAATACGGCCATCAGAACCGAGCTTCAGTGCAACTAATGCCCAAAAATCCTCCAAACTCCAAAAGATAACATGCCTTAGCAGTGATCTTGGGCTCCAGGTGATCCGGATGTCAGTTCTGATGGCGTATTCGTATCCAGCTACCCCTAAAAACGGCCTAGTAATCTATTCGCATACATTTAGTGCCAAAAACCATAGATACTCCAGAAGATGACATCCTTAGCAGTGATCGCGGGCACCAGGTGCTCCGGGAGTCGCTTCTGATAGTGTATTCGTATCAGGGCCGGTCCTAGGGCTTTGAGCTCCCCGGGCAAAATAAAATTTGGCGCCCTTTCAAACAAGAATATACCTACAAATTTACTGTAAATTGTAAATATAAAAAATTGCAAAAAAATCAAAATTTCACTATAAAGAACTATGTAAAAATATATTTATTTAAAAAATAGTACAGTAGTTATTATTTATAACTGATCCAACATATGACATAGCATAAGGAAGTTCAAACGACGAAGGAGCGACATAAAAGATAAAGATAAATGCACATTATCAACAAGCAGAAAAAAATGTGTATAATGTTGTACAATCCAAAAAATATGTTGATTGTGCGCAAGATATAGCTGTGTCACCAAGGACTAAATTGAGTGAGTGGCATCCATATGGCATAAAAAAGCAAGACGATATTCATTGCAAACACGAGTTTGTACAGCTTTATTTTTTTCATTCATGTTAGAGCCACTGTCGTATTCTTGTCCTCACAATCATCTAAATTCAATTAAAAATCATTCATTATTTTTTTATTACTTATCTCATATGAGTAGGACTATGACTCGATACTTAACTTAGAACCAAACTATGGAAAGCAATGGAAGACATTGTAGTTCCACGAATATTAATAAGAACAGTAAAAGCAGTTTACAAGAATAACAAAGTAGCTATAAAAATGGATAATAGAATATGCAGTCCATTTAAGACAACAATACAGTGAAAACTGCATAAATCCTTAGTAATATGCAGGGTGTTTTTAAATAAGTGCGACAAACTTTAAGGGCTACATGAAAAAAAAAAAGAATGTGTATACTTTGTACGCACGTAAGAAGTTATACTTCTATTATATGATTTCAACGAAATCAATATACTTTAAACAGTCTCTCTACTACTTTCCAAAAATTTTTATTTAAACAATACCAAAAATTTAAAAAATAAAACACACACAAACACATTGAAAAATGCCACAAATGATATCTGAACAATAATTGTTGCCAAAAATTTTAATTAAATACGTATTTTCTGAAAAACATTATATAATAATATACTTACAATCATAAAATCTATAAAAAAAATAAAAAAAATAACAACTTGCTTGGGGCTTGAACCCACTTCACGTCTATCGCGCCGTACGAATGTCTAAGCGATTTCCCACTGCACCACCTTCGCGTATACGTCATGTGGGAATATACACAAACTAAACGTTTACACCATAAACTTTTTGACATTTTGTTTATTTATATGAATTTAATCAAATTATTAGTTTGATTTTTGTCGATTTAAAATACAACAAAATATAGAGTAAGAAAACGATATATTAGATGAAGATTTGTAGAAAGTTTGTTCGTAATCAGATTATGTAAATTAAAGCATTGCCTACTAATAGGTAACTTCATTATTTTTTTTACATTTTCCAAATAGATAGGTATGAAGATAATTTTTTATTGGAATACAACAAACAACAAACTGCGTACCTGCGGCCTGCGTAGAATTACGTACCTGCGGCTTTTCAAAACTATTTAAAAAGTCACTATAATTATAAATTTGATTTTATTTCTGTCCTCACAACAATAAAAACTAATATATACAATATTTTTGTTTACCGATAACCTCCATATTGAACAATTATTGACAGATCATTTCAACACCCAATCAGAGCCCGTATAACTACTAATACCATACGGTCGGTGTGCGCATGTGCGCAGATTAATAAAATTTCACCCTCAATGAAATCGCGCCTAAAGTAGTATAATTCAAAAATAATGACAGTTTCTATAAACGTATGTCCGCAAATGCTTCGTTTCCGAGATACGGGGTGTTGAAATTTTTCTTACAAACTGACGACTTATTTAGTGCTCTAAAACCGGTTGAGATGTATGCAAATGAAATTTGATAGGTTTTAAGAGATAATTATTGCGCATTTTTTTGACATAGAATTAAGAATTTTGTATCTACCATTGGTGCGAATACGGGTAATGGTCTGAATTTTTTAAAGAAAAAAACGTACGCCACTGAGATATTTCAAATAAAAAATCATTTTAGAATTCCTCGTTCAATTTGTGATACAAAAATCTCTCTTTCCTTTTTTTCATGCGACGCACCGTTTTTATGCAAAAATAAAACATCTTAACCTTACAAAGTATTCGAGTTTCTATATATTCATATTTATGATATATTATTTTATAGTAGACTTTTGTCCTGACATCATCCTGAACATAAAGCAAAAAGTTGCAAGTATCTAGGTGCTGTATTTAAAAATCGATTTATTCCGGTGTTTTTAGTGCTAAATGGACATTCCATATTTATTCCTGAATTTTTGTATATTTGTGTAAAACTTTAATACTAAAACAAAAGTTTAAAGTTGTATTGCAAAATATCATGTTTGTTTAAAAAACATACCTAAATACCTATGTATTTAGCTGTTGTTTAATTCCAGAAATAAAAAATTATTTTAGTTTGTAAAGTTTTTGACGTTTTAAATATTTATAAAAAGTAGAATAACTCAAATCTACTTCTTTTACATTCCTTGTTTTATTCCCGTACGCTTCATCTGTTTCCTAAAAATCGAAAATTATTTCCACGGGGAAACACTGGCAACGAGGTTTGGGAAACTCGCGACGCGCGACATAACCAAGAACCGAACAACTTCGAGGCAGCAACCGCGCGCTGTATCGATAAATCGAGTGCTTTATACTGTCAGTTCATATTCGACGCGGAGCCGGTGAACGTGTGTGTGGTGCTCTGTTGCCTCTGTTACCATTACGGCGAGAGTTTGCGGTTTTTCTCTTAGTACATAATTAATTATTTAATAATATGAACCCCATTGAAACGCTTCTAGAAGCTGCCGAGTACATTGCCAGGCGAGAAAGAGGTACGTATTTCGGTGAAATCGGCGAAATCTCTACCTCTAATCGCTCTATTTGCCGATGCTGCATCAGCTGTTTTTGATTGATAATTGTTTTTATTATAGAAGCGGAACATGGATACGCTTCAACCTTGCGATTTCCGGATGATCTCAGGAGTGTGTCGAAACGGCCAAAAACGAAAAAATCTCAGGGAAACAGGTGAGTTTATGAATGTGAACGCAATTTAGAACATAACTTGCGTTTCTTTGTTCTCGATATACTCACTAACTACTGTCGAATGGGCACGGCTTGCTTTACGCGGTCACGCTGCTACAAACAAATCTTACCTTTCTTTTTACAACAATCATAGGATAGTTAGTGGCCATAACGATTGCTGAATTATGAAATGAAAATTTGAATTAAGAAAAGGTACATGTGCTGTTGTATTAACTATCCAAAACTACCATAACTTTTGAAGACATACCTATTATGAAGAGCAGATTTTTAAATCACAGTTTGTCCTATTTTACATTTTTCAGGAAATGAGAAAAACTGTCATTCCGTTATCTACAGTTAAAAAAACACGAAGTTTAAAAAAAATGTACTTTTATTATTAATTTGCCCTGTAACAACAAGCTTTATTCGTTTTTAAAAGCAAAACTTTTTTTTAATTTACAAAACGCCATTTTACTCTTGTTTTTAAAGGACAAAATTTAGTTTGATTTCCCTAGATGATTAAAATAAAAATATGAACTAAAAATTTATTTCTGCATGTTTGGAAAGCAATATAGTAAATTTAAAAAAAGCATATGACATGTATGTCGTCCCTCAGAAAGTAGAAATAGTAGAAAAAAGACCAGTTCTGGTCTTTTTCAATTAAGTATTATATTATTAACTATTTAGATGGGAAATAAAAACCTCGTGATTTACTCTGGAATCTCTAACGCGAAAATTTTACTGTCATCGTTGCATTTGGTTGTCTTTTTGAAGACAGATCACATGCTATGATTTTTTGTGACGGATATTCTTGAGTTGGGATTGTTTTCATGTAATCGAATGAACTATCTTTTAGTAAAGTCGTCCCAGGAACGCAACTCATAAATATTAGCGATATCATTTTAAAGTCTTCTACTTTAAAACGTTAGCTTCGAAACGTTAATAAAATTATTTTTTCAATTTAATTGTGGCTTATTTCCCATCTAAATAGTTAACCATAAAAATGCCACAAGGAAATAGCTTCAGAACAACATTAAGGGCCGGTTGTTCGAACGCTAATCAAAAATGGAATCCACTGATCATTATCAAATATTTAATTACAATTATATTTGAATAAGCGTACTTCTGACAGATGTCACATTTTGAGGTTATGTTGACTGATTTATTTTATTATTTTGGCTTTAATTTAAAATAAACCATAATTAAACTCTTTCTGATGTTATTTTCTTGCTTTTACTTACAAATCAATAATAATAAGCAATTTTTAATAATTTAAGAGCTGCGGCTATATTTTAATTACTGCGTTACCTACAATCAATGAATGATTAGTGTTTTACATGTATTTTTGATGTCTCGATTTGATTCCCATCAAGAAAATTGATTACAATAAACTGATCGATTATAATCAACTTCTTGATTAGCGTTCGAACAACCGGCCCTAAGATATTTTCACGATACTGGTCTTTCAAAACTGGATCTAACCAAGTTAACTCTGGATCTAAGCCATTTTTTGCCAGATAAACTAACTAAACATTATTGTGATAAGCTATCGAGTTTTTTCCTTTTTAACGGCTTGCTCCATTGGCAGTTTCGGTAGTACTATATTATGTTACTTAGATTTTTCTTTGGTTGAAGTAAGTACCTATACTAAAACCAAAATAAAGATGCACTAGAAATAAATAAACCAAGACATGTTGAATGTTACGAGGAGCACTTCCGAATCATGATTTACAATGTAAAAAAACTTTGTAAATCATGATTTGGAATTTAGGTACAATGTATATTATAAATTATGATTTGGAACTGCTCCTCGTAACATTCATCCTGTCTTGGTTTATTTATTTTTAGTGCATTCTTATTGTGATTGTAGTACACAAGTGTATAAACTTTAAAACTTTTTATAAGAGTCATCATTTCTGTAAAAAACCTCGATTTTATACAATATTTTACTTTCCCCAACAGTTTGTTTGATTCGAGTTATGATTATTCTTCTGACCTCACTGATGCCTATTTGAACATTTTTGAGTGAAAGTGCTGCATGCTTTATGTCATACAAACTCCAATCAGAGCCCAGCTTGCGGACTTGTTCTTTCTTAGAATGGATTTCATAATATGTATTTGTTGGTGACTTTATAAAAGCACGGGCATGTAAATCTAGCTCAATTTGACCGAAAACTCTTATCAGCGAGCATAAACGAATGGTCACACGAACGGGAAAAGTCATCGTAATTGTTTCAATATTTTTTTGGGGTATTATTCAAAAGCCACAAGGTGAGTACAGGTACCATGCAGAAATTTTTATTCTAACCCCCGCATACGTCATACGTCTGAAAACAATAATTGTTAAAATTATTTTAAAGATATTTAATGCCTTTGGGTCAAAATCAGTATTTTTTAGAAAGTCAGTCAATGCGGAACTTATTTCTACCACACCTCTTCCTGCTCATGCTCAAGCCATGTATAAAAAACAGGAGTTTTTTTTAATATTTGTCACACAAAATGTAAAATGGTCTTTACATGGTGAAAAAGCATTGCAAGCCGAACGAATCACATTTTGTCCAAAAAAAAGCGCTATTAGTTTGTCTCTCGCTAATGGACAAAATGCGTTTAGTTTGTTTAGGTGATTTTTGAAGTCAAAAATATACGTGAAATATGACGCTTAGAATATCTATACTAAAATCACAATAAAGATTCACTAGAAATAAATCATGATTTACAATGTAGGTATATACATTGTAAATCCCAAAGGAGTGCTCCTCGTAATAATATTCAATGTGTCTTAATTTGTTTATTTCTAGTACATCTTTACTGTGCTTTTAGTATGAGTATGTAAATTAATAAATTATGTTTTTGACGAATCCAACCCCACCTCGAGGTCATAATGTGAAAATATGGACAAAATGCGATTTGAAAATCTGCTCCTCATTATACAATTATTAAACAAAATAAAAGCGATGTAGGTACAAAATAGGAAGGACTGACGATAGGACTCGTTGGACTGACGATCTCAAGAAAATGTCTAGAAATTGGATGCAAAGTGCTCAAAATAGAGCACAATGGACAAAAATGAGGGAGGCCTATGTCCAGCAGTGGACGCAAAGGGCTGGATGATGAGGTACAAAATAGTAGATGACGAAGGATAGATTAATCTGGTTTCTAATCTATTACATTTTTTTTCTTTTCAATTCTTTCTGATAAAACATATTCTTCTAAATTGACGTTTTTGCACAACAGTGGCGTATTTATACGCACAATAGGCCGTTAAAACCTATGACATTTTTTATAACACATAATAATAAGATTAACGAATTACAATTATTTAAACAAAACTCAAACTTAAATAGGTATATATGTTATAGTCAAAGCCCAAATTTCAGGCACTCCTAGGTTTGAGTAGGCAATTCTCAGGTTTGACTGACGGTCTTAGTCAAAGCCCGAAATGAATGACAGTTTCGGCCTTTGACTAGTCAAACCTAGCAGAGACTAAGTTGGTCAGGCAAACGTCGAAATTTAATTTTATGAATTCGAGGTTTGACTAGTCAAACCCCGATCAGCTTTTAAAATGTCGTAATTTTTTAGATTAGGTTTAATAAAACGTCATTTTTTAATTTTAATATCTATTATTTTTATATTGTCGTAATTAACATAAAACAGTGTTTATTCTCACATGTTAAGGCATATAATATTGGCATTTAAAATTGCACAATACGTAAGACGTTAGACCTTTTACATTTACATAATTTTGAAAAGCTTTTCTTATTGCAGTAGCATTTTATAAAGCCAAAGCCTTGTCCTCCAAATTTAGAATTTTTTGTACTAATTTCTCTTAGAGACAGCTTAACGTTGGAACTGAAATCTTCGAGATTAAGAAAATTCTCGTTGCATTTTCTTATTTGATTTCTTGAAAAAAATGTGTGTTTATTGTTCCGTTTTTTGCACCAACTCTATATAAACCGTCAATTGTTTTATCTTCTACGATACCCAAAATATTTCGAGCATCTCCTTTGGCTCTATCAAAGGAGATGCTTGAAATATTTAGGGTATCATACAAGATAATACAATTGACGGTTTATATAGAGTTGGTACGAAATACGGAACAATAAACACACTTTTTCAAGAAATCAAATAAGAAAATGCAAAGACATTTTCTTAATCTCGAAGATGTTCCAGACGATAAGCTGTCTCTAAGAGAAATTAGTACAAAAGATTCTAAATGTGAAGGAGAAGGCTTTATAAAATACTACTGCAATAAGAAATGCTCTTCAAAATTATGTAAGTTTAAAAGGCCTAACGTATTAGTTGTGCAACTCTAAATGCCATTATGCCTCAACATGTGAGAATAAACACTAATTTTTTTATTTTAGTTATGACAATATAAAAATAATAAACATTAAAATTAAAAAATTACGTTTTATTAAACCTAATCTAACAAATTACGACATTTTAATAGCTGATGGGGGTTTGACTAGTCAAACCCCGATTTCATAAAATTAAATGTCGACCTTTGCCTGACCAACGTAGTCTCTCCTAGGTTTGACTAGTCAAATGCCGAAACTGTAATTTATTCCGGGCTTTGACTAAGACCGTCAGCCAGACCTGAGGATTGCCTAGTCAAACCTAGGAGTTCCTGAAATTCGGGCTTTGACTATAACATATATACATATATATATATATATATATATATATATATATATATATATATATATATATATATATATATATATATATATATATACATATATACATATGACTATAACTATTGGGTTTTTCCCATTGATTTTTTTTAATCTCTTTGTTTTTTTTATAAGCTACAAAAATATTTTATATAGTCTTTTTGTTAGATGCATAGTTTTTAAGGTATTCGCAAAAACCCGTCCGAAAAGGTGTCATTTTTCCATGAAAATGGCTAATTTTCAACCAAGAATAACTCAAAAATATTGAGTTTTCAAATAGTTATTTATCTACTCTATCTTATATTATGTACTTATAAGTTTTTGGTTTGTGAAAACTGTCATTATAGATATACAACAATGTATTTTAAATGGGATTTACTTTTTCGCACTGATTTTTGACACACTTTCATATAATCAAATATCCTTAACTTTCGCGTTGTCATGGTGAGCAATACATGTGAGCAATAAATTACAACAAAAGTTTTGACAGTTTTGTGGTTTGAAAGAAGTTAAAATTTTTAAATGTCAAAGTTCTAAAAATTGTAGAATAGAAATGAATTCCAGTGACGAAGAGTTACAGTTTTTTTATTTGTTTATCGTAGATAAAATATTGTATGAAACTGTGCGTGAAGTACTTTTTGCGAACTTACGCGATGTATAGCACTCGCTCTGCTGTCGCTCGTGCTCTAAACATCTTCACGAACTGTTTCATAAATAACTATTATTTCGCTTTTTGCGAACGCACGCGATGTTTAGAGCACGAGCGACAGCGGAGAGAGGGCTATATATCGCGTAAGTTCGCAAAAAGTACTTCACGCACAGTTTCATACAATATTTTATCTACGATAACCAAATAAAAAAACTGTAACTCTTTGTCACTGTAATTCATTTCTAATCTACAATTTTTAGAACTTTGACATTTAAAAAGTCTAACTTCTTTCACACCACAAAACTGTTAAAACTTTTCTTGTAATTTATTGCTCACATGTCATCACCATGACAACGCGAAAGTTAAGGATATATTTGATTATCTGAAAGTGTGCCAAAAACAGTGCGAAAAAGTAAATCTCATTTAAAATACATTGTTACTTCACGCACTCTTTAAAGCCTTCACGCACTGCTATCTATAATGACAGTTTTCACAAACTAAACATTTATACATAATATGAGATAGAGTAGATAAAAATAATTATAGAACAGTTTTTGCTTAGAATTAGGTTGTCTAGTCTCTTCCGTGCCTATTTTAACCAAAAAATTGTTCACCCCCGAGAAGGGGTGGAAACCACCCCCAAGATAAAAGAGCACATCGGCATAGGGCAGACTTTGTTTCTTGAGCTATTCCCTACTCTACTTACTGTGAAAATATCAAGTAAATCGATGTAGTAGGATGGAATTCGGAGCCAAATACCCTAATTGACTGTCCTAATATACAAATTGTTTTTTCCTTAGAACTACATATGTACAAATACCTATACCCTATACAATGACTAAGTTCTCGAAAATTTTCCCCTTTTTATGATACAGGAAGTCATTAGGATTTTAATTGCTTCCACTAGTGAAAACCGTAATTGCACGTAATATTCCCAATTTTTCATGTATTAAAATGCTGCATCTTCTTTTGTCATTTCTGGGCATTCGAGTCTATAAACCATATTCATTATTCATATTAAGTCTATGCCAAATTCCAGCTTGGTTCTCATTAAGTTTCGTTATTTTTTAATGGAATTTTGTATTTCTTGAATGTGTTATAATTTTTTAGGTTTGTTACAACATAGTTTCGAACAAACATTGCATTTTTCGCTCGAAGAGTCCGGACCTAAAATTCCGAATTGTTATTCTCTGTTGCATTTTAAGATGTAAAAATAATGGTTGAGTTAGTCGACAAGGGGATCTAAAATTTCATCCACGACCTGCCGTTCATCTCAATAACAATGTACCTAGTACCTACAGCGGAATCAGGGCCGCCGCCAAAAAAAATTGGGGGGGGGGGGGGGGAGTAAAAATCTTAAGTCGCTGTTCTATTCTAGAAATGGATGAAAGAACAAGAACAATTTATATTTTAATAATCATAAATACTAAAAAATATTAATCGGTAAATAAAAACTGTAATCTTCTTCGATCTTGACCAAATTTTATCAATAACATCTTAAGCTGTAATTATCCAGGGGGGTCGGCGGACCCTCCCTGACCCCCCTTGCCGGTGGGCCTGTGCGAAATAGCTCCTTTAATACTCACAACAGTGAATACAAATACAATGAAAAAATAAAAATGTATTTTTCATTTAACCTATAATTTATTTGAGGATATTTTATGTCAATAAAGGGTCTGGCAGCTCACAATGCCCATCCTTGGGTAATACCGGGTATAATAAGGCAGCTTAGTCTATTGTACTCGCCCTATTACATTCCTTTGTCTCCTCTATATTTTCTCCTCCGTAAGAATTTAGTGGCGTCATGTAATTTGCTTGACTATTTGTCTCCACTCTGTCTATCCCCTGTGCGTGTTGTTTTGTTTCGGAGAATGAGTAACCAGCCATGCCCTTTATTTAGTTCTACCATCGTACTGGACATCTTCCCCTGGTTCTTTTGCCCTCTACGTTGCCTTCAAATATCACTCGTTCGATGCCTTCTCTTCTTCTAGTTATATGTCCAAAATATCTTAGTATATTTTGGATGATAGTTGTGGCGAGTCTAGTTATTTTTAAGTTCTGCTAGTATTGAACTATTTGTGCGATGTGCGGTCCATGGTATGCGCAACATTCTACGGTAGACCCACATTTAAATGCCGTTGTACGCTTCGAATCTGCTTTTTTGATGGTCCATGTCTCTTAAGCAATAATAAAACATATAAATAATTAATAATAATAAAACAGTCTGAAATCGTGGACAATAAAACAGTATGAAATCAAAAAATTAAACTCCTTTGAGATGTGGTGCTACAGGAGAATCCACAGAATATCGTGGACTGAAAAAGTAACTAATATAGAGGTGTTACAAAGAATGAAGAAAGAATGTGAAGTCATAAAAACTGTTAAAATTAGAAAGATTCAATATCTGGGTCATATAATGAGGGGCGAGAAGTACATATTACTTAGGTTAATTATGCAAGGGAAGATACAAGGGAAGAGAAACAAAGGATGACGCAAAATATCCTGGCTAAGAAATTTGAGAGAGTGGTTCGGTTGCAGCTCATTAGAATTATTCAGAAGTGCGGCCAATAAAATTAAAATAGCGATGATGATTTCCAACCTTCGATAGAGGAAGGAACCTGAAGAACAAGAAAAAGAAGTCTCATAAGCGTAGGTGGCGGTAGGGAATATTAATGCTCGGACAATTATTAGCCTTCAATATCTTTTTCTGTGGCATCTATGTTTTAATCCAAAAGATCTAGAGCTCTCAACTATGTAACCAGGATGATCCTAAAGGGGGTTACAACTAATGGAGGGTCTCTGGGCGGCATTTAAGTCGGGTGTTAAGCGTATAGAGCTCAAAATACATCCCAATGGGGGGTTATAACCCCAAAAACCCCCTGATTACACCACTGAGAGCTCTAAAAAAGCCTATTATCAGTTTAGGAGAGATTTTTCTTACCTGATCACGTGCCAAAAATACCTGCTGCAGTTATTTATCGTGTTGACGAACAATAATTACTCCAAAGTTTCTCAGTGTCTGCATATTGCTCTTCCCATATTGCATATTTTACAGAGGGGTACAGAGAGTTTATATTGCGGTTTTGGTCTGATAAAATGAGTACTATCTTCTTCTTTAGCAAGACTATCAACAATATCCTTTTCAGCAATTACTTAATGCACTGGCACCAAAAACAAAGTTACGTTGTTTTGTTTCGCCAGCTGCACAAGGAACTGTATGTAGTTTCAAGTTGTTATGAACTCACAAGTCGAGTCCTTACAGCAGCTTGAATTTGAGAGAAAAAATATATTTTTTATAGAATTGAGGCACTATTGAGTTTAAAAATCAATTGCTAAATTATTCCGCTTGAAATATTCTGAGTATTTCCGTTGTCGATTAATAGTCTAAGATTAGTACTGTTATGCCTGGTTGCACCAACAAATCTTAAGCTCCAGCTTAGCCCAGCTCAGTTTATAGATGGGGCCGCTTTAAATCTCACTTAAGTTGCACCATAATTTTCGATTCTTATTTAAGCACTTTACGTAGCAATCCATTGTGGAAAGCTGAAAATTGATCTACGACTCAATGGTGCAACGCGTATATTTCGTAAGCTGAGCTTAAGGTGAAACAGTAGCGATCAACAGGTAGCCAAAACGCGTTCCAAGATTGTGGCTGTAATTTTGAATATTTTTTCAAGATATTTTTCACACGTATTCGTAATATAATAAAGAATGGCGGTACAGAGCCCCATTTTAAAAATATATTAATATGCGGAAATTACTCTGTAATTAAATACAATATTAAAAAAACGAGCTTGTACCGCCATTAAGAAGAACAAAAAAATACACTTTCTTCAAATAAACTTTTTTATCCGATGCCTAGATTTTGTGTCATTTTGGAACTACTAATGAAATAAAAAATTTTAGTAGTTCCAAAATGACACAAAATCTAGGCATCGGATAAAAAATTTATTTGAAGAAAGTGTATTTTTTTGTTCTTCTTAATGGCGGTACAGGCTCGTTTTTTTAATATTGTATTTAATTACAGAGTAATTTCCACATATTAACATATTTTTCAAATTGGGCTCTGTACCGCCATTCTTTATTATATTACGAATACGTGTGCCAAATATCTCGAAAAAATATTCAAAATTACAGCCGAAATCTTGGAACGCGTTTTTGCTACCTGTTGATCGCTACTTTTTCCTCTTAATGCACGCATTAAGCCATAGGCGTAACCAGGATGATCCTAAGAGGGGGTTACAACTACCTGAAAGGGGGGGTTACAACTACTGGAAGGTCTTTGAGGGCTCAAAGAGCTCAAAGTACATCCCAATGGGGGGTTATAACACCCAAAACCCCCCTGGTTACGCCTATGCATTAAGCTTAAGATATGTTGATGCAGCCAGGCATTAATCCCCTATTCCTATCATTTCATGCGTTTTTGATCCATCAGTATAATAAAACACTCTATGATTCATATATTATTTTGTTCCAACCTTTACAATCCCCAGATATTTTCTATAAGGTCGCCATGAAACAGAGCTTAATATCTGTTACTCCAGTGAATAAGTGGTTAAGTCAATTTTGCATAGTTTTCAGGAGACGACTTACCAGTTTTGACAACATGTCATAAATTGATTTTATATGATGGAATGCTAAAACTTTACATAAAATGAACATAGAATACAAACGTATTATTGGTCTCATTCTGTAACTACTAAGTGATTAGGATAATGAATAATGAGATATGAGACTTAACCATTTATTCACCGTCGACAGTTAATGAAAAAAGCCAATCCATGTATTTATTTTTCGGTTTAAGGACTTAAAACATAAAAAAAGAATATTTCTTTATTTAAAATTTAACAAAAACAATTTTCCACTTTAAAAAACATTTTTTCTGAATTAGGTTGTATATCTTGGTCAGGATCCAATTCCTCCAGGTCAGGATCATTGGCAACATCGTTTTTCGTTTTCAGATTTTGATAAAATGCATGGAATGAAGGATCTAATAAACGCAATAAAGACAATAAAATTTTTTTCTTTTCTGTGGCTATCGGCACTGATTCCTTGTTAATGTTCGGTAAACAAAATAATATAAGTTTTCCTCTTATAATAATATAGTTGGACGTCCTCTACGAGCAAAATTTATTGTTTTAAAACGATCTTTTTGTTTTAATGAGCATTTAAATGAAATTTGGCCGCCAATTTGAACATATTGAAGCCATTGGACTGGTCTCAACAGAAGCCTTTCGCCATCATTATAATTTTTTTAATAATGTAAGGGCCATGTTTCATTACAAGTAAATTGAAATCGAAGAAATTATCTTCCAACATCATCACAATTTCAAAGGGATTATTCCGTTTAGCAATTCTGATTAACTGTACCCAGTCGTTAAGATGATTTATTTTTAAATTGGTTCTTTTCTTGGCTCTTTCAATAACGGAGTGGTCAGTATCACACTCCATATGCGTATGACCACTAATTAAAAATTTGTGGTTGATCTTCAGGTTTGCTTTTTGATTAACAAAATTATTAAGAAACATTAATGCAACGACAATATTTTTATTCTGACCACCACACGTATCGGAATAAAATGTTACTTCCGTTTTTCAGAGGGCAAGTGTGTTAAAAATGATTAAGGCATAAGGCGATTTCATTGGCTCCCCTGCCAGATATGGTTTGATCCCACAAGTAGCAAGTTGCTCTGTTTGTTACCTAACATGTCGTGCATTGTGAGGTTAAACCTCCACAGCTGCCTCTTGTAGAAAGAAACTGAGGTTGTAAGGTAAGGGGTAGGCAGGCACTGTTGCAAGCCAAATGCATAAACTCCTTTCGATTGATTTTCTTTAGCAATTGCCTGGTCTTGATTTTTCTGTTCATAAGCAAATTGGGTCATGCTATGATGTTCGTCTCTTTCGGCTATTAATTGGGTTTTAGTTTCTCCTGAGGACAATTAAATTTGTACATTAAAATTGTCACATTTGTGACATGTGTGCTGCTTTGGTCTTTTAAAAACTAAACCTAAATCACGAAAGATTTTAGTGTAACTAGTTAGGCAAACAGAAGATTCTTGTCCTTTTTTATACAAATCAAGCAATTTTGAAATAGTAAAATTGGACGGTAACATTTTTTATTAGTTCGATTTCGACAATATTGGCTCTTGTAAGTGAGGTGTGAAAAAATATATCTGCTTTAGATTGTAAATTAGTCAGAAAATGTCATTATGTAGGTAATAACTATATTACATATAGTTAACCAGTTATACACATTGGCCAGAGTGGACCAAAAGACGTCAACTCAACTCGAGTTAACCTGTTACGCACAGTAAACGATTATTGGTCATAACTGGGCAGGTTAATTTAACCATTTATTTCCTAAGATATTATTTTATTAAGTTTTTAGGTAAGTCGACTTAATCTAAATAGTATATCAATTTCAAAGATGGACAAAGATAGACATACGTTTAACCTTTGCTAGAGTCCGCTTACAACTTAACTACTTATTCACAACATCTGAAACAAGTTGTTCTGTACTCATTAGTGCACTTAACTCATTTTGGCAAAAAATCGACTTAACCACTTATTCACTGGATTAACAGATATATTATCCTAATTTCAAGAGCAATACCACTTACATACTTATGTAAGATTCCACAGAAAAAGATATGTTTACCCCTTATAGTCGAAGTCGCGTTTTGATTCCTGGTTTTACCCACGGATTTAGGTTTGGGAGAAGGATTAACCTTATATCTAAGATCAACTTTATTATTATCTTTTGCTGCGCTGTTATTTCCATCAAACCAGCGAAGCATATGACTTTGAAAACCACTATTACTATACTACAAGATCGTTTGGATCATAACTACACGTAGTTCCCCCACGGTTTTCGTTTTTCTAAGAAATTATTTGTAAACCATGTTTTTTAAACCAACACAGTATTAAAAGTAAAATATGCGGTTTTTAAATTTTGTATGGGGTATTCAGGTATTCTCTAGTTTCTAGTACTTTTTATATGTAACATAAAAAAAACATTTGGTTAGAATGTTCACCTTCGCGTGTGTTCTTTCTGTGAGAATCTGAGGTTTATGTGCGGAATCATTGCATAATATTAACATCTATCCCTATATTTATCTGAATTACCGCCTTTTCATATCATTATTTTAATGTGAGAAACACATGAAAAGTTTACATTAACGGTACTGAGCGTGAATGCTCTAGAATTCTAAGGTCATACAGAAGATTTGTTTTTCGACATTTGCTAAATTTTCTGTAAGTTTGCCTTTATATCTTATTGACACTAATTACCATAGGCGCCAAAGGTGTTTAGGTAGAGTACAAAAATATGAAGAATGGCCATTTATGTAGGATTTTACCTTTTATGGTTTCTTAAACCGTATTTGAGTATGCAATTTATACTATTTCCTTATAGTCCAGAAAGCCCCTGCGCATCCGCTAGGAAAAATATTTCGATTCGGATTTTTTGCACAATCGTACTCATAGTCCTGTCGCCAGGGGGGGTACAACAGCCTCGTTAATTCAGATGGACTTACTCAAGTTTTTTTTATGTATTTTGACCCGTAGAACACGAATTTTTTGGGTAACAGTTGATCCGGATGTCGATAAGATTGTTATAGACCAAGAACTTGAGGAATCAAATAACAGCGATTTTTGGCAAAACAAAACAATATTTTGTATTTTTTGGGCCATTTTAAGTAAAAAATATTTCTACAAGTTTTTTCGTAGGATGCACAGTTTTCGAGATAAACGCGGTTGAACTTTAAAAAAATCGAAAAATTGCAATTTTTGAACCCGAATAACTTTTGATTAAAAAATAAAATAGCAAGTCTGCTTACCGCATTTGAAAGTTTAAGTCAAATTATATCGGCTTTGATTATTTGCATTGGTAAAAATTTATTTTTTTATTGTTTAACAAAGCTATAAACACGTAGGGTTTCCCGTGCTTTTACATGCGTTTTAACGCATGTAACGTAGAAATAGTCTTGATTGCACTAGTACCTATTCTACCTACTCGTTCGATTTTAAATGAGAAATCATAGAAACATCACTCACGCACTAGTTGTTTGTAGCTTTGTTTAACAATAACACAATAAATTTTTAGCAATGCAAATAATCAAAACCGACATAATTTGACTTGAACTTTCAAAGGCGCTAAGCAGAATTGCTATTTTATTTTTTAATCAAAAGTTATTCGGGTTTAAAAATTGCAGTTTTTCGATTTTTTGAAAGTTCAACCGCGTTTATCTCGAAAACTGTGCATCCTACTAAAAAACTTGTAGAAATATTTTTTGCTTAAAATGACCCAAAAAATACAAAATATTGTTTTGTTTTGCCAAAAATCGCTGTTATTTGATTCCTCAAGTTCTTGGTCTATAACAATCTTATCGACATCCGGATCAACTGTTACCCAAAAAATTCGTGTTCTACGGGTCAAAATACATAAAAAAAACTTGGGTAAGTCCATCTGAATTAACGAGGCCGTTGTACCCCCCCTGGCGACAGGACTATCAAAAAAGACCCCTTTTAACAAATTTGCATGTTGCCAGGTCCAAAAGTGTGTCAAAATTTTTTTAAACGTTTTTTTCCTAAATTGATTTTCTTGCATCGAACAAAGATTTTTAAGGTTTTTTGGATCATTTCAAACAGAAAAGGTCTTTAGTGACTTTTCTCTAAAGTTGATAGTTTTTGATATATAAGCGATTAAAAATTTAAAAATTAATCGGCCATTTTTAACCCTCAGAAACTATGTGAAAAACTGAAAATTTCGATGTTGCCAAGGTAAGAAGATATTCTTTGAACATCGATTGATGAAATCCCGTAGAGTTTTTTGCAATACAATATCGAAAACCCCTTTGTTTTTTAATTGCCAATCAAGCAGGCGCTTGATTGGCAACCCTTGCATGTATATGTAACATGCGTAAATATATGTGCGGAAAAATATTTCGATCCAATTTTTTTTCACCGTGTTGCTTGAAATATCCCCTCTTAACAAATTTGTATGTTGCCAGGATCAAAAAATCAAAAAAATTTTTAAACGTTTGTTTTTTGTTTTTTCCTAAAACTAATTTTTTTGCATCGGACAAATTTTAGGTTTTTTGGATCATTCCAAATAGAAAATACCTTAAGTGGCTTTTCTGTAAATGTGACAGTTTTCGAGATATAAGCGATTGAAAATAAAAAAATTGCAAAATCGACCATTTTTAACCCTCAAAAACTATGTAAAACACCGAAAATTTCAATGATACCAAGGTACGTAGATATTCTAAGAATATCGATTGATGAAGTCCCGAAGAGCTTTTTGCAATACAATATTGAAACCCCTTTATTTTTTAATTGCTAGTCAAGCGGTCGGTACACTATTTTTAACCGTTGCATGTATACAACATTGTACAGTATTTCTCATGATCATCTTTCAGTGCGTCACAGTTTTTCGATTTCTTTCTAACGCATTAAGTTGTATGTGACTGAAAAAAGGCACGTCGGTGATTACATTTCGTCGGTGATATTTTTATAACATTTATTCTAGTTATTCTAGTTGTCGATAGATGGCGCCATAATAAAAAAATAATTTTTTTTAATTAGATAATAATATTACAAATATAATCTGTATAATTTATAAGACTATACAAATCAAAGAAAATACCATTTTATAAATGCAAGAAACACATTTGTGTTTCTTGCATATGACATAAATGTCATAAATGTGTATTATCACGGACTTACCCTTTTTCCTATCATTTGTTACGCACTGAAAAATGATCATGAAAAGGACAATATGTAATATGCGTAAATATATGTGCGGAGAAATATTCTGATTCAATGTTTTTTTTTCATAGTCTTGCTTAAAAAGGTTCCCTATTAACAAATTTGCATGTTGCAGGGTCAAAAATGTGTCAACAAAAATTTTAAACAATTTTTTTAAACTTAAAATGTTCTCCGATTACATATTATACACATATGCAACGGTGGAAAATAGTGTCGCTCCCGCTTGATTAGCAATTAAAAAACAAATATGGGCTTTTCGATAAATTATTGCAAAAAGCTCTTCGGTATTTCATCAATCGATATTCTTAGAATATCTACGTACCTTGGTATCATTGAAATTTTTGGTGTTTCACATAGTTTTTGAGGGTTAAAAATGGCATCGCTTATATTTCGAGAACTATCACATTTACAGAAAAGTAACTTAAGGTCTTTTCTATTTGGAATGATCCAAAAAACCTAAAAAAATTTGTCCGATGCAAAACAAGTAATTGGACTTCGTAAGTCCTAGGTTTTCACCCAAAGTAATCGAAAGTAGAACTGGTCGAAACAGAAGTCGATATTTGAACGCTTCGTGTAACTTTGCGCCGATTGATAAACGATTTTACTAATTTTGAGTCATTTTTACTAAACTCTGGGTCATCATTGTTTAAACAGAAATGACTTCAATACCGAAACTAAAGATTCAAACTCAACTTTTCAATACGCTTCGATTGATGTGTTACATGTAATATTTCTGCACGTCTGGTTAGAACTTTTTAACCGGAAATGATATAAAAACCAAAATTTTACATTTGTTCTCATCTTGCTAAGGCACGTCGAATGATATATCGCTTATACTATTTAGGTGACATTAAAACAGTTCATACGGTTGCAACTCTAAAACCGTAAGTCCGATGTCAAATTTCTCATCTTTAATACCATCCTTGGGTTATAAGCTTTTATTCGATACCTCATCTGTCATTCTATCTGTATTAATAACGGAGGAGATAGACATACGGGCAGACAGTCATGAAACCGGAAGTATATATTTGTTCCCTTCTTGAGAAGTTGCGTCGAATAATATATCACTTGTATTATTCCGGTGACTCTAAAACAGTACTTCTGGTCACATTTCTAAAACCGGAAGTCCTATGTCAAGTTTCTCAACTTTCTTGTCATTCTGCCTGTTATAGCGGAGGACTTATATTCGCAGTCGGACGGACAGACGGCCTAGGTCAAATTTCTCACCTTTAGTACCATCCTTGGATTATAAGCTTTCATTTGACATCTCATTTGTCATTCTACCTGGTAAAATGACGAAGGAATTATATTCGCGGTCGGACCGACAGACAGCCTAGGTAAAATTTCTTACCTTTATTACCATCCTTGGATTATAAGCTTTCATCTGACACCTCATTTGTCATTCTACCTGATACAATGACGTAGGAGTTATATTAGCGGTCGGAAAGACAGACAGACAGACGGACAGACAGCCTAGATCAAATTTCTCACCTTTAGTACCATCCTTGGATTATAAGTTTGTATTTGACACCTCATTTGTCATTCTACCTTGTATAAAGACGGAGGAGTTATATTCGCGGTCGGAGAGACCTACGGACAGATAGCTTAAGTAAAATTTCTCACCTTTACTACCATCCTTGGATTATAAGCTTTCATTTGACACCTCATTTGTCATTCTAGCTGGTATAAGGACGGATGAGTTATATTCGCGGTCGGACAGACCGACGGTCAGATAGCCTAGGTAAAATCTCTCACCTTTACTACCATCCTTGGATTATAAGCTTTCATTTGACACCTCATTTGTCATTCTAGCTGGTATAAGGACGGATGAGTTATATTCGCGGTCGGACAGACCGACGGTCAGACAGCCTAGGTAAAATTTCTCACTTTTAGTACCATCCTTGGATTATAAGCTTTCATTTGACACCTAATTTGTCATTCTAGCTGGTATATTGACGGAGGAGTTGTGATCACAGACAGACAGACAGACGGACAGACGGACGTGGATAATTCAAAGTTTTCACATTTTTTCAAAATTGGGTGAAAACAAAAATTAGTTTTAGGAAAAAACAAAAAACAAACGTTTAAAATTTTTTTTGACTTTTTGATCTTGGCTACATGCAATTTTGTTAAGAGGGGATATTTTCAGCAAGATGGTGAAAAAAAATTGAATAGAAATATTTCTCCGCACATATATTTACGCATGTTACATTTCATGCAACGGTTGCCAATCAAGCGCCCGTTTGATTGGCAATTAAAAAACAAAGGGGTTTTCGATACTGTATTGCAAAAAAACTCTTCGGGATTTGATCAATCGATGTTCAAAGGATATCTTCTTACCTGGCGACATCGAAATTTTCAATTTTTCACATAGTTTTTGAGGATGGAAAATGGCCGATTTCCCAATTTTTAAATATTTAATCGCTTATATGTCAAAAACTATCAACTTTAGAGAAAAGTCACTAAAGACCTTTTCTGTTTGAAATGATCCAAAAAACATAAAAACACTGTTCGATGCAAAAAAAATAATTTTAGGAAAAAAAAAACAAAAAAAAACGTTTAAAAAAATTTTGACCCATTTTTGGACCTGGCAACATGCAAATTTGTTAAAAGGGGTCCTTTTTGAGTAAGATTGTGCCAAAAATCCGAATCGGAATATTTTTCCTAGCGGATGCGCAGTGGCTTTTTGGACTATTAAGAAAAAGTGAGACATGGCGCAATAAGTGCTAAATTTAGAAGAGCTACAGGATTTTTTGTGTTCATAAACAGTATAAACAGTAAAAAGTTATCCAATATTGTAAGAAAAATTATCTTTGACTACAACACTGAAGACTTTCTTTATACAAACGGATTTTACAGAAAATCTACGAAATCTTAATTTGAAGTTGAAAATAACTGAACTTATTAACATACTCCGTGGCGTTTCAACCTCTTGTGGGTTTTAGCCTACTCGAAAACATAGATCCATTCCTCTCTGTCTTGAGCAATCCCCATCCAATTCTCCACGCATGTAGCTGTAAGGTTTCCTGTTATATTATCTCGCCACTGAAGTCGAGGGCATCCACGTGGCCTTCTTCCAGTATAGACTTCTTCCCATACCAGCCTTCCTTTCCTCAGAATGCCTTCTGAGGTGTCCTGCTCATTGGAGCGTCTTTTGGACTTTATTTCTTTTATGACGTTAACGTCTGGTTGTAGTTCTTCTAGCTCTTTGTTAATTATTGTCCTGCTGCTTCATCAAGCACAGCCCCAAAGATATTCCTTAGGATTTTTCTTTTCCAAACACGTAGTCGTTTGCCTTTGTTATCGTCCACGTTTCGCTACCATACATCAGTACGGGTTGTTTGATTATTTTATCGGTGGCGCCCAGAAAGTAAAAATTCCGACCACTACATTTTGAATATTCATTGTTTCCTTTTCAAATGCAATACCAAATCATATGATAGAGTATTGAAATTGAAAATTAATTACTTACTAATAAGTACGGGTACTAATTATTCTGTATTTTAAAAGAAAAAATTATTTAAACACTTCATTTTATAATATAAAAGCTATACTTACTGAAATCGAAGGTTGTAAGTGACATGATAATAATATATATTATATGAAAGTAAACTTGAATAATTCAGTATTTGATTATACATATTATAAGATTGGACTATATATTGGCAAAAAAATAATTTAATTCATATACCCATGTTACAAATTTTATTTAGAAAATTAGTTCATATTAGATGGCAAATACTTTTGTTTAGTAACACAAAATAAAAACAGATGGCCATAAACAAAAAACAAGAAATAAATGTAATTATGTAAATGTAATATGTTAAAAAGAAACCTATCAAACCTGTCGGGATTCTGGCGTGTCGGGATTTTGGCCGTAGGGATTGTGGCTGTCGGGATTTTGGTTGTCGGGATTTTGGGGTAGACTCGTTATCACTAAGGTTATACCAACTCTCGAACACTCTATTTGGTAGGAAGTTCTGCCTTGATCTCGTAGAAAAGTTCTCTTTTTTATATAAGTTTGAACTGGTGACCTCTGAGGCGTTCATCTTGGTTTATGGTAAACATTTCGTCGAGATTTCCGAAATTGAATTTTAATATTTTAAAAATGGTTATTAAGTCTCCACGTTGTCGGCGAAGTTCAAAGGAAGTTAGTTTGGCCATACTAAGTCTCTCTGCATAGGAGGGTCTTCTCAGTCCCAATGGAATTTGAGTGGCTTTTCTTTGGACGTTTTCCAACAATGTTTTGTCTCGAACCAAATCAGGATACCACGTTGGACCAGCATATTCAAGAATCAGTCTTACGTAAATAGTGTAAATGCAGAATGATTGCATTGAAAATCTCGAAAAACACCTCCGAATAAGATATAGTCTGGAGTTCGCACGTTTACAAATAGAAGTAATATGGTCGGACCACGCTAGACTGCTGTAGGATAACACCGAGGTCGTTATACGAGAACACTGAATCTAATGGTCGCCCGTTAACAAAATACGGCACAAGTGGGTTATTTTTACCAATTCTAAGCACTACACCAAGCACCAAGTAAAGAAAACTAGTTTGTAATAGGATTGGCATATATTTTTGTATTATCAGCATAGAACGATATTTTACTTGAAACATAATAAGGAACATCGCTGGTATAAACCGTAAAAAGCAGAGGTCCGAGGACAGAACCCTGAGGCACTCCACTTTCCACTAACCTGTCCCGTGAGAAAGATAAAATTCGCCAACTCTAACTTTGTAATGTCGATCTGTCAGGAAATTATCTATCCAACGAAGTAAAGTACCGCGAACTCCGAAATTTTCTAGCTTATGTAGAAGTCTGCGCTTAGGAATACGGTCAAAGGCTTTAGAGAAGTCTAGATAAACAACGTCGACCGGCTGCGAACTGTTAAGGGATAGCGTCCAGTCGTTAACACAATGTAGGAGATTGGTTAGAGTAGAGCGAGCAGACACAAATCCATGTTTTTGTGTTGGAATGACATGTTCCTGGAGAAGGAATTTAGTCATCTCCTCGGAAATAATGGCTTCCATGACCTTACCAACTACTGACAGCAATCTAATCGGACGATAATTGTTGGGATCGAGTTTGTTGTCTTTTTTAAAAATAGGGGTGACGGATGCTAATTTCCAACTAGGGAGTACGGAATTCTGGATAAAAGTGGTCTGCATAATTAACGTTAAAGGTATTGTAAGCATGTCTGCGCATCTTTTTAACAGTTTTGGTGTTAAACCATCTAAACCAGGTGAAGCGTTTGTGCGAAGTTTCATTAAATGTTGTTTGACATGATCCACTGTAAATTCGACTTGCTCTAAGGATGCGCCGGCAGGTTAAAGCGTATAGGAGGTAGATTGCTATCATTCGGTTCTTTAGTAAAAACCTGTGAACATGCTAATGAGAGAGTTTCGGAAGAATTTTTGTCAGAAGAGCATAAAGTCTGATTAGGTTTTTGTAGTAAAGGTATGGAAACTTTAGATGTCAATGAGGATCTTATCTATTTGTAGACTTTTTTAATGTTACCACTTTCAATAACACTTGTTTCAAAATTACGTCTTAAAGTTTTTAGAAATGTTTGTCAGTTATTTGAAAATCTGCGGTGGTTTTGAAAATCACTGAGAAGCCCGGTCTGTTTAAATTTCCGCCAGAGATGTCGTTTGTGATTAATTTTTTTCTGTTGCCGTTCGATTTATCCAGGGTTTAAGATTGTTTTTATAAATCTTACGGATGGTAGTATTTCTAGAAATTATATTGTGGACGGTATCGAGAAATGCAGTCCACATTGATGAAGGGTCGTTTAAGTCAGCAAAAAACAAATTCCAGTTGATTTGAGAGAATTCAGCGTCAACTTCAGAAAAATCGGTTGTGGTGTATGTTACAATATTATTTTTGCGGGGTATATTTTTTAGTAGTATTTGATTGAATTGAATGTGAGCCGTTATAACTGCATGATCTGACTTTCCTATAGGAGAGCTGATTTCGAGAGATGAAATCAGCTGTTCGTCGTTCACTCACTACCACTACTCACTATCATTATAGAGATTATTCACCCAAGTGTGCCGTGGCTGAACCAGTTTTTAAGTTAGTGTGCCTCAAGTTAAGGTTGGAAACCGCTGATATATACAGACTAAATTAAGGAAAAATGGATTTTTAGCAATAAATACGTGAATAGCATCTATTCCAGGAATATCTAATGGGTTAATGTTAATTTTGAAAGTTGTGGTAATAATATTAGATAAATAAATGCATACACCACCACCGACACGATTTTCTCTGTCTTTACGATATATTGTGTATCCATTGATAACAGAAGAATCAGGAATTAAGGGTTTAAGCCAGGATTCAGCAATACAAATAATGTGTGGTTGGATAAGTTGCACTGTGCATACAAATTCGTTAAATTTTGCGGAAAGTGAATCTAAATTTGTATATAGAAATAGCCAATCATTAAATCTGTCGGTAGAAAATTATTAACGAAATTTCGTGATTCTGGGAGTGCCATTAATTTATTTAATCATTAAGTCATGTTCACCGTTATTTTTGCGAGTTTCTAGTTCATTTCGGAGTTCTTTTAAGCGTGTTTGTTGGATGGGCGTCATATCATCAATTATTGAGAATTTTTCCATGGCTTTGTTCTCCAAAACTTTTGCTTTATTTCTCAGAATATCTTTAACGTGGTATTCCGAACTCATGACGACCTTTATCATTCCGGGAAAACGTTGGTTCGCTTTGCCGACTCTATAGAAAGTTGTTTGCTTTTCCTGACAGCCTGCTGTTCCAAGATACTCAAATTCTCTGACGCGTTCATAGTTAAAGTCAACGATGGCGATGTTATGTCCAATTCTACCTCCGTTTTGATTATTACCGCTCATATACATATCTTTAGTTTTACTTTCATTGATTCTCTGGGGAATCAAGGGGAAGAGCCACCTCTTCTCTGCTTCCTTCTCGAACCTGACGAAAGTCTCCTTCATCCTTAATCTGGTGTTTCCTATTAGATCGATGTCGTCTGCAAATACCAGTAGTAAGTTTGATCTTTCTCGATGAAATTCTTTAGTTGATTTTTCGATTATGGTATTATTCGGTTTCGAACTTCTGATTATGTGTTCCAGAGCTAAGTTGAAGAGTTTGGTGAAAGTGAATCCCCCTTTTTTAGTCCATTGTTTATTTCAAATGATTACCAGTATTGTTGTCTAACTCTCACCTTACATCGTAACCGTTCCATACCATAACCTAAGCACACCTAAGATAACTATAAGTGTGGTACAATAATATAATAACAATAACTATAAGAGGTGTTAACTTAAAATATGTATCTTAACATTTGTATTATTAACGATATGGCTCTTGTTCATCACATCCAATTAAAATACTTCAATATCTTTGGCAAGTTTGCCGATGCACTTTTCAAAATGATCAAGAAATTTTTCTTGTCAAAAGTAAAAAAAAAATAGATTGTGTTGCAGACATACGATATTTCGATAACATATATTTGGTTTGGTGTCAACTTTAACGACTTAAAAATGTTCTGAAACTGCTTTCTTTTGGCATATCTATTTTAAATATGTTTAAATATTAAAACACAATTCAGTGGTCGTTTGCCAAAAGCAGATATGTATGTCAATTTTTGGTACTTTTCAGGAGAGCAAATTCAAATTTCCACGACGGCCATAAAATTATATTTTTTCTTATATGTCAACTCACATAAATAGCTGTAGGTATTAACATTAAACTCAAAACCAAATGTGATATTCCTTAAACTGTGATTTTATGGACATCGTGGATATTTGAATTTGCTCTTCTGAAAAATATCGAAAGTGGACATATCAGGTTTTGACAAACGGCTACTCAATTGATTATAATGAAAATGACATTTTTAACTATAGACAAGGCGAAAACGGCAGGTTCGTTGGAAAAAATATTCCCATGAAATTTTTTTGCATAATCACATTCGTGAGACACCCTAGAATAAGGTGCAAGAAGTCGCCCACGCGAAAAGTGGTCCAATTTTTTTCTAACAATTTTTTAAATCAAATTGCTAAAATCAATATATTCGACTCGGACAATTTTTTTTAGATTCTCCGGACCATTCCAGACAAAAAAAGTCTCTTTTAATTTTTCTATAAAATTGATCGTGTTCGAGTTATAAGCAATTTAAAATTTGAAAAACGCGAAAATGGCCCTTTTTAAGACTTAATAACTCGGTTAAAAATTAATATTGTGAAAGTCAGAAAGTGGTTAAATCAAATTTAAAGCCTCCCCTACATGATCCTGAAGAAATTTATGTCATTAATTTATTACTAAGCTGTTATTTTTATTTATTCATAATGAGCGGTAATATCGTATTGACGCGGCTGCAAATGTGAGTGCGAGTGAGATGCGCCATTGGACTGCCTGAATGGCATCTCTTTCGCACTCATCATGGACGGCCGCCTAAAACGTGCATGGCGCTCATTATTATTACTTAAAAATAACAATTTAGTAATCAAATAATGATAAAAATTTCTTCAGGATCTTGTAGGAGGGGCTTTAAAATTTGATTTAGTCACTTTCTGACTTTCATAGTAATTACTTTTAACCGAGTTATTAAGCCTTGAAAATAGCCATTTTTCGTTTTTTTTTACAATTTTAAAATGCTTTTACTTTGAAAACGATCAACTTTAGAGAAAAATTATAAGAGACCTTTTTTATCCAGAATGGTCCAAAAAACGTAAAAAAATTTGTCCAAGCCGAAAATATTGATTTTTGCAATTTGATTAAAAAAAATGTTAAAAAAAATTTGGACCACTTTTCGCGTGGGCGACTTTTTGAATCTTATTCTGGAATATCTCACGAAAAAAAAATGTATGAGAATATTTTCTCCAAAGAACCCACCGTTTTCGCCTTGTCTACTAACTAATGTTCGACGTTTTGATGTCCATTTCGGAAATAATTTTCAAAAAGATATTAAATGTATAACCAATAAGCCCTTTGTAGTAGGTTTTTTTATGGCATCGACATTAGTCATTCAGCCAGTCCCAATACGGCAGGCACATCTAGGTGCACGCTGGTTTTCGGAGTCAGCGCCTAGTCCGTGTGCGAATAACCACTGTATTCAGTTGTCAGCGCGCAAGTGCACTTTGGACAGGCCGGTTTAAATACGAAGGATAACTCATTAGGATTATTCGCACAAAACCAGCGTGCTCCTTGGACGTACTCATAGAGTACGTATTTCTAGAGTCAGACAAAGGATGTAACGAATGTCATTTTTTGAACATTCGCGAAGACGAATGCGAATTTTAATGTCTTATACCGACATTCGCGAATGCGGATGCGAATGCGAATATTCAGTTTTCTTTTTTAAATTTGATTCTCGTTTTGTAATGTTTTCTAAATTTACAATCAGAATTTAATTGATATTTAGTGTAAATCAATCTAAATCTTTGGGCGTCGAAACGCTAATAAAATTATGTTTTCAATTTAATTGTGGCGTATTTTCCATCTAAATAGTTAATCATAAAAATGCCACAAGGAAACAGCTTCAGAACAACATTAACATCTAAATCTTTATTACATAATATCTACCAAATATTAAAATAATATAAAGGGTGAAGGTTGATTCTTAATGTGATTCTACGAGGTTAAGTAACCTTTCTTAAAAAAAGGTGAGAAGTGAATAGATTTTGATTTTATTGACGTAATATTATCTTCAAATTACGTTTTCTTCTGAGGTATTCATATTCGCAAAACAATCGCACAAATTTCGCGAATCGCTACGTGAATGCGAATGCGAATACGAATATTAGTATTTGTGAGTTTGTAGTGTGTGTTGAGTAAATGTCTTGTTACTTATTAAAGTTTACTTAATTGTCTTTACAAAGAAATGCTTATTGTATCTCAACGTCTGTTAGTAGGTTATGTTTTTCAGGCCGCATATGAAATGCCTCCCGAAAAAGGGTATCTTACCTGCCGCTAAAATGGTCACATATGAATTGCCTCCCAAGCTTTAAATAAATTACATGCTTCTAATCTTTATGTGAAGGTGAAACGTTGCCACATCTTCGTCCCTTTTTAAATTTTTGGCAAAATTGGTATTTTGTTATTTAATTTTCAACCTTTATGTATTAAACATTATTCACACTAGGCGGTATTTATAAATTTCAACTAACTACTTATACATAATATACAATTAGTTTTCTAACCATTATAATATATTTTATAATAACCATTTTTTTTTGTTATTATAGTTATTAAGGTACCAAGAGTATTATAAGCATAATAACGCTTGAGGTCTTTGGTGTATAGACCGAGGTCCTTCGGCCCGAGGTATATACGTTGACCGAAAGGGTTATTATTATAATACTCGTGGTGCCTTCAACGTTTAATGTCCGACTAAATTATTCTCTATATGCAAAAAATGTGCATGAATTTTGAATTAATTAGTTTTCAAATAAGTACATTTACCAGAAATAGTCGTAATGTAATTGTGGTAACCATAGTTTTACTTAGAGTTTTATTTGTCAACTTGACAGTATTTAACTCGTTATTTAAATTTAATAGGCCGTAGGGCGTTATTTTTTAATAACACGCCCTTTGGCGTTATATCGTACTTAATAGACTTCGCAATAATGTCATTATTTGTCAAATAATAAACCAGTCGGACATTAATAATTTAATGTCCGACTGGTATATTATTTGACAAATAATGACATGATTTCGAAGTCAGTTAAGTATGATATAATGCCCTAGGGCGTTATTTTTAAAAACAACACCATAACGCTCTAGGGCAGCGGTTCTCAATCTTTTTGTGTCATGTACCACCAAATACTTTTTATTATTTTTGGTACCACCTAACTGAAATACATATCTAACTAGGTGATCTAATTAACTATAATAGTGGTGCTGATTTTGGCTGTTTTTGCGTTTTGTGTACCACCTCAAAAAATGAAATGTACCACCAGTGGTACATGTACCACAGATTGAGAACCGCTGCTCTAGGGCATTAAATTTAAATGGCTAGTTATATACTGTCAAGTTGACAAATAACAACCTAAGTAAAACTATGGTTACCACAATTACGTTACGACTATTGCTGGTAAATGTACTTATTTTAAAACTAATTAATTCAAAATTTACTCAAATTTTTTGCATATAAAAAATAATTTAGTCGGACATTAAACGTTAGAGGGCACCGCGGGTATTATAGATAATAACGCTTTCGGTCAACGTATCTCCCTCGGACCAAAGACCCTCGGTATATACACCATTGACCTCAAGCGTTATTATCCTTATAATACCCTTGGTACCTTAATAACTATAACAGAAAATACAAAAACATAATAAGTACATATTTTATAGATTTATTAAAAATAACATCACAAAAAACTTATTTGGAAAATATTACAAAATGTGTAAAGAAATATAAAATTACAAAATATTTTTCCTAAATTTATATGATACTACTTTGACAAATTCTAATCTATTTATTTTACATTCTCTTAATTCTAAAATTTTTTCATTTAGAAAATTTATTTTTGCTTTACTTTCGGCAACATTTTATTTGGTGTCGAAACATAATTCATTTTAATATAGGTATTTATTTGAAATTGTAAAATTATATCAATAAAATTATTAATGTTGGAATGAGGGAAGTAGAAAGAAGAATTATACTTGAAATGAACACTTTCGCATGGGTTTGTGGTTCTTTGTAAGGATGAAGAGTGCTCAGCCCAAAGATGTGGAGGAAATGTTGAATTTTCAGATATGTAATTATCAACAAGATAATCACAAAATTGGGTGACTCTTTCATCGACTGGTTTAATTTCTGCCAAATTTATAGCAAAAAAATTGCTAAGAACTTCAGGATATAAGAATGAAAGACCAAAAATATAAAAAAGAAAATGCGTAATTTCGGTTGAGTTATCACCTTTTTTCTGGTATTCTGGAGCTAATCCCAGTGCTTGAACCTTTAGCTATACCATGCCCGTCCCAAATGAAAACGACATCCATGAAGATCTGCTTCAGGAAATGCTATACGAATACCATTATGAATGGAAATTTCAAAGTCTGAAGTTGTTACTTTAGAGGATAGAGGACAATTAATTGTAAAACATTCTTCTATGATATATTTAAAAGCGAGATAATATGAAGACGACTTTTTATCTTGAAGTAAACAAAAGACAAGAGGAATATAATGTCCATTTTTCAAGACATGTATACTAAATAATTGAGTGAAAGAACGAGGACAGTATTCAAAAGTTCCGTCAACATACCAATTGGAAACAGTCGAAAGAAAACGAAGATTTGAAAAGAATATTAATATAACAATATGATTATCTTTGTCTTTTTAATTATAAAATTTTCATTTCTATTTGTAATAATAGAAGGTAAATCAAGAGCTTGATGAAATTCAGATATATTTTTGGGAAGTTTAATTAAAGAATTAGTGGTTCTAGCATAATATAAATTTTGTCTCACCTTATTGATATCATTGATAGTAAATGTCTCTATATTTGTCTTCTTAAGTTCTTTACAGATGAGCTTCATTGGTTTTTCGCTGAGATCTTCCACGGCTGCTCTTTTTATTGGATTGCTTACGGCTTTTCTATTGTAAACTTCGGCAGACAACTTCTCGTGGTTATGATCTAATATTGATTCAATTATCGTATTTTCACATCCCTGTGTTTTCACAAATGCTTTGCAGGTTTTTTTAGTACATTAGTACATACTTAGTATAATATAAACAAACAAAAAGATTAAGGTAAAAGTACCTATTCATGGAATCGTTAAGAAGAGATAAGAATCGGAATTGAAATTATCCAGAAAAGCTGGCTATTAGATTGTCGGAACAAGTTTCTTTTCTAAAAAGAAATATGTCATACTGTAAAATATTTATGTTACCATATTTTATGTACATTTTAGTATGTACCTACCTATTTAAATTATGATTTGGCAACATTGTCTCATTATACAGAGATTAAGTAGACAAAACATCAGCCTAAATGTTTAACAAACCGGAGGCATTTCGATTGTACCTGGGAGGCATTTCATGTATGAAAATATTTACCTGAAAAAGTGGGAGGCATTGAAACAATCAGAGGGTGGTGATTTTACCCTCGAACTATCAAATATTCTGACTGTTTTGTGGGTACGAGTACTTGTTTCCTCTCCCTTGATATTTGATATTTAAATATATTTAAATAAAATGAATTTTACTATCTTTTATGTTAATAATATTTGCACTGTTCTGTTTGTTTTGTGAATAACATAAACCAAGTGTTTTTTATTCAAACATTTAAAAACAGTGGAGCCATATTTCTGAAGAGTTGTTCTCTTCCCTGTTTCTTTTGTTGTTGTTTTGTATCTAGTCTCTCATGCAGTGCATTGATGTTCAAGTCTAAGTTTACTTCTTAGAATCTAGTTCACTATGTATGGTACACTACTTGCAACAGAAAAACAACAACTAAGTAGGGAAGAATATGCTTACATACCATAACGATCATAGTCTGCTAGTAACAAGAGTTAAACGACTACTGTATTGTTTTATGTATACATTTAAATTTTTACAATAGTTATGTATTTTTGTCTTTTTATTTCTGTGTGTTTTATATGTCTCTAATTTACTAAAAAATGCGATCCAAGGCCTTGTAAATCACTTATTTTTATGCAATACAGCTCATTAGTCTGGCAAGCACCTATTGTTCCCATTATTAGTGGAATTTAACAAAATAAATACTTAATTGTAATATACCTAGCTACTCCAAACAAGTATCGTATCATTATCCTTTCTGAACTCTGCAAATACTCAAAATAATTATGTAAGTATATCAATATTTTTTATTTATGTCGATAACAGACATAAATCGATATAAAAGTTAGGTTTTGATTGATTGTGTAACCACTGATCCAAAATTATTGTCATCATAGTGGGCAATGAAGGACAGAGATAGCTATAAAGCGAATGTCTATCATTAATACAGATATACTTGTCAGTTTAGGTCAACTTTGACTTTTCAAGTGTTAGTAAACAAAATTATTATTAAAAATGGCTTTCACGGATGAACAAAAGCGATATATGCTCGAAATGTATCTTACAAATAGCCAAATAATTTACGGAGAATGGGTTTAATCCAACCGAGATGCTTTTGACACGATTTTGTTCAGAATTTCCCAATATTTCGGTTCATTATGACGTCTTTTGCAGAACTATTCGTTGCTTTGTAGTTGGTTATAGAGAAACGGGAAGCATACTCACAAGCCAGAGACAGGCAGGCCTAAAGTTCGAACTGAAGAAAATATCTAACAGGTCAGAACAGTCATTGTAGATCAACTATATTCATTAATTCGGCATTTACATCAATAGGTAGATCTTTCATAATATGGAACTTGCCAGCGTATTCTTAAGCAAGATTTACATTTTCATGCATATCGTTTACAAGCTTTCCACGAAATCACCCTAAGCGACATCTCCAAAGGTTAGCCTTCTGTAATTGGTTTCTGAACAATTTCAATAGTAATGATAATGTATTAGGCAAAACCTTCTTTATTGACGAATGTTGATTTCATCTTTCTGGGTATACAAATTCTTAGAATATTATTTTTATTGAAATGCCTTTATATCCACAGAATCTTTGAGTTTGGGCTGCTTTAAGCAAGCGACTTAATTGTAGGACCCATATATCGAAGGGATTCTAAATGCTGAAAGATACTTTCAATAAATGTTAACTCCATTTATAAATCAATTGATGGATGATGAATTAATAGAAGGATGTTTTCAGCAAGACGGGGCACGAATTCATACAACGCTACAAAATTTGAATTTTATTATGGACTTTTTCAAAAGGAGGGTCATAACTTAAAACACGTCTATTATATTCCCCCTCGACCCAGTCATTGGACACCCTGCGATTTTTTTCTGTGGTCACATTTAAAAAATTCGATTTTTAAAATTCCTGTAGCGGATTTGGAAGATCTTAGACAAATAATAGAAAATCATATTGAAGAATTAATTAAAACTCCGTGCGTCCTAAAAATTACAGAATCATAATGAAGAATTAAATAATACTCCGTAGGTCCTAAACAATGTTATATACTCAATAAGAAGAAGAGTTACGTTATGTAGAGATGTTGGCGGTGGACATATACACACTTCTTTGATTTTATTTATTATTGTTACTCAAAATTTTGTCAAATTTTTTGATTTTTGAAAAAAGTTTTGTGTTAAAGATTTTAGCTGATATTTTTATGTTTTATAATGTTAAACAAAATTATTTTATTAACCAATGATATAAATTCACATTAAAACAAGACATACGTAATTTTTTACTCGGATAGCTTTGATGATAATAATTGTGAAAATAATAATATATGCCATCTCAATCTGTTAACTGTTAATATGTTAATTAAAAAAAACGGTCGCGCCCCAGGGCCTAAAGAAATACCTGCAGAACTACTTAAAAATGGTACTGACAAATTGGCTAAAATAATAACAACGTTAATTAACAGATTTTTAAATGGAGAACCAGTACCACAGACATTGATAGAAGGATGGATAACATCTATACATAAGAAAGGTAGTAAACAAGATCCAAATAACTACAGAGGTATTACCGTAACTAACACACTAAGTCGACTGTACGGAAGAATTCTAAAAGATCTAATATGTGAAGAGTACCATCCATACGAATCAGAGAAACAAAGTGGCTTTAGAGCAGGTAGATCTACAATAGACAACATTTTCTGTATATAACTGAAGTAATAGAAAAAAGGCTGTCAAGAGCCCAAGGGTTGCATTTACTCATGGTAGATCTAACGAAGGCATATGACACGGTCCAAATTAATAGATGATGGAAAGTACTAGAAAAGACCAGCATAAATGTATCTATTATACAGGCACTCAAAAAACTGTATAGAAACTCGACATCCAAAATTAAAAGCGGAAATAAAATATCAAATGGTTTCCTGGCCACTAAAGTGCGTAGGCAAGGATGCTGTATATCGCCAGTATTATTCAATACTTACATGTTTATATATATATATATATATATATATATATATATATATATTCATGAAACCTTTAGACAATGGAGGAAGAAGTGCAATGGAATGGGACTACCGATTGGAGATACGATACTCTACACGCTGCACTATATACGCGGGATGTGGTACAACGGTCTCCTTTATTCAGATGGACTTACCCAAATTTAAATTAATTTTTTTTATGTATTTTGACCCGTAGAACATGAATTTTTTGGGTAACAGTTGATCCGGATGTCGATGAGATTGTTATAAACAAAGAACTTGAGGAATCATATAACAGCGATTTTTCGCAAAACAAAACTTTTTTTGTATGTTTTGGGTCATTCTAAGCAAAAAATGTTGTTACAAGTTTTTCGTAGGATGCATAGTTTTCGACATAAACGCGATTGAACTTTAAAAAAATCGAAAAATTGCAATTTTTGAACTCGAATAACTTTTGATTAAAAAATAAAATAGCAATTCTACTTACTGCATTTGAAAGTTCAAGTCAAATTCTATCGGTTTTGATTCTTTTCATTGATAAAAATTAATTCTTTTAATGTTAAACAAAGCTATAAACACATAGTGCTTGAATGATGTTTTCAATGCATTTCTCATTTAAAATCGAACGAGTAGGCTCGCATACAGACAATTTCTACGTAGATTACGTACATTAAAACGCATGCATTGACACGGGAAACACTATGTGTTTATAGCTTTGTTTAACAATAAAAAAAATAATTTTTAGCAATGCAAATAATCAAAACCGATAAAATTTGACTTGTACTTTCCAATGCAGTAAGCAGAATTGCTATTTTATTTTTTAATCAAAAATTATTCGGGTTCAAAAATTGCAATTTTTTGAAAGTTCAACCGCGTTTATCTCCAAAACTATGCATCCTACGAAAAAACTTGTAAGGACATTTTCTGCTTAAAATCACCCAAAAAATACAAAAAAAGTTTTGTTTTGCGAAAAATTACTGTTATGTAATTCCTCAAGTTCTTTGTTTATAACAATCTTATCGACATCCGGATCAACCGTTACCCAAAAAATTCGTGTTCTACGGGTCAAAATACATAAAAAACTTGGGTAAGTCCATCTGAATTAAGGAGGCCGTTGTACCTCCTGGCAACAGAACTACTATGCAGATAACCAAATTGTAATTGCATAGGACAAGGAAGATCTTGAATATGTGGCAAGGAAACTAATAGAAGAATATAGAAAATGGGGTCTGGAGGTAAATACAAAAAAAACACCATATCTATGCCTAGGAAGGGAAGAAATGGAGAACCTGAACCTGGTACAAGAGAAAATTATAAGCTGCAATGAATACATATACTGGGATTAAAACTAACTAGTACAGGACGAACGAAGAGAATATTAAAGAAAGGATAGTAAAGGGAAAACAGGGGATGGGAGCCCTGAATTCGGTACTGTGGCAAAATATATAAGAACAGAAAATAAATGACGAATTTACAACACAAAACTAAAATCAGTGTTAACCTATGGAGCTGAACTCTGGCAATTAACCAACAAGTACAAAGATAAATTATTAGCCACTGAGATGGATTTTTGGAGAAGGTCAACAAGAAGATCTAGACTAGAACACATAAGAAACGACGACATTAGACAACACATGGAAGTAGAAAGAACAATCGTAGATAACATCGAAAGACAACAGCTAGTATGGTACGGATACGTAAGACGAATCGAGGATAGTAGAATCTCCAAAAAAGTGTTAAGATGGACCCCCACAGAAAAACTCAAACGAGGAAGACTAGCATCTACATGGATAAAGGGCATCTCCAAGGCGATGTCGGAAAGAAACTTAAGAGAGGAAGACTGCCACAATAGAAAGGAGTGGCGATTAGGAACGGAAAGGCGTAGAACGCTATAAAACCGATATAATATATATGTTACAGTCAAAGCCCGAATTTCAGGCACTCCTAGGTTTGACTAGGCAATCCTCAGGTCTGACTGACGCGACGGTCTTAGTCAAAGCCCGAAATAAACTACATTTTAGGCCTTTGACTGGTCAAACCTAGGAGAGACTACGTTGGTCAGGCAAAGGTCGAAATTTAATTTTACGAAATCGAGGTTTGACTAGTCAAACCCCGATCAGCTATTAAAATGTCGTAATTTGTTAGATTAGATTTAATAGAACGTCATTTTTTAATTGTAATGTTTATTATTTTTATACTGTCGTAATTAAAATACGTGTTAAAAAATACCTGTAAAAAATTAGTGTTTATTCTCGCATGTTGAGGCATTATGGCATTTAGAGACTTAGAGTTGCACAATACGTTAGACCTTTTACAATTACATGGTTTTGAAGCGCACTTATTATTGCAGTGGTATTTTATAAATCCTTGTCCTCCAAATTTAGAATCTTTTGTACTAATTTCTCTTAGAGACAGCTTAACGTCTGGAACATCTTCGAAATTAGGAAAACTCTCTTTGCATTCTCTTATTTGATTTCTTGAAAAAAGTGTGTTTATTGTTCGGTATTTCGTACCAACTCTATATAAACCGTCAATTATTGTTTTATTTTGTATGATACCCAAAATATTTCGAGCATCTCCTTGGCACGCGTTCGAGCATGGGTTGTGCACTGACAGAAAAGATTAAAATAAATAAAGGAAATGCAATTGAAGGACTTCATGCCCAGGCTAAAGCTATGAAACAATTAAGTGAAAAAAAAATTTCCTCCAATTTCGTTCGGAAAAACTGTAACAATACCTATCAACATCTTTGATAGAGCCGAAGAGGATGCTCGAAATATTTTGAGTAGCATACCGTCGCCTCAAAGCAACCTCCTACTGTTGCACAAGTGCACCGTATATGCGTATATACACACACATCGCATCGGTCCAATATCACTTAACTGGTTGATCGGTGCACTCGTGCAACAGTAGGATATGAACATATCCTACTGTTGCTGTGAGGCGACGATACAAGATAAAACAATTGATGGTTTATATAGAGGTGGTACGAAATACGGAACAATAAAAACACTTTTTTCAAGAAATTAAATAAGAGAAAGCAAAGAGAAATTTCCTAATTTCGAAGATGTTCCAGACGTTAAACTGTCTTTGTCTCTAAGAGAACTTAGTACAAAAGATTCTAAATTTGGAGGACAAGAATTTATAAAATGCTACTGCAATAAGAAATGCTCTTTCAAATTACGTAAGTGTAAAAGGTCTAACGTATTGTTCAACTCTAAATGCCATAATGCTTCAACATGTGAGAATAAACACTATTTTTTTTATTTTAATTACGACAATTAAAATATAATAAACATTAAAATTAAAAAATGACGTTTTAAAGCTCATCTGACAAATTACGACATTTTAATAGCTGATTTAATAGCCGATAGCTTTAATAGCCGATTTTATAAAATTAAATTTCGACCTTTGCCTGACCAACTTAGTCTCTCCTAGGTTTCACTAGTCAAAGGTCGAAACTGTAATTTATTTCGGGCTTTGACTAAGACCGTCAGTCAGACCCAGACCTGAGGATTGCCTAGTCAAACCTAGGAGTGCCTGAAATTCGGGCTTTGACTATAACATATATTATATAATCTGTTAATTGTTTGAATTGAGAATATTGTGCCCTTTATACGTTTTTTTATTGAACAGCAGAAATCCATTACATTACCGAATTCATATAAACAAAATTTCAATACGTTTCTATCAATAAAAGAACAACAATGAAATGAAAACAAAAAGATGGCGTTTCGTTGTGAAGCTTAAATGGAATTCAAATATAACATCCTGAACATATCAAAGCTACGATTGTATTGATTAAAATAATAATAATACCCAAGTTTTATGGATCTAGTATTCGTATATAATAATAATATATATAGCTTTCTCTATTGTTTTCCGTACAAAAAATCTCTGACAAAATTAAATCACTTCAGCTTAATATTGATGAAAAATGCGACATCTACGTGAACTTTTATGTCACCTCTACTGTACAAAATAAAACAATTAAACCACAGTAAATCAATTTCTACATACTACATATCAAAAAATGTGAAAAACTGATATAAAACTGAAAAATATTTCGTTGAGTACCTTCTATCGAAAGGCTCAATACATCAGAGCTAATAGACCAGGGCGTTTAGCACAAAATCAATCGATTTTTAAATACAGCACCTAGAGACTTGCAACTTTTTGCATTGTGTTCAGGGTGATTTCAGAAAAAAGTTTACTATAAAAAAATGGGTGGACGTCCGTAGTTGCATTTTAAGGTGCACTCAAAAATACATAAACTGCATTCAAAAGTACATAAACATATCCAAATAAGGGTATTAAGCCTCCGTTAGTGGCGCGGTCTACAATCGTAGACCACTCTCCTTTAAGTGGTCGCTAATTGCAGAAAACTGCACATACGCCCCCATCCCGCTTAGTAGCTGTCACTAATACTTCCTACTTACTACTTAGTTTGCTGAACCTCGCCGATCTGTTTGCATTATTTTTTTACCATTATTCAAAGAGCAATGGTCTACAACCGTAGACCGCGCGACTAAGCGCGTTCCAGTTTTTAGTTATATATATATTAAGCTAATATGTAGCCTGCTGTGTATATATAGCTAAAACATAAATGAAAACGTTTCAAGAAGCTACTTCATTGATAACTTTAGCGTGGGAACTAATCAAATCGCAAATTTAATATGGATCAACTATACCTTCCCTGCTAAAAGAACTTAGACGACGAGCTCGCGTACTGCTCGGAGTTCAAGAAGTCGTACCCCCTCCCCCTAATATTTCAACAAATTACGTGGGACGATATTGTATTTGTGCACGAATTTGCAATATGTCAACAAGAACGGCATGCCAAAGATGTGACAAATTTGCATGCAAGGATCATCTCAGGGATATTTGCACTGAATGTTTGATGGACTAAAATTGTGCCACTTTTACCATTTAATAGTTTTGTTCTTTTTTTAATTTTTAGTTCTATTCTTTATTATTCGTCCCTATTGGTCATTCTAGAAGTTCAAAGATAAAAAATATTTGTGTTTTTTACTAAATTGAGCTTATTTTTGTGACCATTTTCATTTACTTGCCAATAAAGACCCAAAAAATCATGACCTCGTTTTTAATTTTACCACTGTCAAAATGAGAAATGTCAAGGAACAAAACAAATCTAATATCAAAGTACGGACATAAATAAACATGCTATTAACCATTAATTTGTTAATTTTGTTAAAATCCGGTATCATAGTACAAAAAACTATTGGTCTACAATCGTAGACCGCGCGACTAAGCTCGTCAGCAATAACCGCGCGCCTAACGTAGGGTTAAGAGCCAGATTTTATTACTGGGGGGTTTTTGGGATCGCCGAGGACGAATAGGTCATCAAAACTGGAAAACCGGAGAACCTGGTGCTTAGGTTCACTTCTTAGGCACGTCATCTGAAGTTTCCAGTGTTTTCGGCACTGAATTGATGCAAATATATTAGTCGGGGGTTTTTGGGGTGGTTGAACAGGAATACGCCATCAAAACCGACCCCCGGTGCACCTGGTGCTCAAAAACACTCCAAACTCCAGAAGATAACTTGCCCTAGTACTGACCTGTGACACCAGGTGGTCCGGTGGTCGGGTCTAATCGCGTATTGGATTAAAAGCCGAAAACCTTCGAAACTCATGAAGATGGCGTGGCTTAGCAGTGACCGTTGGCACTAGGTATTTCTGAGATCACTGGACCGATTCTATAAGATCAACGAGAAACAATTACGTTCGTTATTCGACGGTTTGCTATTCTGTAAGCTCATTCGGGAAGAATCGGAGAAGCGGATCACGAAGCCGATTACAAAGCGAAAGCGATAACTTTTGGCTTGCCTTTCGTTTCGCTTTCGATAGTGATTGGTCGATCATTTTCACGTGGTACACAAGCGCAAGCGCTAAGCGGGTTGTTCGTTGTTGTTGATTCCACAAGAATTATTTGTTCTTTGTTGATAATGAATTCGTAATGCTCTTACATTATCTTCCGTAAGTTCCTGTAACTCATCAAAAAGGAATTGAACTAGTTCTTTATAAGCGAAAAATACCACTAAACCTTATATCTGTTAAACCAAATGGGTCACATCTATCTTGAAGGAACTCGCTTTCCTCTCGCGTTAACCGCAGTTGGTTTCTTCGCTCGAGTACTCCATATAGAACAAATTGCACCGGCAACATTTTTATTAAAATATAATAAAAATATAGTTATTCAAGGAAATAATCGCAATCTTGGACCGCGTTTGTTGCTACCTGTTGATCGCTACTGTGTGCTCTTAATATGCAATTATGCATTTCCACCCATTTTTCTATAGTAGACTTTGTATTTTCCTGACATCATCCTGAACACAATGCAAAAAGTTGCAAATCTCTAGGTGCTGTATTTAAAAATCGATTTATTCCAATGTGTTTAGTGCTAAATGCCCTGGTGTATGTTTGGAATTAGATTGATTTTTGATAATGTGAATCAATGATCATTTCAAAATTAAATTGACGTGTTTCAAGATTCTGTCTGTTTCTGAAATAATGAATTTATTCCATATTCTCGCAAATTGTATATAAGATGTACATAAGATGTATAGTCGGTTCGCTAAACTCAGACGCAACTGGCTAGATATTTTAGTTGATAATTTTTTTGTTTTTTGCCAATTTTGCAAAAATTGGTAAAATTAGTAACTATTTGGTGATTATTAACTATTTAATAATTATTTTTTGCTAATTTTACTAAAATTGGGAAAATTACCGACTAAAATATCTAGAAAGTTGCGTCTGAGTTTAGCGAACAGACTATATAAACATTTGTTTTATTATTTTACCCATAATATTTCTTATATAAGAATTTTGCAAAAGCTGTGTCTTATATTATTTTACGTGATTTGGCATTTATACGCTAAAATAAAATTAAGAACCTGCTTAATTTGTTGTTTTATAACCTGCAATATCATATCAAGGTCATAGCTTATCAAATAATTGCATTATGATGTAATTTTTTCATTATCACTAGTAAAGGAGAACTAGTCTTGTATACATCTACATCAATGTAGTTTTTACAAATAGGTTAATGTATAAATATTGTTTAAAATAAATAAGTGTTCATAAACCGTTCATAATAGTATACTGGCCTAACCGACATAGTGTTAAATTGACAAATTTATTAATAATGGTGTGTAATATTAATACGTATAATAAGTTTCAATGGGGTTCTAGTCCATTAACGAATTATATTTTTCTTTTATTTTTAAGACAATCGAAATCATACTATTATGTAATTGAGGTGTAAACTATCCAGCGAGCGGTTGCAGTTGTTCTTGTAGAGCTGAAAATAACTAGAGCAATTACCGTTTAGAATTAAAGTAACATGTAAAAACGATAAAACAGCAAAATAGAAGTATACGATAGTGTACAGCAGTGATATTGCAGTAATACACCTTAAATAAGTACATGACTGAGATTCATGATGAAGACATGATGACTGGGATTTGTAAAAGATAAAGACTCACTGTGCAAAAGAGACAGAAATCAGAAATTAAATATAATGTTTATATGATGGGATTCTATCACAAATGTCACAATTGCATTTTTAACTACTGTTTGTAGAGTTTTGAAAAACATAACCCGCTTAACAATTTGTTTAATTACACTTTTCGCAAATTTTTTTAAAATAGCCTTTTTTGAAAAAGATTTCCGGAGTGGAAATGTAAACGTCAAAAAATAGTTAAAATTAAAAATGTAATTTTTGTTACAACTGTTTGTGGCTTAATTCCATATAAACATGATATATTATTATATAACTTAGACATGCTACAAGAAATCAGTTTCAGAATTTAGAAAGTTATTTGAATGTATAGTATGTGCAACAAAATTATTTTTAGTGCATTTTAGGTTAAGGTTAAACTTTTCGGCTGCCATTTTCAATAAGCACTTTAATTATTAAGCATTAAACTTTTAACGTATTATAGATATACACATACACGTTATATTTTATAATTTGCAAAATTCACAATTTACTTCTTTGAGGTGGTGTACGAGAATGATAAGATAAATAGTTGACCCTGCCGATATGGCGTAGACACCTCAAAACGGTCTTAGTAGACCAAATGAATATACACAGGAGATAGTCACATACACAGTGAGTTTTATGTATAGAAAGTCGCAGTTATCCCGGAAACGGAGTGCACAATTTTTATAGATTTTATTTGGCAAGAGTCTTCTAATGCGGCCGATATTATAGTCGTAATTACATTGTTGTCAGATCTTCCGTTTTTCTGTAAATCTAATGAACTTTCTTATTTCGTATGTTTTTTGCGTTTTGAAGTCCTTAAGATAGACTGATTATTTTTCGTGTAATATTCCCTATACCTAAATTCCGTAATTTCGGAGTTATTACAACATTTATTAAAAAAAATTTATAAACAAATTATAATCAAAAGACTAAGTTTTCACTCTAATGGCATATAACATATCCCACCAGAATGAAAACAATGGGAACCTTCTCTGGTTACACCTCCGAGGCTTCTACAATTTGCAAGCCATACGGATGCTGAGACTAAGGAAGATGAGGGAATTCTACAATTTACAATTCACGTCACATCTGCTCAGCGCGGTAAAGTTCCAACGAGACTGGTTCCCTTCATACTCCACACAGAGTAAATGTAAATAAAAAATGAATAACCATTTTCAATTTCGTTGCAAAACGAAAATACAGCCGAACCATATTCCAGTCCAATCAGAGAGTGCTGCAAGCACCTCTACCGGTTTCGAAACTTATTAGTCTCTCATCAGGAGGCACATATGCTGCTCTCCCTGATCCAACCAAAACAAAACCCCAGCGTACAGTCCCGAATTGCAACGAACGAAATGGCATAGATGCCCTAGCGGCAACTGCTAGCAAAAGACTAAGTTTTCACTCTAATGGCATATAACATATCCCACCAGAATGAAAACAATGGGAACCTTCTCTGGTTACACCTCCGAGGCTTCTACAATTTGCAAGCCATACGGATGCTGAGACTAAGGAAGATGAGGGAATTCTACAATTTACAATTCACGTCACATCTGCTCAGCGCGGTAAAGTTCCAACGAGACTGGTTCCCTTCATACTCCACACAGAGTAAATGTAAATAAAAAATGAATAACCATTTTCAATTTCGTTGCAAAACGAAAATACAGCCGAACCATATTCCAGTCCAATCAGAGAGTGCTGCAAGCACCTCTACCGGTTTCGAAACTTATTAGTCTCTCATTAGGAGGCACATATGCTGCTCTCCCTGATCCAACCAAAACAAAACCCCAGCGTGCAGTCCCGAATTGCAACGAACGAAATGGCATAGATGCCCTAGCGGCAACTGCTAGCAAAAGACTAAGTTTTCACTCTAATGGCATATAACATATCCCACCAGAATGAAAACAATTTGAACCTTCTCTGGTTACACCTCCGAGGCTTCTACAATTTGCAAGCCATACGGATGCTGAGACTAAGGAAGATGAGGGAATTCTACAATTTACAATTCACGTCACATCTGCTCAGCGCGGTAAAGTTCCAACGAGACTGGTTCCCTTCATACTCCACACAGAGTAAATGTAAATAAAAAATGAATAACCATTTTCAATTTCGTTGCAAAACGAAAATACAGCCGAACCATATTCCAGTCCAATCAGAGAGTGCTGCAAGCACCTCTATTGGTTTCGAAACTTATTAGTCTCTCATCAGGAGGCACATATGCTGCTCTCCCTGATCCAACCAAAACAAAACCCCAGCGTGCAGTCCCGAATTGCAACGAACGAAATGGCATAGATGCCCTAGCGGCAACTGCTAGCAAAAGACTAAGTTTTCACTCTAATGGCATATAACATATCCCACCAGAATGAAAACAATGGGAACCTTCTCTGGTTACACCTCCGAGGCTTCTACAATTTGCAAGCCATACGGATGCTGAGACTAAGGAAGATGAGGGAATTCTACAATTTACAATTCACGTCACATCTGCTCAGCGCGGTAAAGTTCCAACGAGACTGGTTCCCTTCATACTCCACACAGAGTAAATGTAAATAAAAAATGAATAACCATTTTCAATTTCGTTGCAAAACGAAAATACATCCGAACCATATTCCAGTCCAATCAGAGAGTGCTGCAAGCACCTCTACCGGTTTCGAAACTTATTAGTCTCTCATCAGGAGGCACATATGCTGCTCTCCCTGATCCAACCAAAACAAAACCCCAGCGTGCAGTCCCGAATTGCAACGAACGAAATGGCATAGATGCCCTAGCGGCAACTGCTAGCAAAAGACTAAGTTTTCACTCTAATGGCATATAACATATCCCACCAGAATGAAAACAATGGGAACCTTCTCTGGTTACACCTCCGAGGCTTCTACAATTTGCAAGCCATACGGATGCTGAGACTAAGGAAGATGAGGGAATTCTACAATTTACAATTCACGTCACATCTGCTCAGCGCGGTAAAGTTCCAACGAGACTGGTTCCCTTCATACTCCACACAGAGTAAATGTAAATAAAAAATGAATAACCATTTTCAATTTCGTTGCAAAACGAAAATACAGCCGAACCATATTCCAGTCCAATCAGAGAGTGCTGCAAGCACCTCTACCGGTTTCGAAACTTATTAGTCTCTCATTAGGAGGCACATATGCTGCTCTCCCTGATCCAACCAAAACAAAACCCCAGCGTGCAGTCCCGAATTGCAACGAACGAAATGGCATAGATGCCCTAGCGGCAACTGCTAGCAAAAGACTAAGTTTTCACTCTAATGGCATATAACATATCCCACCAGAATGAAAACAATGGGAACCTTCTCTGGTTACACCTCCGAGGCTTCTACAATTTGCAAGCCATACGGATGCTGAGACTAAGGAAGATGAGGGAATTCTACAATTTACAATTCACGTCACATCTGCTCAGCGCGGTAAAGTTCCAACGAGACTGGTTCCCTTCATACTCCACACAGAGTAAATGTAAATAAAAAATGAATAACCATTTTCAATTTCGTTGCAAAACGAAAATACAGCCGAACCATATTCCAGTCCAATCAGAGAGTGCTGCAAGCACCTCTACCGGTTTCGAAACTTATTAGTCTCTCATCAGGAGGCACATATGCTGCTCTCCCTGATCCAACCAAAACAAAACCCCAGCGTGCAGTCCCGAATTGCAACGAACGAAATGGCATAGATGCCCTAGCGGCAACTGCTAGCAAAAGACTAAGTTTTCACTCTAATGGCATATAACATATCCCACCAGAATGAAAACAATGGGAACCTTCTCTGGTTACACCTCCGAGGCTTCTACAATTTGCAAGCCATACGGATGCTGAGACTAAGGAAGATGAGGGAATTCTACAATTTACAATTCACGTCACATCTGCTCAGCGCGGTAAAGTTCCAACGAGACTGGTTCCCTTCATACTCCACACAGAGTAAATGTAAATAAAAAATGAATAACCATTTTCAATTTCGTTGCAAAACGAAAATACAGCCGAACCATATTCCAGTCCAATCAGAGAGTGCTGCAAGCACCTCTACCGGTTTCGAAACTTATTAGTCTCTCATCAGGAGGCACATATGCTGCTCTCCCTGATCCAACCAAAACAAAACCCCAGCGTGCAGTCCCGAATTGCAACGAACGAAATGGCATAGATGCCCTAGTGACAACTGCTAACAAAAGACTAAGTTTTCACTTTAATGGCATATAACATATCCCACCAGAATGAAAACAATGGGAACCTTCTCTGGTTACACCTCCGAGGCTTCTACAATTTGCAAGCCATACGGATGCTGAGACTAAGGAAGATGAGGGAATTCTACAATTTACAATTCACGTCACATCTGCTCAGCGCGGTAAAGTTCCAACGAGACTGGTTCCCTTCATACTCCACACAGAGTAAATGTAAATAAAAAATGAATAACCATTTTCAATTTCGTTGCAAAACGAAAATACAGCCGAACCATATTCCAGTCCAATCAGAGAGTGCTGCAAGCACCTCTACCGGTTTCGAAACTTATTAGTCTCTCATCAGGAACGTTGGAACTTTACCGCGCTGAGCAGATGTGACGTGAATTGTAAATTGTAGAATTCCCTCATCTTCCTTAGTCTCAGCATCCGTATGGCTTGCAAATTGTAGAAGCCTCGGAGGTGTAACCAGAGAATGTTCCCATTGTTTTCATTTTGGTGGGATATGTTATATGCCATTAGAGTGAAAACTTAGTCTTTTGCTAGCAGTTGCCGCTAGGGCATCTATGCCATTTCGTTCGTTGCAATTCGGGACTGCACGCTGGGGTTTTGTTTTGGTTGGATCAGGGAGAGCAGCATATGTGCCTCCTGATGAGAGACTAATAAGTTTCGAAACCGGTAGAGGTGCTTGCAGCACTCTCTGATTGGACTGGAATATGGTTCGGCTGTATTTTCGTTTTGCAACGAAATTGAAAATGGTTATTCATTTTATTTTTTTTATTTTTTTTTATTTACATTTACTCTGTGTGGAGTATGAAGGGAACCAGTCTCGTTGGAACTTTACCGCGCTGAGCAGATGTGACGTGAATTGTAAATTGTAGAATTCCCTCATCTTCCTTAGTCTCAGCATCCGTATGGCTTGCAAATTGTAGAAGCCTCGGAGGTGTAACCAGAGAAGGTTCCCATTGTTTTCATTCTGGTGGGATATGTTATATGCCATTAGAGTGAAAACTTAGTCTTTTGCTAGCAGTTGCCGCTAGGGCATCTATGCCATTTCGTTCGTTGCAATTCGGGACTGCACGCTGGGGTTTTGTTTTGGTTGGATCAGGGAGAGCAGCATATGTGCCTCCTGATGAGAGACTAATAAGTTTCGAAACCGGTAGAGGTGCTTGCAGCACTCTCTGATTGGACTGGAATATGGTTCGGCTGTATTTTCGTTTTGCAACGAAATTGAAAATGGTTATTCATTTTTTAAATTATAATCAATTTTTTCGGGCCGGGCATACAATATTTTAGGTTCCTTGGATCATTGGGAACAAAAAAGCTCTTTTGTAGTTTTTTCTAGAGTTAATCGTTTTCGAGTTATAAACAATTTAAAACTGAAAAAAAAAACGAAAAATGACGATTTTCAAGGTTTAAAAACAAAAAGTAAAAAATATTTTTGAAATTAAGAAATGAGAGGACGGGCGATCTGGCTGCATTTACAAATAAACAAAAAATTTTTAAAATGAAATATACCCAAATTACTTATCGGTAACTGATAAAATACTTGAATTTAGTTCGAACTTGAACTTACGCACTTCGTGATTTCAAAAATAATATTCCTTACTTGGGTTTTTGAGCCTTGAAAATCGACATTTATCGATATTTTTCAGTTTTAAATTATTTATAACTCATAAACGATTAACTTTAGAGAAAAATTTAAACAGACCTTTTTTGTTAACAATGATCCAAAGAACCTAAAATAATGTCTGCCTGGGCCGAAATTGTTTTTTATAATTTGTTTATAAATTAAAAAAAAAAATGTAGCAATAACTCCGAAATTGCGACATTTATGTATAGGGAATATTACATGAAAAATAATCAGTATCTCTTAAGGACTTCAAAACGCAAAAAATATACCTACAGAGTGTTCCATTTGAAATAAGAAAGTTTATTAGATTTGCAGAAAACGGAAGATCTGACAACAATGTAATTACGACTCTAATATCTGCCGCATTAGCACTATACCCACCAAAATCTATAAAAATCGTCCAAGCCGTTTCCGAGATAATTGAGGCTTTCCATACGTGAAACTCACTCTGTATAGGAGCTTATTGAAAATGGCAAACAGCCGACATGTTTAAGCCAAATAAAGTTTTTTATTATAGCAGACCGACAAACACAGGAATTAAAAACTTCCTTTAGACAATAAAAAAAAAATAAAGAAAAAATAAGTTTATTACATTTTTTTCTTTATATTTGCTACTGACTCAGACACTGATTGTAGATCTGTGACTACAAATTACAAAACAAAATAGTCTGTTCAATTGTCAGTCTATGCCAAGGCTATAAAAAGGAAAGAAAAAGAAATACATATAGATTAATTGTGTAAGCCTTGCCAATGTTTAAATATATTTTTTAATATATTAAGATTAAGTATTTCTTACTAACACCAATTTTATTTTTTAGGACATCTCATAACGAATTGGAAAAAAATAGGTGAGTTAGATGTTTTAGCCATGATGGAATATCAGTGAATTTGTTTAGTGCAGTGTTAAAAATGTTGACTTGATCTCGCGCAAAAATGAAATGTTCGCTTACGGTGATAGGCCAGTTATTGAAATTTTTCGAGTTAAAGTGAAAAACATGACCATGGCACAAAGTATTTTTGGATTTGTTCTCAATTAACCGGTTAAACTGCTAGAGATGACTCAGATAAGTATTTTTATTTTTTAAGCGTATTTAACTATTTTAAAGTATGCAGCTGATTAAAATTACATACAATGACAAAAAAAAAAAACAAAAATATGATTTGACGATTTGCCAAGTATGTCATACAATCGATATCGGGTATTTTAATATATTTTAGCAAAAGTTTGTAGGAAGCTATTTTCTATACAGGGTGTCCAGAAGTTTTCCCGACAAACGAAGACCGGAGATTCTCAGATAATTTGAAGATAATTTAACCCAATTCATCTAAAAACCACACCTTTTAGTCCGAAAATGCTTTTTAAGTGAGGTAGAGCTCATTAATACGGCGTCTTGTAATTAGTTTTTTTTCTACGAGCGTGCAAAAATGTCTATTTTCGCGCACGCATTTTAGTTTAGAAAGTTTTACTTTTCCGCACGCGTGTTACTTTTCCGCACGCGTTTTACTTTTCCACACGCGTTTTACTTTTCCACATTGGTTAATTTAGATATGTTAATATGACCTTAAAGTAATTATAATACATGCAATAAACTAATATTCAGCTATTATTTACTAATTTATTTCAAATATATCTTATTGTGTTCATGTTTTAATGAAATTAACGCGAGAATTCGATGAAATAAAATAATTTTGACCTAATATTCGAAAGTCAAATCAGTAAGCATTAACAGTGGTTTTGAATCGTCGTCATGGAAACCAAGATCGTCGTCATGCTAACCAATTATGCTGAAACTTTGGTTTTGACAAGTAGTCCAGGTCGCATCTGTTTTGAAATGGACGTTGAGAGGTGACTCAAATTTTTTTGCAGAAATTGCTTGAAAATAAATCAAATAATAATATTTGAGTTATCCTCCCTCTCAAAAAGGTCCGGAACATTGTTTAAATAATCAAAATGTCCAAAATTGAAGGAAACATTCGATTTTTTTCTTGGTTTTTTGATTATAACTTTAAAAGTATTCATTTTCGAGAAAAGTTGTACTGACATAAAAGTTGCGTAATTAAATTTCCTACAATATAGAATTGGTTAAAAATTTAAAAAATAGTCACCCTAGTTGCAAAATAGCAATAATTGCGAAAAAAACCATACAAAAATAAGTATTCGCATTTTACGTTTTTCAACCATTTATGCTAAACTTAGGACCTTCATATTTCACCCAGAAAAACTTCATGATATAGTAAAACAACACTGTAAATTTCATTAAGATCGGTTCAATAAATTTTGCAAAATAAATTTTGCAATCCAGCTTTCGCAAAAAAATTCATTTTTTCAAAATGTTACAGGACTGAAAATAAAGCAGAAAGCAAGTTGAAATTTTTTGAAGTACCTTTCATTTGCAATTTTCAAAATTAAAATCGATTAATTACCACGGCGTCAGAAAATAAACAATAATTTTTGGTGCTACGCGCAGGACAGCGGTGTTCGATTCACACAAGTTGATTTCCACCAAAATTTCTTCCAATCATTATCTAATATATTATTATCTTACTCTATATTTTAATATTTTAATTCCACAAAAATCAAACTAATTTTATTACTGTTTGTGAAATATTGTTTAAACAATTGCATATGTTTAAAAATAATAAACTTTTATTATTTAAGTTAAAATATATGAACAAAGAAAGTTTTTGCTAATAAAAGTGTTATTTCAAAGGATAGAGTATGTGTTTTTATTTTGCAATAAACAAATTTATTTATTTATATCGAAATGTAATAAAAATTAAAATGTATCAATCATTATCAAAGGTCATTGGAATGCCCAATCAGACCAAACTATCCGCTGTCCTGCGCGTAGCACTAATAATTAATGTTTATTTAAAAAAAATTCTGACGCCGTGGTGTTAATCGATTTTAATTTTGCAAAATTGCAAATGAAAGGTACAGTACACTTCCATATGCAAAAAAATTTTCAACTTGCTATCTGCTTTATTTTCAGTCCTGTAACATTTTGAAAACATGATTTTTTTTACGAAAGCTGGATTGCAAAATTTATTTTGCAAAATCTATTAAACCGATCTCAATGAAATTTAAAGTATTGTTTTACTGTATCATAAAGTTTCTCAGGATGAAATATGAAGGTCCTAAGTGTAGCATAAATGGTTGAAAAGCGTAGAATGCGAATACTTGTTTTTGTATGTTTTTTCACAATTATTGCTATTTTGCAACAAGGGTGACTATTTTTTAAATTTTTAACCAACTCTATATTGTAGGAAATTTAATTAAGCAACTTTTATGTCAGTACAACTTTTCTCGGAAATGAATATACTTTTAAAGTTATAATCAAAAAACTTTTATAAACAAAATAAGTTTTATAAACGTTTATAAACAAAAATTTTTTTGACATTTTGATTATTTAAACAATGTTCCGGACCTTTTTGAGAGGGAGGATAACTCAAATATTATTATTTGATTTATTTTCAAGCAATTTCTGCAAAAAAAATTGAGTCACCTCTCAACGTCCATTTCAAAACAGATGCGCCCTGGACTACTTGTCAAAACCAAAGTTTCAGCATAATTGGTTAGCATGACGACGATCTTGGTTTCCATGACGACGATTCAAAACCACTGTTAATGCTTACTGATTTGACTTTCGAATATTATGTCAAAATTATTTTATTTCATCGAATTCTCGCGTTAATTTCATTAAAACATGAACACAATAAGATATATTTGAAATAAATTAGTAAATAATAGCTGAATATTAGTTTATTGCATGTATTATAATTACTTTAAGGTCATATTAACATATCTAAATTAACCAATGTGGAAAAGTAAAACGCGTGTGGAAAAGTAAAACGCGTGCGGAAAAGTAACACGCGTGCGGAAATTTAATTACGCAACTTTTGTCAGTACAACTTTTCTCGGAAATGAATACTTTTAAAGTTATAATCAAAAAACTTTTATAAACAAAATAAGTTTTATAAACGTTTATAAACACAAAATTTTTTTGACATTTTGTATATTTAAACAATGTTCCGGACCTTTTTGAGAGGGAGAATAACTCAAATATTATTATTTGATTTATTTTCAAGCAATTTCTGCAAAAAAATTTGAGTCACCTCTCAACGTCCAAATGTACTAATATTTTTACAGATGCGTCCTGGTCTAAAGCTTGTCAAAGAATTAATTTGTGTATGTATTTTCATATTAATTAAATTAATTGATTAAGATTTGGTCATTTTTCAAAGACTCGTAGAAAAAATATTGTTCCTAACGCTTGCAGAAAGTCTCTTTTCCGAACTCGACTGCTTGCCGAACTCCCGCTTCGCGTCGTTCGGCAAACTGCAGTCGCGTGCGGAAAAGGGGTCTAGGACGTTTCATCGCCGCCGTTTCGATGCGGCCAGTTCGATGCCGATGCCGGCCGATTCATCGCCAGTCAATTAATCGCTATCTGATATATTTCCGAATTTTCGACAGTTACAATTATTATTTATTTTTAGTATTAATTAGGAATTCTAGGAAATGCGAGATATGACGGCGATGAAATGGACTGGCGATGAACCGGCGGCATCGAAACGGCGGCGATGAACCGGCGGCGATGAAACGTCCCATTCCGCGGAAAAGTATGACATTCTGCACTTGTTAGGAAATAGTATATTGTGCAACAAGTGCAGAAAGGTACTAATTTCTCACGAGTTTGAAAAGTTGCGGTACGAGCGCAAGCGAGTGCCGCAATTCAAACGAGTGAGAAATTACCTTTCTGCACGTGTTTCACACTATACTTTTTCTACAAGCACAGTTTTTCCTAAAAATAAAAATCACAATTTCCAAACGACGATTAATTATAATAGGTACCTATGTGATAAATTTTAAACTGTATTTAATTAATACCTACTAATCAATTTAAATTCCTTATACCTAAATACATTGCACAGAAATCAGTTAAAAAATTAATGCACTGCCTTAATTTGTTTAAATTTAAACAATTATTACACATTATTGACATTATATTTATGCAGTCACGGATTTACACAAAACCTACTTCATTCTACGTCTCTTGCACAGGTTGCTAAATCGTTATTGGTTATTTGATAATTATAAAATGTTTAATAAGAATAAAATTGTAAAATAAAACAGTTGTAACATCCATAATTTAGTTTCTATGCTATAGTTAAATATAATAATTGTCTTATAGGTTATATATTTGTCTAAAGTTTAACCACGGATGTAAACAGAATATAACGTTACTCAGAATGCGGTAGTCCACGGATGTAAACAGAATATAACGTTACTCAGAATGAGGTAGTCAACTGTGCAGAAAAGAACTTTGCGGCACAGAAACGTCACTTTGCGGGACAGAAACGTCACTTTTCTGCACACTAATGTCAAATATCTTATACTGTGAGAAAATATATCAAGTTTGCTAACATAAAACCGTGCAGAAAAGTGCACTTTGAATAGTGGTTGTAGAAAAATAACTATTTTTAAATAGCTCCAGAACGCTTCTATTTAGAAAAACGAAAACTGGTACAAACTTGGTACGCCTATTTTTCTTCCAGGGATAAATCGATTCCATCAATTGCGAATTTCTAGTACCGGTTATAGGCGTCCCTTTTGGGTAGGGCAACGGTTATTTTATTCCCTAACTTTTTTGTCTGTAACTTTTAAGTATTTTTGATACTGGATTATTAAACTCTGCGTTATTCTAGTACTAAAAGGAACTCTTGCTTTAAGTAAATTGTAATTCACTATTTTCTAGAAAAATCAATTTGAACATTTTTCGTTTTTTGAACTTGAAAAAAATTTTCGGAAAAAAACTATTTAGAAAAACGAGAACTGGTAAGTTTATTTATCTTCCAGACGTGAATCGATTTTATCAGTTGCAAATTTCTAGTATTTACTGATCATAGGCGTCCGTTTTGGGTAGGTCAACGGTTCTTTTATCGCTTTATCGGTTTCGTCTTTAATTTTTAAGCATTTTACAAACACTAGATTATTAAATTATAAGGTATTTTAGTACTAACAGTTACCCTTACTTTAAGTAGATAAAATACGCTGTTTTATTTTGAAAATAACCCGTTTTATTTTGAAAATTTTTTACAAATGATTTTCAAACTAAAAAAACGAAACATTTTTAAATCGATTTCAAATCTAGAAAACTGTGCATCCTACCGACTTAAAGCAAGAGTACCTTTTAGTACTAGAATATCTCAGAATTTAATAATCCAGTATCAAAAATACTTAAAAGTTAAAGAAAAAAAAGTTATACGATAAAATAACCGTTGCACTACCCAAATCCGACGCATGTGACCGGTACTAGAGATTCGCAATTAGTTGATTTATCTCTGGAAGATAAAAAATAGTCGTACTAGTTTTTATAAAAAGAAGCGTTCTGGAGCTATTTAAAAAAAACTAATTACAAGACGCCATCTTTAAAGAGCTCTAGCTCCTTTGGGAAGCATTTGCGGACTAGACGAATTGGGTTAAATTATCTTAAAATTATCTAAGGAATCTCTGGTCTTTATTTGTCGGGACAATTTCTGAACAGCCTGTATATCTAATAGGCCGACTTTTTACTTGCCAATATTTTAGGCTTCCATAGACCCCCTAATGTCAAATTTTTCCAAAATTCGATAATCTTCAAGTCCATTTAAGAAAAAAAATCTGATTACCTTGAAATGCATTTTTAATAGCTGATATAATACTCCCCATTTTGATGTTTTATTTGTATTTTTATTTTATTTTCTGTATGGACAATAACTGAAAAATAAATGCATACATTTTCATTCATTTGCATTTTTGCATACATTTTCAGTCATTCAAATATGGAAGTTCATTCCATACAATAGAACAATTTGGTGTTGGAGGAAAACTTTTACTACATAGTAAAAGTAATAAGTATTTTTAAAAAATTTAAACGCAGAATGAAATACAGTCGAACCCGCTTATTGGAATAACCTTGGCTCCAAGCCAAAGTATTCCTATAATCGGGTTATTCTAATAACCGATCATTGCTTGCTAGTAGAAACGTTTCGGGACCTCAAATTTCTATTCCTTAAACCGGGATATTCCTATAACAGGTATTCTAATAAGCGGGTTCGACTGTATTACATTATTACCGAGGGCCGAATGTCCGTGAAAGCTACTATAATGTTTATTTTAATGAGTTATAGGGGCCAAAAGGAAGAGAAAATTGAGTGTGATTTTTAATTTTAAATATCTCATTCAAAGGAAACTTTTTGTTTATTCTCTGACGTTCGGACCTCGATAATAATGTAATCTTTCATTCTGCATTTAAATTTTTAAAAATTTTTTTTACTTTTTCAGGATTTGAAAACAATGAATGTATTTAGAAGCATTGACCCGAAATTTTGGGCCTTCGCTCTTAACAAAGTTAAAATAACATATTCACAAATATGAACACAGATAAGGGCGTCTAAATAAAACTAATTAAAACAATCATTTGAAATAAAACTCTTAGAGTCTGACAGATTTGATGATGTTCAGTGAAGCTTCTAAACTGGTCTGTGGATAGAACTAATAGAATAGTGCATTTTGTGGCAAGGCCGCTTATAATATTTGCTTGGCAACAGTGATGACAATCATCCTATTTACAGAGTAGAACTTGTCGCAAACAGCGTCAGATTTATTCCGTTAGATGTTACAATTGCTAAATTAAAATCCAAATCAGGGATGAGAAAATTATATTTGCGTCAATAAATCTGCGGCCTTAACATTTTGTCCATTTCAAAAGCCAATGAAAAGTGACATCTGTAAAAGTTCGTAGCATTTTATAGTGATTTACGTAAGTTATTTGATATAGATGTTCCTAAACCCTTTTTTCAGTGCGTCACAGATTATCGAATTCTTTCTAACGCATTATAGTTGGAAGTGACAGAAAAAACCGTACTTCTGTGATTATTATACATTGAACTTAGAAAATTATGTACTACTTGACGGGTATTTGTATATTAAAACCTTAAAGATGTATAATTGGTTGGCGATTACAATACTCTAAATAAATCACCAATCAATGATGGGAATAAAGAAAATTTGACACAAAAGTAATCGATTGTGATCGTATTATCACAAATCATATTACGGTAAAATGACAAATGTAATTACTAGGTTAGTATTTTTCAGCGACGTAAATATAAATATTTTATGTCATATGTCATTGGTATATTCGGACATTGTATAGTGAAATTTGATTTTATATTTATTTATTGTTACATTAAAATATTTCAAATATTAATATTCTGGCAAATATTTGAATAAATATTGATGTTTATATAGAATTAAATATTCTGACAACTGTCAGCGTCAGATTGAACTAAAATGTCATGTAATGATTAGCGACATTCTCAAAATCCTATATATTATGACGTCAAAATTAATAACGCACGGAAAAAATGGTTCGGGATCATCTATACATTACATTTTTTCAACTAATGTTATTCGGTTTAGATATTAAGAGTCTTACTTATTCTTCTTCCTTCTTGATTTTAGACCAATTGCATCTTTTATTCGATGCCCTACTAGTGATTTATGATGAGTGATCCCCATTACTTTTTTCTTCCAGTATGTTAATCGTTAATGGTCATTTCCCCCCTTTTTTTTATAAATACCCGATGAAGTACTCGACCTTACATCCATTTTGGTGAAAGTCACAGGAATCAATTCGTTCTTTCGTAATCTGGCAAAATAAGGAAAAATCCTGAAACAGGTCAATTTTTATTTTTAAATTAGGATTTTTTGACATTTTATCATCCTAGTGACGTTATCCATATGGGCGATGTAATGGACGATTTTTTTAAATGAGAATAGGGGTCGTGTGCTAGCTCGTTTAAAACCATATTCAATTCACAATTTAGTAATATAAAGATTAACATAGCTAATTATTTAGAGGGTGTCCAAAAAATCTTCTTATTAAATTAATTGACACAAAAATAAGAATGTATGTAATTTATTTGATCCAAAATATATTTTACTGCTATAATGGGTTCGCTAAACTCAGCCACAACCGGCTAGTGATTTTAGTAAGTAATTTTGCCAATTTGACAAAATTGGCAAAAAAAATATTACTAAATAGTTAATAATTACTAATAGTTAATAATTATAAATAGTTAGTAATTTTGCCAATTTTGTCAAAATTGACCAAAAACAAAAAATTACCTACTAAAATCACTAGCCAGTTGTGTCTGAGTTTAGCGAACCGACTACCTATATCAGAAAACAGAAAAATAATGTTTATTTGAATTAAATAAATTACATACATTCTACTTTTTGTGTCAATTAACATTAATGACAAGTTAAAAAAAATTGTCGACATCTAAATAATTAGGTATGTTAATGTTTATATTACTGAATAGAGAATTGAATAACCTCTCAAATGAGCTAGCACACTACCCTATTCTTATAAAAAAACCATTGATTATGTTATCACGCCCAGATGGATGACGTAACTAGTATGATATACCTATATGTAAAAAAATCATAATTTGAAAGTAAAATTCACCTGTTCAGGATTTTTCCTGAAAGTCGCCGGCTTAGGAAATAAAGGATTTTTATTCCTTTCATTTGCGCCATACTGTATATGGACTATATTTATACTTCTTTTTATCTAGGAGTCTGTTCTATTATAGCTATTTGACCCTTACTTCTGTTTTTTTTTCGAGTAGTCTTTTAGATTTTGTTGTATCTGGCCTAGTTTCTGTCTGTTTTATAGCTTATTGAGTTGGTCTCAATGCTAAGGTTTTTGTTTTGTTTTTTTTTTCTGTTTATATGTAGGTAGGTATAACATAAGAAGAATTTTAAAATATTTAAAAAATAAAGAAATCCATTCAATGTGTTTAATTTTTGAATAAAACTGTAAAGGACCCCGCAGAAACCTTATGGGAAATGGCTCTCTGTCAAATGCTCTGAAACTTTGGGTTCTGGCAGTCCTTGTTGTGTGGAACAAAAGACTCAATGAGCGCGTAGCTCCAAAAAATCATGATTTCAAGATATAAGCCTCTGAAGTTATAGGTACAGTGAGGACGTTTGAGTTTGAATAAATTCATTTTCTCGAGAATGGACGACTCTGGAGATAAATTACGAATGAGGTCGATTTTTATTTTTAAATTATAATTTTTTGGCATACATATCATACTAGTGACGTCATCCATCTGGACGTGATGACGCAATCGATGATTTTTTTAAATAGGGTTGTGTGGCAGTTCATTTGAAAGGTTATTCAATTCTCTATTCACTGACATAAATATTAACATAATTATTTACACAGGTTGCCCAAAAATTTTTTTGAATGAAATTAGTTGAGACAAAAAGAAGAATGTATATAATTTATTTAATTCGAAATACATTTTACTGCTGTCAAAAGACAGAAAAAATGTTAATTTGAAAAATAAACACTGCTTTTCGCTTAAATTAAATGTTCAAACTGCTAAGAGGCAGATGGATGGTAGCTTTAATATTGAATTTAAGCGAAAAACAATAATTATTTATCAAACATACATTTTTCCTGTTTTCGGACAACAGTAAAATGTATTTCGAATTAAATAAATTATATACATTCTTCTTTTTGTCTCAATTAATTTAATTAAAAAAAATTTTGGGCACCCTGTATAAATAATTATGTTAGAGTTTATATTAACGAATAGAGAGTTAAATAACCTTTCAAATGAGCTATCACATGACCCCTATTCTTATTTTAAAAAAATAATCGATTGCGTCATCACGCCCAGATGGATGACGTCACTAGTATGATAAATAAGCCAAAAAATTATAATTTAAAAATAAAAATCGACCTGACTCGTAATTTATCTCCAGAGTCACCCGTTCTCGAGAAAATTAATTTATTCCAACTTAAACATCCTCACTGTACGTATAACTTCAGAGGCTTATATCTTAAAACCATGATTTTTTGGAGCAACGCGCCCATTGAGTCTTTTGTTCTACACATCAAGTAATACCAGAACCCAAAGTTTCAGAGAATTTGACAAAGAGCCATTTCCCATAAGGTTTCTGCGGGGTCCTTTAGGCAATATCCAGTGAACTATTGCTGTTTACCCTTCACAATTTCCTCTGTCCAGTCCTTCAAACTCAAACTCATATCTTTCACGGCTTCTTCTTCGTCGTCCAATGATCGTTTATTAGACCTTCCTTTGCATCTAAGCCATAGTGGAATCTAGCTGGTTATGTTTGTCAATATGTCTAAATTCTTCAAAAATCTTCTCAATGTACAATCCACTCTAGGCGGAATGACATAATATTTCTCACCATGTTTTATTCTTCCTTCTCTCTGCTATGTTACATTTAGACGTGGTATTATTCTCATAAATGTTACTAGTAACAGAAATGGACTTCTGGAGAAGAGCAGCAGGCAAATCAAGAAGAGATCGGATACCGAACGAGAGAATACGAGAAATGATGGGAGTAACACATACAATACTTGATGACATAAAAACAAAACAATTGGTATGGTACGGCCATGTACAGAGAATGCCAGATGACAGGATCCCTAAACAGATTTTGGCATGGACACCACAAGGGAGAAGAAAAAGAGGAAGGCCGAGAAGAAGCTGGAGGGAGGGAATTGAAAAAGAACTAGAGGAAAGAGAAATCCCTCCAGGTCTATGGTTAAACAGAGAAGAATGGCGGTTAGGAGTCGGAAGGCGTCGGAGAACGCTGTAAACCGATAGTAGTAGTAGTATTATTCTCATAACCTTTTTTTGCTAATTTCAAAGAACTGTATGTACGTGGGCAGTCCGACAAGTACTTAGCCTAAAACACAAAAAGGAAAATTTTGGAAAAGTGGCAATTTATTTCTCTACATAGTCTCCTTTTAGCTCGATACACTCGACCCAGCGATGCTCCAACTTCTTTAACCCGTCTGAAAAATACCTTTTCTCGAGGTCTGCAAAATAGGCTTCCGTGGCGGCGATGACCTCCTTATTCGACTTAAATTTCTGCCCGCCGAGTGTCTTTTTCAAGTTTGGAAACACATAGTAGTCGCACGGGGCCAAATCTGGAGAATACGGTGGATGGAGCAACAGTTCGTAGCCCAATTCAACCAATTAGGCCATGGCGACGTCGGAGGTGTGAGCCGGTGCGTTGTCATGGTGGAAGAGCACTTTTTTCTTTGCCAAATGGGGTCGTTTTTTCTTCAATTCGGCGTCGAATACGCCCAATAATTCGGCATAATAGGGCCCTGTGATCGTTTTGCCCTCACCTGCTGGCCATCACCTTTCCGGCCGATTGGGCAGTTTTCGCCTGAGGTTCGCCGGGTGCTGTCTACTCTTTCGACTCTTCCTTGGTTTCTGGTGGATACCAGTGAATCTATGTTTCGTCAACGGTTATGAAACAACGTAAAAACTCCTTTGGATCACACTTAAATTGCATCAAACACTGCTCTGAAGTGGTCTCACGGTTGCGCTTATTGTCTGAAGTGAGCAAACGCAGCACCCATCGCCCCGACAGCTTTCTTATGCCCAAAATTTCATGCAGGATATGACCTACGTGGTCTTTTAAGATGCCTACTGTGTCAGCTATCTCGCGCACCTTCAGTCGGCGGTCTGCCAATACAAGTGGATTTTTGTCTGAAGTTATTCTCTGTGGTAGCCATTTTCGGGGCACCTACGCGTGGGTCATCAAAAACCGACGTTCGTCCACGTTGAAACTCATTAAACCAATTTTTGACAGTTGCCATAGAAGGAGAATAGTCACCGTATACAGCATCTAAGGGCTCTTTGATTTCGCTGCGTGATTTCCCTTCCAAAAACAAGAATCGAATCACCGACCGGTATTGCCCTTTTTCCATTTTCTTAAAATCCGCGGACACGCTGACTTTCACATGCAATCACAACAATACTATAATTTTGATTTGGCTGAAATTTTGACATTAGCCGTCTATGAGAACTCATTACATGACAGTACACTTCATTTGCGATAGTGGCGCCATCGGGCGGAGAGGCTAAGTACTTATCGGACTGCCCTAGTATGGTGTTGATTTTTCTGGTATCTTAATAATTTAAAGATACCATTACGAATTAATAAATCGAAAATTTCTCCAGTCGCAAGTATCGTTGATAGGTCAAAATCAGAATCACAGGTGGTTCTGTATATTTACAGCTAAAATAAAATAAATAAAAAGAGTTAGTAAAATAATCATCAGAAATAAAATTAAAAAGGGACGAACGACAGACAATACGAATTCAATATAATGTCAACTGATGTCATTACATCCAGAGCTCGAAAAGATTTGTATAATACAAAAGATAGAAGACTTAAATAAGGCTTAAGATCAATATCCTACTGTGAAATAAAATTATCAATACTGCAGTCACTGAAGGGTTTCACCTTCCGATTTCGTTGAACATCTATCGATTTTCATGAAAATTGGTGAGAAGTTAGAGGATACCACAAGAAACAAAAGTGACATGGTGCCAACTTATACCTTTAACCTGGAAATGGATGCCTCTCCTTCTCGGGGGTAAAAATTGTTTTATTAAAAGTAACCCTTAAAATCGATATAGGGACAAATTCTAAGCTAAATTTGTTATATCAAGTTATTAAAATACATCAATACTTTTTGAGTTATTAAAGATCAACGATTTTAAATTTTCCTGAAAAAATTGCATGTTTTAAAGCAGTTTTTCATAAATAACTCAAACACTATAAGTTTTTACAAAAAAGTTACTACTCAAATCTAGGTGTTCAAGCTTAAATAACGACAAAACGCATTTTATAAAATATACTTTGTAAACACTTGTCAAAATGCTCAGGAATACCTATCAAATGAGCTGCAGAAGAAGCTAATAGTATGAAACTTAAGAGGCAACAGTAGCGATCAACAGGGCAACAAACGCGGTCCAAGATTACGGCCGTAATTTTGAATAGTTTATCGAGATATTTGGCACACATATTCGTAATATAATAAAGAATGGCGGTACAGAGCCCAATTTTAGAAATATGTTAGTATGTGGAAATTACTCTATAACAATAAAATATTGCAAAAAGGAGCCTGTACCGCCATTAAGAAGAACAAATAAATACACTTTCTTCAAATAAACTTTTTTATCCCATACCTAGATTTTGTGTCATTATGGACCTACTAAAATTTTTTATTTCTTACAAGAAATCGAACATATTATAACTAATAACTAATTAGGCAACATAGAGAAATTGTCACTGTCGTTTTGACAAACCTGCGCCAGATTTTCTCTTACCTGTTCTGTTATTTTTATCGATATCTGTTCAGTGCAGTAGTGCATCATTTTAAGAATTCGTTATTTTTGTTTCATAGGAAAGTAGCGTTTATTTATAGTTAATTTATTATATTTTTATGTAATAGAACTAAGTTGTTGGCCTATTTGAAAAAATAGAATATTGTTAATTGTGAGTTTTAGTTATATGTTGGTAAGTATATTTTACGTAAATATATTTCGAATTCTAATGCGAGTATATAAAGTTTTAGGAGGATTTTTTATTCTAAAAATATTATCAATAGTTTAAAAAAGGGAAAAGTTCATTTAAAGTTCTATTAAAAAAAAGGGGTTGAAACTAGTTAGACTGCATTTGGCGCTCTATGAACTAAATAAAATAAGATGGCTCTTGTTTCCCTTCACAACGAAATGACTATTTATTATTGTTTTATTATCATTTCGTGCAAATACCTATGTTAAGGGCACACAGTAGCGACTAACAGGTAGCAACAAACGCGATCCAAGATTGCAAAAGTTCTGCGAACTTTCAAAAGTGAGGCAACAGTGCGTCGGTAATTCGACACTGACAGTGACGTTTATACTATCAAAAACAATAATTTTTATACACATAGGCGCGAAATGTTGCCAAGTCAGTGACGTTTGATTTCTTGTTATAAAAAAATCTATTTTTAGTAGTTCCAATGTGACACAAAATCTAGGCATGGGATAAAAAAGTTTATTTGAAGAAAGTGTATTTTTTTGTCTACCTTAATTGCGGTACAGGTTTCTTTTTTCAATATTTTGTTTAGTTACAGAGTAATTTCCACATACTAACATATTTCTGAAATTGGGCTCTGTACCGCCATTCTTTATTATATTACGAATATGTGTGCCAAATATCTCGACGAAATATTCAAAATTAGAGCCGCAATCTTGGAACGCGTTTGTCGCTACTTGTTGATCGCTACTGTTTGCTCTTAACTTAAAATTTTCACCTATTTAGTTTATTTTTATAAATATTTATTTACTAATGATTATTTACTATTTACTTCCATTTAGCGCGCCCATGAGTCAACTGATGAGACAATTGTCAAAATATTGAGTTTAGATAATGTCAAAGATTACCACTGTTGCCAAAGTTTCTCAGACCTTACGAAAAAAAGGTATGGTACTATCTCCCGAAGTTATATTGATGACGCGCTAGTGTATGCTCTTAAGCAAGGTATGATGGAAATAAGTGGACCCTTTCGAATTTTTTAGGAAAAAGTTAAAAAATTAAAAATACGCCGTTTCGACAAAACTTAAAATTTATAGTAATTCCTATAATATTTTGTTTTACTAATGAACTCAAACATTTTGACCGGTTTAGGTTGCATGTGATTTAAAAAAATCAGAATTTTTCAAATTTTCATAAATTTCGTTTTTTTTTTCGAAAACTTCATAAATACTCGGAATGCGTAAAAAATAATACAGCAACGAAAGAGTCTTTTTAACAGATATTTCTGTACCTTTTTTTGTAGGATAAAAAATAGCCGAGATAAAAACGTTTAGTATAAATTTTACTGCAATAACCATGTAACTGGGGTCCTTTAACCTTTTGTTTTAAAAAAATTAGGGATTTTGAGAGATTTTATAGCACTTAAAATTCTATTTCAAATGGTTTTTGGATGAACCTGATATCATAAAAATTAACGGAGGTATTCTAAAAAAACTAATATTTTTTGGAAGGATTTTTGGAGCATAAATTTTGATGCTGTCATCTTCTTCTAGAGCCCATTTGATAGGTATTTCTGAGTGCTTTGACACATAGGCGCCCCTCTGGCACATTGGCAGGCTGGGGCAGGCCGTGCCACCCCTAGCTTTTCGGGTGCTTTAAACTATATATTGTTATTCATAGTGTACAAAATGTAGTGTGCAAAATCTTCACATCTGGCGCCACCCCCCCCCGAAATTTTTATATGGGCGCCCAAGCTTTGACGCCCAAGTGTTTTCTAAGTATATGTATGTTATAAAATGCACCGTTTTCCCGTAATTTAAAGTTGGATACTTAGATTTGAGTACTTGCCAAAAAATATACATTCAATTACATAATATACAGTTGAGTCCGCGAATCTTTACCCGTGCTTCATCATTTAAAGTTAAAGCATACGAAATAAGTCAATGATAAGTCGGAAATTGAAATTTACTAAACGCAACAGCAAATTACAATAAGTGACTTGCTGTTGCGTTCAGTAAATTTCAATTTTCGACATATCATCGACTTATTTTGTATGCTTTAAATGATGACGCACGGGTAAAGATTCGCGGACGCAACTGTATTATATACTTTGAATTAATATTAACAGGTTTTTCAAGTAAGGAACTTATTCGATTTAACATTTTTGTAAAAACTTATAGTTTCTCAGTATTTTATGAACAACCGTTTTAAAAAAGGCATTCTTTCACGAAAAATTAAAATTTTTCATCTTTAATAACTCAAAAATTGATTTACTTTGATAACTTAATATAACAAATTCTAATGTTGAATGGGAATAACAAATTCTGTTTAGAGTTGGACGGAATTCTATAGAAAGGAACCAAACCACAAATATGTATTTTTCCTATTAACAGTCTCATAGGTTGTAAAATACCCCGTAGATACTTGTGCAGTAAAGAACCAAGCCACATATTGATATATTCCGTCCTCTACGAGCGAAAAAACCAACCAACATTATCGTTGCAACATGACAGCGTTCTGCAGAAAAGATCCATGTGAGTTGGTTCCTTTATGCAAATTCACTTAAGAGGAAACAGTAGCGATCAACATTTAGCGAAAACGCGTTCCAAGATTGCGGCTGTAATTTTGAATATTTTTTCGAGATATTTGGCACACGTATTCGTAATATAATAAATAATGGCGGTACAGAGCCCAACTTAAAAAATATATTAATATGTGGAAATTACTCTGTAATTAACAACAATATTAAAAAAACGAGCCTGTACCGCCATTAAGAAGAAGAAAAAAATATACTTTCTTCAAATAAACTTTTTTATCCGATGCCTAGATTTTGTGTCATTTTGGAACTACTAATGAAATAAAAAATTTTAGTAGGTCCAAAATGACACAAAATCTAGGCATCGGATAAAAAAGTTTATTTGAAGAAAGTATATTTTTTTGTTCTTCTTAATGGCGGTACAGGCTCGTTTTTTTAATATTGTAGTTAATTACAGAGTAATTTCCACATATTAATATATTTTTTAAGTTGGGCTCTGTACCGCCATTATTTATTATATTACTAATACGTGTGCCAAATACCTCGAAAAATTATTCAAAATTACAGCCGCAATCTTGGAACGCATTTTTGCTACCTGTTGATCGCTACTGTTTCATCTTAAGTTATTTTTCAGAAGGGAACCAGGCTACAAAAGTGGATTTTTTTAAAACAAATGTTTTCTTGAATTCACGGGACTTACAGAACAAATTATTAAATCCCAGTAATTTCATATTAACATTTTTTTAGATTATACGCCTGATTATGTAACTCAATAATGGAAAATAAATGTTTGTTAACTTTAAATTCACTTAAGTTGTTTTGCAGAAGGGAACCAAGCCACAAAAGTGGATTTTTTGTTTAAAACAACTGTTTTCGTAAATCAAACAGTATAGTATGTATGTGTGAAATCAAATTTAATGCATATATTGACGATTTTAATGTTAAGCCATGATTATTTTTAATAGAGAATTTTAAATTTGATCGTAAACTTTTTGGCTAATATCTCAGTTTTAACAAAGTGTGGTTTGGATCCTTTCTGCAGAATCCCGTCCAATTTATCCCTCTATACTCTATCGATTTATGGGATTATTTTTTTATGATATAATTTTCACCCCCGTGAAGGGGTGGCATCCACCTCCAGGGTAAAAGCGCAAGTTGGCACCGTGTCACTCTCCTTTCTTGAGATATTCTCTAACCACTCACCAATTTTCATGAAAATCGATGGAGGTTCACCGAACTGACCAGTTGTCACATACGAAAATGTCAGTGAACCTCTAAAAATATCGAATAAGGTGAATTTTGCTGAGAATGATGATTTTTGCAAAATATGCTGAAACGCAGAATTTGTCTGATTCATAGTTATTTGATCATACGTGGTTATTATAGCGAGTTTTATTTGTATTAATTTTATTTTATTTTTTGGTCAAACACCTTTTTAAAGTCTGGTTTAATACACTACAGAAATGTAGTTTTGTTGCCGTCGTCGTAATTACTAACTATAGGAGCAGACATTAATCCATGTGATTCAGATTCAGTATTTATTCCAAATCCAACTTTATTTACACATAAAATTATGCGCGGACACGACTGCTTTTATTCCCCGAAAACACCCCAACTTCGTTATACAATTTTGAACTCACAAACTCAGGTCATGACTAGAAACAACTGAGTTTGTTATGTTATGAATCTACGGATCGTGGATCGTGGGAGACTATTTAATATTTATACAGAAATATTTTGTCTATGGGAAAATACATAAATGTTTCAAATTTTAGAAGAAACATTTTAATAAACAAAATTTTACAATAATATTAGTGAATCAATATACATATAACTTCTATCCAAACTCAAAAACATATAAATTTAAAACTAATGGATATGTTCAAAAATTATAACTAAATAAAATAAATAAATTAAAAATATAGTTTTGAAAAACTTCCACAGTATTACCAGAGAACGGCAGTTCTCTCCAGTGGCGCACCATACCCCTACATGCGACACTATATTATTACACGAAATTTTCGATTTTCTAAATCTGACTGAATTAAAAATTAGGCCAAATTCCATCTTAAAGTTTAGGAAAAGAATCGTCCATCCATATGTCAACTCTCAATTTTGGTCCAACGGTGTGGATTTTACAGCCCTTCCCATTTAGCGTCTGTTTTTCTTTCTCGTCCCCAAAACTCCCAAAAATTTCAAAAATTTAAGTCCGACCTTGGCGGCTTCTGATAGTACTGATCATTATCTTTCCAACGCATATCTAATTTTGAAAATCGGTTATATAGTCGGTTCGCTAAACTCAGATACAACTGGCTAGTGATTTTAGCAAGTAATTTTGCCAGTTTGGTAAAATTGGCAAAATAATAATTACTAAATAGTTAATAACTACTAAATAGTTAGTAATTTTGCCAATTTTAGCAATTAGTGTAAATATTGTCAATACAACTTTGAGAAGTCCTACTTACCCGTGTATATTCTAAAATAGAAGGAGCAAAATTAAAAGACTGCAACCATTCACTGAAATCTTTAGCATTACTGTCCTTAACATTCATTATATCTAAATTAATATCTCCAGCAATAAAACATGTGCCGTGCTCATTCAGTAGTATATTTTAGAACTGACTCAAGTTTTACTAAAAAGTCATGAACAGGTTTTGTGCTTGTTCTGTATGTACATATAATTATGACCTTTTTTTTTTATAAAATGAGAGTTCTAGGGCAGAACACTCAAAACATTCTTCATCGCCAAATATGGTTATGTCACCTCTATGTAAGTACGTAGGTACTCTATACCATTCCTTAAATAAATAGCTGTGCCTCCATAACCATTTTGCGTGCAAAATGCTGATGCCAGTGAATATCCCACCAAATTATATGCGGACAATTGATCGATGGTTTTCCAATGCTCGCTCACACACATAGCAAGAACATTTTTTTCATCTTTTACAAATTCTTGAAGAGCATCATGATTTGTTCCTATCGATTGAAGGTTTTTGGTGCACTATACACACCTGTTCAAAAGCATTTTTTTCAAGTTGATTATTTAATCTATCTATCGAGGTGCTAGATTCTTCAGGTTTAAAAATTCACTAACATAAAGACCGACTGGCCAAAAATCAGGAGTTAGGACTGTGGGCACGCTCTCTTGTGTTACTTTAATTTTAAAAGAGCTAATGAACTTTTTTTTTGTACGCAACTTTTCTATGACACTGTTTTGAACCCCATTTTCTTGCATGTATGATTGCACATCCTTTGCTGTTGAATCCTCAGTTAGACCCGACAAGAAAATCCAACTATAACTAGACACACTGGGGGCAATTTTAAGATTGGAAGTTCCATTTCTTTTGCCTTGAATAGGTGCTGGTCGTTTATTTTTTAAGAAACCCCTTTTTCTTTGAGTTTCCCAACCCTCCTTTTGTTGATTTTTACTTGACGATGATGGAGCAACTTGATCCGTTGTATTAATAATTTGAGTCTGTTTTACAAGATTTTCATGTGAAGACTTAACAGTTAGTCTTGAATCATCATTGTCTCGTCGCTATTTTTAACACATCATTCATTATTGGCTGAGTTTGTGTCTTCATAATTTCTAAACTAACAACTTGTTCATTTATTTTTGACTGACCTTGTATGACACTCTCATTAATTTTCGTCGAGTTTCCTTGAAGTTGTCCATCTTTGTCTGCTGAAACCTCTTGTTGTTTTGTTAAAATCAAAGTAGATTGTTGTGGTACATCAAGACTATTGTTTTTATTACCCTTGGGTTGTTTTTTGTCCATCTGTTTATCTTTTTGTAACTGATACATTTTTTCTTCTAGACATAATATTTTCTCATTCAAAAGTTTTATTAAGACTTCCTTGTCTCCTATTATATTGTTTTTATCTTGTATTGTTGCTCTTAGTAATTTATTTTCTTCTTTTAAAGAATATTTTTCTATTGAAGTTGAGGTTAGGTTAACATCACCTTTTTCAGCATGAACATTTTCAGTAATATTTTCACTGCAGCACCTTTTTACTCTCTCTGCGCAACTGGAGTGATAAACTGAATTACATTTAGCACAACACACACCAGATTTTACATTTTTGCTACAACCTTTACAACGTTTCTTTAGGATATCTGTACCGCGAAATTTATTGGCGGCGGCCATTTTTCAATCATGATTGGCGGCGGTCATGATTTAACTGGCAACTGTGAAGACAGTAATTATTTAAAAATTCAGGGAGAGTGGATCAATTGGTAAACACACTGGTCGTTCAAAAACAAGCCGCTCAAGTCAATATCGAAGCAGCGCGTGAGAGTGTTGTTGAAAGTCCAGGAACATCAATTCGACGTCGGTCGTGGACAAAATTACAAATTTAAAAAAGCTCTCTACAGCTTCTTCTCACTGAAGAACTTCATCTCCATGCTTACAAATGTTCAATTGGCACAAGAACTGAAGCCTAGTGACAATGACCATACATATCGAAGAGATTTCGTTAAATGGAATATTCAACATTAACAAGTGGATGCTGATTTTTCGAGCAAAATCATCTTAAGCGATAAAGCACATTTCCAGCTTGATTGCTTTGCTAATCGTCAAAATTGCCGCATTTGAGATCCTAAGAAACCACATGTGACTGTCGAAAAATTGCATCCACATGTCACTGTTTGGTGCGGATTTTGGGCTGGATTAATTATATCATTGGAACATACGTCTTTGAAAATGAAGCTTGTCAAGCAGTGACTGTTAATAGTGCTGGATATTGCAACATGATAAGAGAGTTCTTGCTGCCTAAAATGGATGATATTGGTATGAACGACATGAGACTTCAAGAAGACGGTGCCACATGTCATACAGCCTGAAACAAGTCAGTTACTGCCGGAGTCATTTCCTGGACATAGTAACCCCTCGTTTCGGTAATTTTAATGGGTCCCCTAGATTGTGCAATTTAATACCATTAGATTTCTTTTTATGGGGTTCTATGCAAACAAGCCTACAACCACCCATGCATTGAAGGAGGAAATTCAACGCTGCATCAACGAAATTCAGTCAGATTTATGCAAAATAGTCATGCACAATTTCGACAAAAAAGTACGTATGTGCCAGCAAAGTCTTGGAGGTCATTTGACTGATGTTCTATTCATATTCCAAACATAAACCTATCCTATGTACTTAATGATTGAATTAAAAATTTCGATCTTAAAGAACAGTGTTTTCTATTAAATTCAAATCTTTCGTAAATTTTGGGACACCCTTTACATGACATGTTTTACCACGTAGTGGGGCAGTTTTTACAAGAATTTTAAATTTTCTAGATCGTGATATTAAATTATTTCTTCCAGACTTTGTGACGATAGGCCAGGGTAATAAGACAAAAATATACCCTGTTTGTGACACATTAGCAACCAGGGTACTGAAGCGTTTTTTCGACAGGTAATACCTATACGCTGTGAGCTTGTACGTAGAGGGGATATTTAAAAATTCGCGAGCGCCAGTAGTGACAAGTCTGTAAACGTTTACTGGAAATTTGACATAAATGTCAAAGTGATTAATTAAAATTAAAAATAAAAACATTAATTATAATACTGAATTTAAGTTTTTTTAATGTTCTGTAATGTGTAATTATAAATTAATCTATTAATCTTAGCGCCATCTACACGATAATTGTGAAAGTATCCGAAGTAAGAAATTAATGTTTCATCAATAGAACGTCAAAATGATTAGCAAAATCTTAAAAAAATCGATTACAGTTTAATTACTTTTTTGTGTTGTAAATATTAAGCGATAACAATTAAATAATAAATTTAAAAATTACCGGTGAAAGTTGCATTACTAATCCGCTAGAAGCGACACCAGCGAAGCTCAGAGCATATAGGAACAAATTATAACTATTTCCTGCGTAGGATCTGGCGGCCATTTTTATTTATAAACAATTAACTGTCAAAAAATGGCATTTTCCCCTTTTTTCAAATCAAAGAAAAACAGTGAAACACTTTTTTTAGTACAAATATCTTCGAGATTATGGAAAAAGCTTTAAAATGACGTATTACAAAGGTTGATATACTCATTTATTGTTAATATAATTACGAAAAAAGGTCGAAATTGCAAAACAAAATATTTTCTCAATAACTGTTGTAAAAATTAGTGTACAGCTTTGAAATGTTTGCCAAATGAGGGTTCTTTGGTGCTTAATAGGTATGTGATAAAAATTTCAAAGGGATTCATTCAATTGTTTAAATTTTATTCAAATTGGTTATCCCAGAGAGCATTTTGTTTGCAATAACATAAGTCAGAAAAAAATGACCTTAGAACCATTCCACAGATGTCAAATGAAAGAGCATGAGCTCATTGTCAACATGGTTTAAAAAGTGAATAAAAAATGCATTTATTAGTAATAAATAATTATGCAAAAGTATCGTCAATTTTTCTTTATAAACTTTTTGAATAACTTTTTCCAAAAAATTAACTTTTTTACCCTGTTTTAAGTGCACAACTACCAAGTAATGTTATCTATATCATAATTGATAAAAAATTGTAATAAATATGAATAATTTCTTATATAACAAAATAAAAAGTTTATAAGGAAAGATTTACGATACTTTTGCATAATTATTTATTACTAATAAGTGCATTTTTTATTCACTTTTTAAATCAAGTTGAAAATATAGCTCATGCTCTTTCATTTGACATCTGTGGAATGGTCCGAACGTCATTTTCTTCTGACTTATATTATTGCAAAAAATGCTCTCTGGGATAAACAATTTGAATAAAATTTAAACAATTGAATGAATCGCTTTGAAATTTTTATCACATATTAAGCACCAAAGAACCCTTATTTGACAAAAATTTCAAAGCTGTACACTAATTTTTACAGCAGTTATTGCAAAATTAATTTTTCTTGCAATTCCGACCTTTTTTCGGAATTATATTAACAATAAATGAGTATATCAAACTTTGTGATATTTACGTCATTTTAAAGCTTTTTCCATAATCTCGAAGATATTTGTACTAAAAAAACCATAAGTTTTCCTGTTTTCCATTGATTTGAAAAAAAAAGTGAAAAATTCTATTTTTGACATTTAATTGTTTATAAATAAAAATGGCCGCCAGATCCTACGCAGGAAATAGTTACAATTTGCTCTTATAGGTAATACCTGTCGAAAAAACGCTTCAGTACCCTGGCTGTTCGAGCGTCATGGAAAAAACCTTATTACCCTGGACTACGATGCGGCCACGGTCGTAATTACCTTTCGCTTATTTATCAGTTACTTCATCACTTTTGATATTGTCTATGGCTGTTACAGACGAAACGTCTGGATGAAATAATTACAGGACTCCGTCTAATCTTCTTCTTTTTGATGTTTATCTTCCATTGAATATTACATATTATTAAGGCTTTTCTAATTTTGTTTACAACTCTTTTACTTTATACAGTTCCTTTGTGGTGCAGCCAAACATACTCGTAAGATTCTTCGACAGTCTGGATTTCTTTGTCCTTGAATTAAATTTTTTAGAAATATGTATTTTTGTCCTCTCATAGACGGCCCAAATATGCCAGGTGCCTCCTTTTTAGGTTCGATGTTACTTCAGGTTTTTTATTTATTCTACTGGTCTATCTTATTCCCAATATTTAATTATAGCAACGTATCTCGAACTATCAATGTTTTTTGTGTTCTTTGATAGTTCATGCCCCTACGCCATGCATTGATGTACTATATCATGTCATATCGGCCTTTGACGGTAACCCATAAATATTATATTATACTAATACATCGCCAAAGTGTTCTAAAGACAACTGTTTTTTTGTATAAAACAGACTAAGAATCTAAAAATTAAAGGAATAACGTAGAAAATACAAAAAACCGCTGATACAACTTAATTAACCTATAAAATGACAGAAGTGTCAAAATTTTATAAATGTCATTAGTGTCAAAATTTGATAACAGTGGAGTAAACTTGCCTGAGGTTGGACCAATTACAAACAAACTTTACGGCGCGGAAAATTTGAATTACTCCTCTTGGTTTAAAAACAAACTATAGTTTCATGCATAGCTTCAAGAAAATTGCAACTTTAAATGGGTATAACTTTAACACAAATAAAGATAAAGTAATAAAGTGAAAGTCTGTAATATAAATGTAGCTATAAAATGAAAATAAAGTTCATTTGCTATTTTAGCATTATGTATAGTTGTAGTATTTAAGATCTTTTCGATAGTATTCAATTTTTGAAAAATGAATTAAAGAAAGTTTAAAAGATTATGTTCATTACTACATTTAGGAAAAAAAATGACCCCTGTTAATAAAATGTTCGAAAGCTGTTTATTTTTTACAGCAAAAAGAACCAAATTGAATAGAAATTAACTTCTTCCCTTAATTTTCGCAACTATCGTGTTTATTGGGTTTAATTTGTCTGTCTGTGGTTTAATTTTCACGTCAGCTAATATATTTTTATGTTTCAACAATTTGTCTTTTCCTTTGGACTTTGTTAGGGGGCAATTTCCCCCTTTTCTCTCCGTAGATCCACCACTGGTTGCAGCCTACTTTTACTGCTGAGTCGTCACTGATAATATTTTTTTCCTTCACTATTTCTAAGAAAATAGTGTGTGGTTTATGCATGGAGGATTAACCTATAATATTAAACGAAGGTAATTCAAATTTAGTCAACAAAAAATCATCTCAACTTATGACGATCAATTTACTTATAAAAAAAATCAATAATTTAACCGTATTAATTTTAAAATTCTACTTCTATGGCCTCTGATGAAGTTGATGATTACCAGAGGTTTAAATATATACCTAAACTGGAAATGAGAAAAGTTTGTGTTATATCGTATAAAATTCTGGAACTGAAAAGCGATTTATATAATAATATTATCTATATTAGATTAGAAGACAGTAGAGTTTTTGCTTGCGGAAAAAATCAAACAAGATAGTGAACAATAACTTTTTTTCGTAAAATTGATAATAAAGTAGTTATTATAATTGTAATAAAATGATATTGGGTATCCGTAATTTGAGAAAAATTAACATTTTTTTTCAGCTAAAAGGATGTTATTGCATATTAAAACATAGTTTCAAACAATTTTTCATAATACCAATTTTGATATTTTGAAGTATAAACGTATTTTACTCTTGAACGAAATTCATATATTTGGCATACCTCGTATAAAATTGATAAAATTGGATATCTAATAGTGTAGATTTTAGACCATGCAGAGCATTTTATGAAGAATGAGTTTTTTTTTGTAAAATTGATAATAAAACACTTTCCCATATGGATCCTAGTTACGCAGACATACTGTATAAGCCAGTGATGGGCAAAGTATGGCCCGCGGGTCAACTGCGACCCGCGAAGGTATTTAATCTGGCCCGTTGACGGTTCATCGACATGGACAATATACATATAGCTTCAAAAAATATTTTTTTCTATAATTCTGGCCCTCCTATAGAATTTCTTGAACTTTGTGGCCTCCCATTCAAAACCTTTGCGCACTACTGCGCGTATAAGAGCATTTTGAATTTTCAAATTGTAATGTAAGATTCGCATTCAGCTTAATCAAAAACAAAAAAGAAACATTTTTGATTAAAGTAAAATGATGAATTCAACGATATTTTTAAAATTATTGATACAAAACAATTGTTATTGTCTAAACAATTAATAAACAATTAGCAGCTAAATCTGTGAGTAGAACTTTTTTACTTTAACATAAATATATATTATATAAACCAACAAAAAAAGTTTTATAAAAAAATAAGCTTGTTTGAATTTTTCCGAAATAATGCAAGTTTTTGTTCTATATTGACTCCCCTATTTATATCAAAGATGTTTATATAAATGGTAATACTATCTATAATATTATAGGTATAGTATCTAACATCGGGAACTAAGTTGGTTTTCAAAATATACCACACTGCTGGTAATGGGCTATTATCGTTGTGGTATATTAGAATCGACCATAAACCAAATTTGTGATGAAAGATTACAACCGGATGCTTACATCAATGTAGCTTCACTAGTATTTTGTAATTAGTAAGTAGTATCACTGGATTATGCAAATTTTGGTGTTGTTCTGGAGCTATTTCCTTGTGGCATTTTTATGATTAACGATTTAGATGGGAAATAGGCCACAATTAAATTGAAAAAATAATTTTATTAACGTTTGGACGTTATATAAACGTTAATAAAATTATTTTTTCAATTTAATTGTGGCTTATTTTCCATCTAAATAGTTAATCGTACATTTTGGTATTATTAAAATAAAATGATTATCCGTACAGTACTGATAACTCTCATTTAATGAATGATTAATTTATATTTTACTATTTTTATATTTAACTATATTTTAATTTATAATATTTTTTTGTGTTGACTTTTAGATTTCATTTTTTTATTTACTTTTTAAATAAAAAATTAAATAACCAAACATAGTTAAACCTTGTGGCATTAAACCACAATTGGTTGTAATAAAAATTACGTGTTTAACTTAACTAACTAAAAGAAATTTTTGGAAAAACATGGCCCACTTATCAGAAAATCAGTATCTATCAGCTTTAAGACATCCAATAATGGACATAGGCTTTTCATTCTCTCCTCAACTTTCCTGTACTCTAATCAGGTGAATCTATTTTGAGCCTTCTTGACTTTGTAAGACTCATTAATCTGTGCCCCCATCTCATTAATCTAAACTCCAGAAGATAACAATCTTAGAAGTGATTGTGGGCACCGGATGGTCCGGGGGTCAGTTCTGATGGCGTATTCGTATTCAGCGACCCAAAAACCTACTAGTAATCTATTTTCATGCATGCAAGGCCGAATACCTTCGAAACTATCTCGAGGAAAAAAAGTTTTAAAAACGTTGTGTTTAACTAATGGTAACACAATAATCAATTAACTGGAATGTACACAAAAGTTTGGGGGGTTTAAGGGAACAAAACCCCCATAAAATTTTTATGGGGTAGACAAACTTCACTATAGCTTTGTTTTAAGATGTTCCTGCCGTAAAAATGATACATGTCCATTTTCAATAAAAAATCTTTAATAGTTTTCGATATATTGAAAAAAAAAATGGATTTTCATTTTGTAACTTCAAAGAGCTGTAACTTTTTTTATGAGCACATTTGTACTAAGGCAAGTTAGGTTCAATAGAACTATTTTTGACCCCAGAATGTGTGGTATAATTTATGACCAATCTTTTCGGGACACCCTGTATATTATAAAGAAGAATTTTCTCTCTAACGCACGTATTATACGAATGAAGATTTGGACTAAAAAAACAATAATTGCTTACTACGTAAAAAAATAATATATAACTAAATTTGGACCGCACAATTTGCAATTATTTTATTTTATAGCACAAGTAAATAACCTTTTATAATAACCACTTTTTTGTTTCGCTTAAAAATACTTTCACTATTGCACAGTGGGGTCAATCAACTTTTGTACTGTTTCAACTATGTAATAACCGATTAATTGCCGAACACCCCGTATAGAAGTCACACACACTCAACCTCGTTGCTCATTGGTAATGAACACTTTCCATAATGACGAAATTATACAAGGCGATACGAATTTTACACAGTAATATGCTTAATAATTTATAATATAAGTTTTTTTACGTGTGATGTTTAACAAGTTTTTAATTTAAATCTTAATGTAATGTAATTTCATTCTGTACATCTATTTATTGTCGATCTTGTTACGAATATTACATCGTTTCATTTAAAAAATAAGGAAAAACAAACATTAATTATTTTTGTTATTTAGCTTAAATGCCTCGACAACTAAGGCATGATACAGTTCATTTATACAATTATCAACAAATTACAAAATACCTATTAATAAGATTAAATGTTATTAATAAAATAATACCACTCAGATGCTTACCTATTGTATCTAGTATCCAGTGGATTGTCCACTTGGGACGATTTATCAGCTTCCGGCATTAGGTAGGTACTAAAAACTATTAAAATGTATTTACTTTTCTGAATAATTTTATTTTGGAATTCAGCTTTTGTAGAAAATATGCTATAAATAAGTATGTCAAATATTGCAAAATATTCAGAAACAGTAAAAAAAGCAATTATATCTAAAATATGCAACAACTATGCAATTGTCATAAGGTCTCTAGTTATTATAGATTCTCTTGTCTTTTTCTTTTATATTAATAATAATTGAATATTACTGTTCCCAAAAATTTCAACGTAGGTAAAAAATTTGTTTCCAAGTAAAACCATATTTTTACCGGAAAATTTATTGTAACGAAAAATACATTATGGCTACAATTTAAATATGCTCAGTTTGTTTAAAATATTAATAGAACATTTAATGAATAAACAGGGCAAACTGTGCCAATGCAGGCAACAATTCCATTTGTATTCATTATTAGAGCTGTAGAAAATGTATTCACTGCTCCTATTTATTTATTAAGCAAACAGAATAGCAATATTTGCATTCAACTATAAATCTCCACAAAAAAATTCACGAGGCAGATGTGGAAATCATAAATAACGTGCAAATTGCCTTAATGAAGCATCAAATATGTATTTATGGATATATCTGTCTTCTGTAATGTCGTAAATATTAATTTTTCGGTTGTTTCTAGCCTGCAATATTTTTAATGTAATTCATATACTTAATTCATTTTGTATAACATTATATTTATAGCATGTCGTAAGAGTACTTGAGTGATTGCTTTTAGATCTTTATTATTTATAGGCAATAAACGAACACGTAGTAAGTGTACAAACAGTTATACATTGTCTCTTAAAATATCTGGTGTTGTATTTAAAATTTCCAATATTTTTCTTAATTTTTCCTGTCGTTCATTTTCTTTCATATTGTTAGTACATCGTTATTTCTTATGACGTTCCACCGGTTACTTCCATTATACAGGGTGTAACAAAAAGGCAGGTCATAAATTAAACCACATATTCTGGGACCAAAAATAGTTCGATTGGACCTAACTTACCTTAGTACAAATGTGCACATAAAAGCAGTTTTGGCCATTTAAAGTTACAAAATAAAAATTGATTTTTCCAATATGAATATCGAAAACTATTAAAGATTAAAAACAAAAGATGTAGATCTTTGAAACACACTCAGTGATCAAAAGATCCAAAGTTACTGGTTTGGACGACCACTCGTACGAAAACAAACAAATGAAATAGATAATGCGGAAAAATCCCCTTACGAATAATTCACACATCCACTACTTCGGGCTGGGAAAATTTTTTTGAATAGAATCAAAGATCCAAACACCAGTTCTTAGAAATGTGTTTCGCCCTCTTCAACCTCTCTGGGCTCATCAGTGAAGATGAGAGGTTGAATATCTTCAGACACATTCCAATCAAAAAACAATATTCGAGACCTAGACATAGCAGGAGCGTAAATCTACGCCCAATCTGACAATTTTTGGATTTTTTAAATTTTTTAAGGGGATTTTTCCGCATTCTCTATTTCATTTGTTTGTTTTCGTACGAGTGGTCGTCCAAACCAGTAACTTTGGATCTTTTGATCACTGAGTGTGTTTCAAAGATCTACATCTTTTGTTTTTAAAACATACATTTTAATTTAAGTAGTAATTAGGGATTTAAAACTTGAGACGGTCATTGTCAGATTGGGTGTAGATTTACGCTCCTGCTTTATCTAGGTCTCGAATGTTGTTTTTTGATTGGAATGTGTCTGAAGATATTCAACCTCTCATCTTCACTGATGAGCCCAGAGAGGTTGAAGAGGGCGAAACACATTTCTAAGAACTGGTGTTTGGATCTTTGATTCTATTCAAAAAAATGTTCCCAGCCCGAAGTAGTGGATGTGTGCCCATTCTCTATTTCATTTGTTTATTTTCTATTAGAGATTTTTTATTGAAAATGAAAATGCGGCATTCTTATAGCAGGAGGCATTCTTATGGAGGTTTTGTTACCATTACCCCCACAAACTTTTGTGTACGTTTCAATTAAATTATTATTCTGGTACACTTAGTTAAAAACAATGTTTTTAAAACTTTTTTACCTTTTAGTACCTTTTTGATAAGCCAGTTTTTCTCGATATATTTTGAACATTTGTGAAATCCTCCACTTATTTGTAAATTGTCGAGTATAGTAATTCCACTCTATCTTTGCCCATGCATGAAATTATTCACAAATTACTTTTTACACTAGGTCTCTTCTTTAATCACACAAACTAGTATCGCAAATTTAAGCCACTTGTCCATACAAATCACAATAAGCTAAAATAAACAATACGACATGACTTTGATCCTTGTTTACTATCAATTATGAAGTTTACAATTTTCAGTGACAGTGACATTGACGCATTTGTCGTATTTATTGGTTTAGTTGCATATATTGTTTATTTGGTGTTATATTAAAAATAAATACAATATTTCAGTTAAATAAAGGAAGACAATTCTGACGAGTCTTATTAACATCATAGTGTTGATATCTCAATTTGTGAAAAATTTGCATTTATATCACTGTTTCCCCAAAGATGCGATATATTAAAAATATTAAGTTTTTTTATTAATTTATTCGATAGTTTTGTATTTCTTAAGCAATATTATATCTTCTTAGCAATATTAACTTTGTTGTGGTGACTTCTTTTAATTTATTTATTACCGTTCTATATTTATCTTTATGGGTATTAGTAATATGTAGTAGAAAAAGAGTAAACACTTCAAGAAAATAATTTTATAAAATACGTCCACCGGGTTAATAGCCATTTCCAGTATTAATGATCTTACATATCGACGTACTTAATGGTTTGTTTTAACTTGTTTGAAAATGAATCATGACGTTTGGGCAAAGATAAAATGGAACAACTTTAAAATTATAGAGAGTTGTTAATAATATAAAAATTTATTTTTTTATAATGTTTTAGGAACATTGTGAAACACATTAAAAAAGAAGCCATATTTCGATAAAAACTGGCTTATCGAAAAAATGCTAACAGGCAAAAAAGTTTTAAAAGTGTTTAACTAATGTTACCACAAGAATAATTTAATTGGAACGTACATAAAAGTTTGGGGTTTAGGGGAACAAAACCCCCATACATTTTTTATGGGGTGCACAAATTTCACTGTTTTTTAAGATATCATGCAATCAGAATGCCATATGTGAATTTTCAATAACAATATCTAATAGCGTTCGATGTACTGAAAAAATCGATTTTCATTTTGTAACTTCTAAGGACTGTAACTTTCTTTATGTGCTTATTTGTACTAAGGTAAGTAGGTTCAATCGAACTATTTTTGGTCCCAGAATACGTGATTTAATTTATGACCTGCCTTCTTGTGACACCCTGTATATTCGGTCTACTTCCACGTTTGCATACTTAATATTATCCGTTTTATGTATCCCTAACCCAGGGGCCGGCAAATAATTTTATGTGGGGTCCGGATACTAGAAGAAAATTTGAAGGTCCAGACAAAAAAAACAAATGATAACAATTAATGACAACATATTTATTATTTTGGTACATTCTTAATGATAAAACAAAAGACCTTAAATTAATGAGAAAAATTGCACCGACGGTCTTGAGCTACATCAGCGGTTCTCAACCTTTTAGCACTGGCGCCCCCTTTGAACACTGAAGATAGCTCACGCCTCCCCTCCAGTCAATAATTGATTGGTTCAAGTTAGAACAGTGAAATTGTGAAACTGACGATGCTAACTGTACGTTAGCAAAAGCTGGGGTGCAAAATAAAAATCCAGATATACTTAAATACGAAAGTTTATTTGATGTCTCATTAAACTTAACATTGTTTATTTATTTGAGGAAAAGAATAATCAAAAAATCAAATACACATATAAAGTTGAAAGTCTTATATGAGTGTTTTTGCACTTTCAATGAGAGGGTTGGTATTGTCTGTTCTTGATAAGTTTTTGATATTCGGTTGAAACTGTGTCAGATCACACCTCAAGTCACTTTCAACGTCCAGCCTTGAATGGTATTTTGATTTTATATAGGCCAATGCAGAAAAACCAGATTAGCAAAGATATGTGGATGAAAACTGGACTAATAACTGAGCAGATATTAAAGCCACTTCTGGGTAAACAGGAAAGTAGGTTAACCAAAATTCTTCCAAGTCCATGTTTGCAAAATCTGCTTTTGCTTGTGAATCACATTTTAGGCTTTTGAAGGTTAACTGGAAGAATGTCAACTTCGATATGAACAGGATCAACAGTGTCAACTTAAATTTCCAGTTTTCCAAACTAACATCTGGAAAGTACTTTCGAATTTGATTTTTCAGTTCTTCCAAATGCCGTGATATGACGTCTTTCAAATCCGAAACTAGATCTAGTGGAAGAGTTTAAATATCATCGAGGAGGTCGTTCAGTTTAGGAAAAGAGGAAAAGTTTGGCTTGGAACTGTGAAGGCGACGTTGCCAAAGCGATATTTTTTCTATAAACCCCTTAATTGCATCATAAGTGTTTAAGAGGTTTTTACGGCCTTGAAGCTTCAGATTCAGGACAAGTGTCTCCAGGGCTGCTTTATCCATTAGGCAATATAGGCAGTTGCCTAGGGCGGCAAATTATGAGAGGGCGGCAAAAATACTGTACAAAAATATTTGTATATAAATATTAAAATCGAATAACATTTAAGTACATGTACATTGTACATCCATCAATGGAATATAAGTGGGCATTCATTCAACTTGAACTCAACAAAAAGGACAGAAGTCGTAAATTTAGGGAGTATTGGGCCGTCGCACAGTGGTGAATTTTTCCGAAAACCTGGCCAAAATGGAAAAATTTAAGTTTATATATTCCGAGAAATTTTATATGAATCTTGCTCTGTAGGTTTCGGAGGATCATAAACGGCCGTTGAGGGTAGAACAATACAAGCATATCACATATTTATATTACTGTAAAGTTGGGATTTCGTTTAAAACTATAGACGTGTATTATTTTGTTATTTTATAGTGAATGCTATTTCTTGAGGTAAGTGGAGTATTTGAATATACTTTTTAGATTTTTTTTCCTAACATAAACTTTATTTATAACATATTTACAAAATGATGGCAAGAATCTTCAATCGTTTTCTGTTTACCAAGTTTTAGAATGGGAAAAGTAAAAAGTCAGCTTTGGTCAGCAAAGATTATTTGCTTAGTAAATAATTCAATATGTATATAAATATTCCTCAAGAAATTATCTGCAACAAGTTGCAAACTCAGCGGAATTCTTCACTTTAAAAACTGTAACATGCTGGAGAATTTCTATATTAAGAGACTTTAATGTTATGGTCAGTTAATAAAGTAAGAACAAAATATGAAGCAGCTGATCCAGTAAATTTACAGTTTTTTTTACACAAGAACCGCAGTTTTTTGTTATTTTTTTTTTGTTTCTTCTTCTTTTTTTTTAATTTTTAAGTCCTTTTACCTTTATGTATAGGTCAATCTTTTTGCTTTCTTATTTTTATATTTTTTAATAATTTTGGTCGAGTCCAAAAATTTTGCCTTTTTTAAAAATAAAATCCAATATACATAAACATATCCATAAACGGTACTTTATACTAGGAAGCCAAAAATAGGTAGGTCAACTCTTAATACATCTTAATTGTTTTGTAAATGGATCCGATTAATTATAATTATTACCTACCAATGTGTGGCTTCTTAACACAAAGTTTCGTTTATGCATTTTATTTTTAATATTAATTAAAATTTTTGGCTCAGACGACCAAAATTATTAAAAAATATAAAAGTAAGGAAGCAAAAACATGATTAGACATAAGAGTAAAATGACTTAAAGATTAAGAAAAAGAAGAAGAAAGCAAAAAAAAAATAAGAAAAAACGGAGGCTCTTTTGTAAAAAAATTACTATTTTATTCACATTTAATATTTTATACACATATTTTGTTTTTACTTTATTAACTGACCATAATATAACATTAAAGTCTTTTCATGTACAAATTCTCCAGCATGTTATATTTTTTTTAAATAAAAAATTCCGTTAAGGATGCATTTGGCTGCAAATGATTTTTTGAGGAATATTTATATATATATTTTGAACTATTTATTAAACAAAATATCTTTGCTGAGCAAAGTAGACTTTTTTACTTTTCCCTTTTTAAAACTTGGAAAACTTAAAACGATTGAAAATTCTTGCCAATTTGCAAACATGTTGTAAATAAAGTCTATTTTACGAAGAAAAAGTCTAAAAAGTATATTAAAATACTCCACTTACTTCCAGACATAAACTAACAAAATAATACACGTCTATAGTTCTAAATGAAAACCAAACAATGTCCCAATATTAATGTAAAACACAATTTTTATTTGGTTCGCTGTCGTTAAATCACAACTTTACAATAATATAAATATATGAACTCATAGGCGCCCATGCCCATGGGCATGGCCACGGCCCCCTAGCTTTTCTGTTGCTTTCTTTAAACTATAATATATTGTCATCCAAAGTATACAAAATGCAATGTGCAACATATTCACGTCTGGCCCCTCCCTAAAAAATTTTTAGATGGGCGCCCATGCATGATCTGCTTGTATTGTTCTACCCTTAACGGCCGTTTATGATTCTCAAAAAAATACAGAGCAAGGTTCATATAAAATTTCTCAGGGTATACCTATAAACTTAGATTTTTACATTTTGGTCAGGTTTTCGGCGAAATTCACCACTGTGCGTCGGCAGCACCGCAAAGGCAACGGGCGCACTGTTCTATAATTTTTTTAAACTGAATCCTTTTGGGTTATTCGTGGTTGAAAATTTTCCATTTTCATTGAAAAATGTCGCCTTTTCGGACGGTTTTTTGCGAATACCTTAAAAATTATGCATCTAACGAAAAAAAAAAACTATATAAAACATTTTTGTAGTTCATGAAAAATCAAAAAGATTTGTTCCTTCATAAGTCTTCTAGTGATAACATAAAAAGAGATATGTTAGGTGAAAAAAAATTTTTTTGTGCGTGCTCAAATGGGTGTGTTCAACTTAATAACAGAGAAGTGGTCGATATTAAGGGTATAATGCTATCAATATCTTTTGTAAGAACTGCCTGAAGAGACCTTTAAAACGACCGTACTGTTAAATTTCGATTACATTAAAACTCAGCGAGATATGGTGCAACAAAAAAGGATGACTAATTTATTTTAAGATAAAAAGCTAAGTATATATATTTTAAACCCTCATCCACCAGATTTAAATGCATCGTTTTGCTTCTACAATACCTTTTACTATAGTCTTATTTCTATGTTCAGCAAGTTGAACGGGTTTAAAATAAGATAAGGTAAGTAAGTTTTTTGAAAAAAATAAGATCAAATTATAGAGAGCATTTTTAATTTTTTTTAAATCTTCCTTTTTCTCCATGTAACTCGAAAATGATAATGAGATACAGTAATGAAAGAAAAATAAAATTGTTATCTAAAAGAAAACCTACATTTTTGTAAGATATTTTTTTACGTATCTCATCACTTTCGAATTACATGGAGACAAAGGAAGATTTTTAAGAAAATTTAAAAATGCGCTCTATAATTTGATCTTATTCTTTTCAAAAACCATTCATTTTAAACCCGTCCAACTTTTTGAATATAGAAATAACACTTTAGTAGAAGGTATTCTAGAAGAAAAACGATGCATTTAAATTCTGGTGGATGAGGGGTTAAATAGTAGTTAAGAGTAGTTTGAATGTAACCGACATTTAACAGTTCTCGTTTTAAAGGTCTTTTCAAGCACTACAAAAGGTATTCGTAGCATTATAACCCTAAAATCGACAATTTCTCTGTTACTTTAAGTTGAATACACCGATTTGAGCATGTACCAAAAAAACCTTTTTTCACCTACCATCTCTTTTTTTATTAAAACTAGAAGATTTATGAAAAAATGAAACTCTCTGATTTTTCATAAACTACAAAAATGTTTTATATAGTTCTTTTCGTTAGATGCACAATTTTTATGGTAGGTATTCCCAAAAAACAATCTCCGAAAAGTGTAATTTTTCAATGAAAATGGCAAATTTTTAACCACGAATAGCTCAAAAAGTATTGAGTTTTCAAAAAAATTTATAAACCAGTTATTGCTTAGAATTTGGCCACTTCCGGTGTTAGTTTGATAAAAAAATTTTCACCCCCGAGAACGGGTGGGAACCACCCCTAAGTTAAAAGCGTCATAGAGTAGACTTTGTTTCTTGAGCTATTCCCTACTTACAGTGAAAATATCAAGTACATTGATGCAGTAGGATGGAATTTGGGGTCAAATACCCTCACTGACTGCACTAATAGATACCTACATCAGTCATAAAGGTTCATTTGGATACTACAATAAAATCATCAATCACCAATAACTGACATATCTAAACATTTAAAGAAGAGTGGATTGAAAGATATTTTCCCTAATTTTGATATTGCTTTGCGCATTTATTTGTGCCTCCCAGTTGCCAACCAACGTGTCCGCTGAAAGGTAATTTTCGAAAATGACAAGAATTTAAAATAGTCATGAAAATAATTTCCGATCAAGTGTGACGCAAGAACGTCTTAACAATTTGTCGATTTTGTCCATAAAAAGTGACGTAACAAAGGCGATAAATTATGACGACTTTATAGACGATTTTTCCAAAGAAAAATCAAGAAAGAAATCTGATGTGATCGAACTGGAATGATTATTTCATTCATAGGCGATTCTGACCAATAGAAAGCTACAGAAATAAAAATTAAAGTGATAATTTTTGATAATATCCCGTTGTCAAGTATATTACGTCAGATGCCCTTCGTTGCTACGAAAAAATACATTCAGTGACATTAATGACAACTACTATTTTAAAAGTTATAAAAGTGATGACTTTCAACCGTCAAATATTTATAACAACTGTGTGTTTAACTGTAGTAATTTGTACTTACATAAATAACAATAAAATCTTGGTTTTGAACACTTTTATTTATGAAATAATCGCAGAAAATTGCACTCGATCTCTAAAATTATTATCGAATTGTTTCCCTCGTGCCACTTTGACATAATTTATATAAAATATATAGAATAAAACTGTCAAAGTATCATTCGGGAAAAATTCGATAATTTTAGAGCTCTTATGCAATTACTACTGACAATTTTTATGTATTCTTATTTAAATAAAAAAATCTGCTTGCAATTTTTTTTTCGCAAAAATGGTACATGCTTGAAGGGCGGCTACTAGAGAATTGCCTAGGGCGTCAATTGACCTAAACGCGGCCCTGAGTGTCTCAAAAAAGTCAGACAAATAAGCCAAGTAAAAGATATTTTTATCATCTGTAAATCTTCTGTGAAGATCTTCTTGTTTTGAAGTCATTAACAAAATTTCAACTTCTGACTTTAAATTGAATAATCTTGCAAGCATATTTCCTTTGGATAACTATATACTTCCTTTGGAGAGTTTCCTGATCACTATTCAGTTCTTGACATAGTGCCTGAAAGAGCCTAGTGTTTAATGCGCTGGATTTGATGTCGTTAACTATTTTAATTGCTAAGTTTAATGTGACGTTGAGAGGTTCAGGTAAAGTCTGACTAGCTAAAGCTTGTCTGTGAATAATGCAGTGAGAACCAATTATCCTAGGTTCTCCTTTTTTGACAATTCCATAAATCCAGATCGACATCCTGTCATGGCTTGGGCCCCATCAGTACATATGCCAATTACTTTCTCCCATGGAAGTTCATTGATTACTAAAAAATCTTCAAGAGCAGAAAATATGTCAATGGCTTTAGTTGTTGTTTCAAGAGATGTTAAAAACAATATTTCCTCCAGGAACCGTTTTCTGTCAATAAATCGACAGTCAAACAATATCTGTGCATGCTTTGAAATATCAGCTGTTTCGTCACACTGCAAAGAAAAAAACGGTGAACCTTTTAATTTTTGCGATAGGTGATTTTTCAAATCCAGAGCCATGTCATCAATTCTACGTTTTAATGTGTCGTTTGAGAGAGAAATTGTTTCTACTTTCTTACAACTGTCTTCACTAAGTACGGTACTACAAGCAGTAAGTAAACAAGGTTTAATTAGTGACTCATCAATAGTATGTGGTTTCTTGTCTTTAAGTATCAAAAGTGCTATTTTGTATGATGCTTCCACAGCTTTCTCATTTTCAACACGAAAATTTGCAGTAGAGACAGGTTTCATACGTTTTAGGCTGCTTTTTTTGGCAATCAAAAATTCTTTATCTTTCAAAGAAGAATGGTTTGTAATTAGATGCCGTTCCAAACGTCCGGGGCGCATTGCATCATTACTAAGAACAGCATGGCAATTGACACACTGAGGTAAATGACTGCCGTCTTTCTCCATAAAGGTAAAACCATACTTGATATAATCGTCTGAATACATCTTTTCTTTGGAAGTGACTTTTTCCCATTTTCAACGCTGTTACACAACACTATTAAATAATTCACAAACAATCACTCTGTTATTAAATAACGATTACACTGATTGCTACAAACAGCACACAGACGCTGTCAACTGAGACTGAACTGGAGCCAGGAGTGCTTGCAATACAGTGTTGGTAAATATACTTTGCGCTCCTACGATGTTGCCATACACAAGACTGTCGTGTTTAACTCAGGTTTAGGCTATTGATTATATTCAAAATAAGATAGCTAAAAGGAACTACAACGTTAACGGGGTTTTATTATTTCATATGGTCAATGGATATCTATATATGAAAGAACCGCGGAGTGCTACCATTTAAAGGGGTGCGTTTTTGAGAAATGGGTGAATTAGTCCCTGGGCACAGGTTACATTAGGGTGAGTTCTATGCACTTTTGGTACAAACATACCTACATAAAAATTATTCCTGGTTAAATTTCCTATCTATATATCACTTTTTAAAGTCAATGATACTTTTTTTTACAAAAATATATTCAAAAGAAAAGGCACAAAGAAACCCAAAAGAAAGAAATTTTGTTTTTTGTCCCATAACTTTTTTCCACGAGGATATAGGTATAGACGTTGCTTTACAGAAAAAAAGCTACATATTTATTCTTTAAAATGTTGTTTAGTAGAGGTAATTAGGATTTATAGTTTTCGAAATATGATTTTTTAAATTTCGCCACTCACAGCAATTTTGGGCAATTATCCTTGTTATTTCGCAAATATTGTTCTGTAACTTTTTTCTACGTAACTTTAGGTATATGCAATGGTACACGTAATAGGAACAGAAATCGATTACCTTTAAAATGGTCTACTGTGTAACATTGTATGACTTTTTCTTTTCGAAAGAGATTATGGTTTTTCAAGGTTTTATACTTTCAACGATTTTTTATAATATAATAATATAAAAATAAAATAATATTATTATATAATATATTTTTTATTATATAATATTATATTATATATAGTATTATATAATATAATATTATATTATATATTATATAATACCTAATATAAAAAATATTATTTTTTACATTTTTTAAGATTATTTTTGAAATTTCTCATTATAACTTTTTTTCTTCTACATTTAGGTATATATTACATTATATAATAAAAAAAGCTTATTTTGTTTACTTTAAAATGGTGTATTACAAAAAATTCTAGGATTATTTTTGAATAAGATATTATTTTCCAAAATTTAATAAGTACTTGCAACGATTTTTGATTTTAGGATTATTTTTTAAATTTCTCATTATAACTTTTTTTTTCTTGTACATGAATATAGTATAAATATATTGCTCAATAAAGAGAGCTTATTTTCTGTTCTTTAAAATGGTGTATCATCTATATTTAAATAATGGAAACCGAGTGATTCTTTGATATTTTTTTACCTGTATTATTTAAATTGTTTCTTTTACAAAAATTACATAAACAATAGTCTTAGAAAACATCACTTTTGTTAGAATTATTTAAACGTTAACATTTAAAAAATTTTCAAAACCAAAGTCCATCTCTTCGTTAGCATTAGCTTCAATATCTTCCTCTGACACCTCAGTTATCTTAGAGTTCCCACAATTAGTACCCATGCACATGCACCCTTTGCAGAATATTGAAGAACTAATTCCTATCTTCCTACAACCGCAGTTTTTTGTACATCCTTTGGTACATTTACATGCTATTTTTTCAATCAAAGCTTGTGGTGCAGGAGCTTTGACAGTAAATATTGCAATTAATCCATATTTTGAAGTTTGCCCGGCTGAGTCAAGTGGATCCTAAGTATTACCTATAAAAAATAAGATTCAATCATAACACACAATCACATAAAAAAGTTATAATGAGAAATTTAAAAAATAATCCTAAAATCAAAAATCGATGTTAGTACTTATTACATTTTGAAAAACCATGTCTTATTCAAAAATAATCCTAGAATTTTTATAATACACTATTTTAAAGTAAACAGAATAAGCTTTCTTTTTTATTATAATATAATATATATCTAAATGTGGAAAAAAGAATTATAATTGGAAATTTAAAAAATAATCGTAAGAAATATAAAAACTCGTTAAAAGTATAAAATCTTGAAAAAGATAACTTCTTTAAAAGAAGTCCTACAACATTATACAGTAGAACATTTTAAAGGTAATTGATTTCTGTTCCTCTTACATGTAGCATTGCATATGCCTAAAGTTGCGTAGAAAAAAGTTACAGAACAATATTTGCGAAATAACAAGGAACATTGCCCAAAATTGCTGTGAGTGGCAAACTTTGAAAAACCATATTTCGAAAACTGTAAATCCTAATGACCTCTACCAAACATCATTTTAAAGAGAAAATATGCAAGTTTTTTTTCTGTGAAGCAATGTCTATACCTATATCTCTGTGTACAAAAGTTATGGGACAAAAAACAAAATTTCTTTCTTTTGGGTTTCTTTGTGCTTTTTCTTTTCAATATATTTTTGTAAAAAAAAGTGTCCTTGACTTTAAAAAGTTATATTTAGATAGGAAATTTAGCCAGGAACAATTTTTATGTAGACGTGTTTGTACCAAAAGTTCATAGAACTCACCCTAATGTAACCTGTGCCCAGGGACTAATTCACCTCTTTCTCAAAAACGCACCCCTTTAAATGGTAGCACTCCGCGGTTTTTTCATATATAGAGATTCATTGACCATATGAAATAATAAAACCCCGTTAACGTTGTAGTTCCTTTCTATAGTACATAATCAATAGCCTAGTTGTGTGTTTGAGTAAAACGATTTTAATCATGTTTAAATAAAGAAATATTTCTAAACAAAATAAAAGTACGAAATAAAAAATATTTTGATTTTTAACAAAATATATATTTTTTTTTCTTTGTACCCTCACGCCCCCCCCTGAAATTCTCTCACGCCCCCCAGGGGGCGCGCCTCCCAGGATGAGAACCACTGAGCTACATAGTTGTTTGTGGTCTGGTTCTCGAGTCGAACAGCAAATTCGAAGTGTATCTTCTAGGTGGGCGTCCGTTAGATTTGTTTTTTAAAAAATTCATTTTTGAGAAAGACGTTTCGCACATCGCACATCCCGAACAAAACTGTTGTAAATCAAAAATACTTAATTTTACAGGAGCAGCAAAAGAAAATTTTACGGTACTTTATTTGGAATTAAGTTAATACCTAATAGAAAATTTAAATTTATTTCTTTGCAAATTGAAGTCAATATTAATTATATACAGAGTTGGGATAAAGTATGGAACCAAGCAAATATCTTTGAAACGAAAAGAACAATATTTATGAAACTTTGCATGCAAGTACAGTTACGCAAAAGGCATCTGATGCCATATTTTTTGTTACTACTCCACTTCCGGTTTCACCGGAAATACCCTTAACTTATTTACTTTAAGTGGGACACCCTGTATATTTTTGCAGATTTTAAAAGAACTTGTTGTTTTTAATTCATACATACCAAGTTTGGAAGAAAAAACTAATAAAACAAAAAATAAATCTCTTTACAGTTAAAAAATAGGTTAATTTATTTACGTTAGACCCATGATATTAAAAATAAAAAAAATAATTTCAGATGTTGAAAATTTTTGCTGTTCACCTCCTGACAACGTGCAAGCCTATAAATAAATTTGTGAGTCACTTTTTGCACGATTTCTCCACGTATTAGTTCACATTCATCAATTATTCTTTGTCTCAAATCCTGCAAGCATGTTAGTCGCCTAACGTAAACACGTGATTGTAGATAACCCCAAAGAAAAAAATCTAACGGGTTGAGGTCCGGAGAACGAGCGGGCGACTCTATGAATCCTCTACGTCCAATCCATCGATTTGGAAAATTCACTTCCAAAAAATTAAAATTCATCATAACCGATTAGTTATCATTAATATTTCAATACGATCTTTTTCACTTAAATGAACCATTTTTAATACAACTTATTTCTGTCAATTACTTCAGTAACAGTTTTACCTACTATACTAAATTCAAATAAGTCATGCAGTGCATGTAAACAACAATTTTAGTCTACAGTATAGATCGTACTCGTTTATTTCCTACTACATTGTATTAATACAAAAAATTATCTACAGACACTTTTTAACAAATTTTTTCTACCAAATTTGGTATGTATGAATTAAAAATAACTAGTTCTTTTAAAATCGGCAAAAATATACAGGGTGTCCCATTTAAATTAAATAAGTTAGGGGTATTTCAAAGTTTCATAAATATTTTTCTTTTCGTTTTAAAGATATTTGCTTGGTTCCATACTTTATCCCAACCCAGTATAAGCCCCATTAACGTCAATGGTGAAAATCATGAATTTTGTGCAAATTTTAATTAAATTAATGATTATTTTTTTGAGATGATACGTTTTTGCTCGGAAAATTTTTAATTAAAACGCAAAACGGTAATAACTCGAAAAATTTCTCTATTGGATAGATATACTAAACACTTTTGTTTACAAATTTCCGTGCAAAAGTGTAGCAACTCGAAATATTACTTTATTGACCGGAACCATACCACTATTAAACAACACTTAATTCCGATAAATTCCAGATGATTCACTTTTTTATCGGGAAAATAGATCAATGAATATCATAATCGTCCATGCAAAATATGAGTATCACGAAATACTGCACTTTTGTTCGAATTTACGCAACGATTACTGAACGTTAATCGGAAATAATACGCTTTTGCTCGGAACGAGTGGTGTTTCACCTACGCATCACGAATTGATACTGTTTTTAACGGAAAATTTCCTGAAACATCTTCCGAGCAAAATAGCTTTTAGCGCCATCTGTGAGGTAATTTTGAAAGTAACTTTGCTACGGTTTTGTTGTTTAGTAGATTTGATATATATCATATTTCCGTAAATAAGTGCGGTTTGAACAAATTTTGAGTTATTTTTGTTCGGGATGTGCGACATGTACTTTGAGCCAAACGTACGTTGAGCCAAACATAGTTACCAAATCGATTGCAAGTTATCTGCAATTTTCATAATTTGCTGGCACATATTTGGCCCAAAAATTTTTCGGCGGATAACGATTTATAAACGTGCAAGGACAAATCTTCTTGTAATTCAATAAACAGTCAATTCAGATAAACAGCTTAGCAGATACATCTGTCCATTCTGCCACTGCATCAACTTCAAATGGCGATTTTAGAAATGAAGATAGTTTGCTTACCTGTGCAAAGTCTTGGAATCTTGAAGCAAATTCGTTCCTAAGATCGCCCAGAAATTTTACAATCACTGCAATGTCTTCTTCGGAGTACTCCTTATTTTTATCATACTCAAGAATAATTGGAAAATGAATGAATTCTTGTTGTGCAATATCATTTTTAAAGATATCCAGATTACGACGAAAAGCAGACACGCTTTCCATCAGATCACATACTAATTTTTCATTTCCTTGTAACTCTGTGTTAAGCGCATTCAAATATTTAAAAATATCTTAAAAAAGCCACAACCAGCATGTTGCACCTATTTTGCACTTATCTTCCTGCATATCTATATTTTGTAAGAAGGAGATCACATGTTCTTTTATTAGGAAGAAACTTTCAATAACTTGAACTTTACTTAACCAACGAACATTATTGTGTTGGAGTGTCAGAATATGCTGAATCACATTCAAGAAACATTCACATTCTTGAAATGTCGGTGTTGAAGAGCAGAATGAGATCTCATAAAATTAAAAAACTTCACTAAACTGCCCATGACTTCTTTACTACACCTTTTTCTTTGCCAATCATTGCTGAGGCCCCATCAGTAGAAAGCGAAATCATTTTATCATAACTGATTTAGAAACTGGACTCTCTAAAATATCTGAACATATTTTAGCCAGCTTGATTTCCCCAGATATTAAGGTATTAGTACACTTTAAAAGAAAAATAATTATTTGTTTCAAGAATTTCTTTCTCAGAACCTTTATTAAAAATGAACATAAAACTTTTTACATATTAATATCCAACTCTTAGAGAGTAAAAAAATATATCCCGTTTCATGTATGCATGTACACTAATATTGTAGAGGGCGCAAAAGTCGAGGCATCGAAAAATGATGGCGGACAGTTAATCTCAGGATTGGGATATCTGAAACAAAAAAATCGTACTGCATTTGAAAAAAGAAAGTTTTTTACGTGACAATTTACCACAATTTGACCAAAAAATAAAAAATAAATATTTTTTAACCATGAAAAACTGAAGAAAAGCGGGCGATTTGTTCACAAAATTGTTTTAAATTTCCGTAAAATCTTTTTTTGGCAGAATTTTTCACTAATGGTGCGGTGGTAAATTGTTGCGTAAGAAACCTTCCTTTTTCAAATGCCGTACGATTTTTTTGTTTCAGAGATCTCAATCTGAGATTAACTGTCCGCCATCGGAACTACTTTTTTTCGAGGCCTCGACTTTTGCGTCCTCTACAATATTAGTGAACGTGCATAAATGAAAGAAGATATATTTTTTGTATTCTCTAAGAGTTAGATATTAATATGTAAAAGGTTTTTTCTTCATTTTTAATAAAGATTCTGAGGAACAAATGCTTATTTTTGGTCTTCTAAAGTGTACTAGTACCTTAAACATTTAAAAAAAGTTTTTCCCCAGTCCCCAAAGATTCTAAATATTCCCCGGTCCGCAGTTCAACCTTTAGCGGTCCGGATTCGGACCGCGATCCGCCTGTTGCCAACCGTTGCCTCAACGTGTGTCCATAAAAATAAACAACGAGTAGAATTTGTAACACGCAAAATACTGTAAAACAATGGTTACTTACATACTTACTTAAACCGTCCTCTTGTACCTTAAGGTGTCGAGGTAAAACAATGGTTTATTCCCATAAAAACCCTAGACCATATAAATCCTATAGGTACTTATAAACAATGCCTGACAACAATTAAACAAGAATTTGAAAAAATCACAAATCAATTTCTTCCTTAAGGAATTACGGCTGAGAGTACCATAATCAGACATTAAATATGTCATTAGTTATTAAATCTCGAGGCATTAGACTGGAAAATATTAATTAGCTCAGAAACAGTCTTCTGTCAGGACAGTCTGTGACTTAGTGAGCTCAGACTCACAGTATCACAACGGCATGGCATGGAAAAGTATCATACACGTCTTTTCCCTTTTCCGCGCTTGTCTTCTGAGTTTCTTCTGTTCTCTTCATTATAGTTTCTTTTCCAACATTTTTCTTTTTAATACGTGGGCCCCATTTTTCACCATGATTGTCCAACTATCCATGTCTTGTATGGTTACGTGTCTGGCTCATTTCCACTTACGACTAGCAATTCGTACCAGTACATCAGTGACTTTTGTTCTTTGAAAGAAGTTCCTTATTTTGTATACGTATACTAAGGATATTAGGTACCAACATTAACCCTATTAGAACCAACCCGGTGCAAAGTGAACACGATTGCTGCCAAGACACATCATCTGGAGTTTCGAAGGTTTTCGACACTAAATTAATGCAAACAGATTACTCGGGGGCTTTTGGGGCCACTCAACAAGAATAAGTCATCAGAACTGGCCTGGTGCCCAGTGTCACGGTTGAGGTAAGTACGTCATCCTTTGGAGTTTCGAGAGTTTCCGGCAATAAATTGATGTAGATGTGATTACTCGGGGATTTTCGGGGGTTACTGAATCAGAATTGACCTTCAGAGCATCTAGTGCTTAGGATGACTGTTTTGCACGTCATCTTCCAGAATTTTGAGGCTTTCCGACACTAAATTGGTGCAAACAGAATATGCGGGGGTTTAAGGGGTATACTGTTCTGTTCAGGTCGACTCAGTCTGAATAAAATGAATACCTTGGGTAAAACCAGGGGTAGTAATAGGCGGTTGAAACGTAGCACTGGTCCTGTTACCTTCGTGTCCTGTTACCTTCGTTGTTTACCGTAGGCCCTAGATATAACAGACTACCCTGCTATAATCCCAAAGCCGCGTTAGCTCTATACATAAAACGGGAGACGATTGATGCTGTTTGCATCAATTTAGTGCCGAAGAATCTCGAAACTCCAGAAGATGACGTTCCTTAGCAGTGACCCTTGCTCCAAGTGCTCCTGATATCAGTTATGATGGCGTATTCATATTTACCGATATTAAATACCCCCGAATAATTTGTTTGTATCAATTTAGTGCCAAAAAACCCTCGAAACTCCAGGTGACGTGCCTTAACAATAACCCTGGGTACCAGGTACTCCGCGTGTCAGTTCTGATGGCACATTCATATTCAGCGATCCCAAAAATATAAATAATAAAATATCCTGATTTTGCATCCCCTAATCCCTGATAGCCCCTAATATCCTGATTTTGCATTTATGCAAAATATTATATTGCAATTATGCATTTCCAGCCATTTTTCTATTGTAGATTTTTTTCCTGACGTCATCCGAACACAATGGAAAAAGTTGTAATTTTCTACGTGCGGTCTTTAAAAAATCGATTTATTCCAGCGTTTTTAGTTCTAAATGCCCTGGTCTACTAACCGCTTCTACCTATTATTATACGTATAAGAAATATCGACACACCTTGTATTTAACACAATATGTACTTACATTTAGTCGAGGTCAGATGCTACCACTGAAAGCAGCTTATTGACCACTGATAACTGCAAAATATCAATTTATTCCATAAATAAAATTGAATATGGTAGATGAAATCATCACATTATACGAGTAAATGTCAATACTCTCAACCTACTTAAACGCTGATTTGATTGCAGCAGTATTTAACTGACAGTGAATCGAACATATAGAAGTGTGATGGTTTATATAGAATTCACTTTGTATAAATGTTCAGTTGCTCTAAGTATATTTAAACTGAATTTATTATTATATTACAAATCTTTATAGTTAGAAATGGATCATTGAAAAAAATTACTAGTGCAGTCACTGAAGGTGGATATGAGCTATTACCTCCGATTTCGTTGAACCTCCATCGATTGACATGAAAATTGGTGAGTGGTTAGAGGAGATCTCAAGGAACAAAGGTGACATGGTGCCAACTTGCGCTTTTACTCTGGGGATGGATGCCACCTCGTCTAGGGGGTGAAAATTATTTTATTAAAAATAATCCCATAATTCGATAGAGAAACAAATTATAAGCAACATTTGTTATATAAAGTTATTAAAATAAATCAAAACTTTTTGAGTTATTAAAGATCAAAGACTTTAATTTTTCGTGAGAAAAATGCATCGTTTTAACCAAGTTTTTACAAAAAAGTAATTATAGCTAAAAAAATGAAATAAACTTGAAAAAAGTAGAAAACTTACTTGAAAAACCTTTTAATGTAAACTAAAAGTACCTTATAGGTAATTGAATATATATTTTTTTCGGAGAGTACTCAAATCTAAGTATTCAAGCTTAAATAACGGGAAAATAATGCATTTTATAACATAAACTTATTAAACATTTCAAAGTACAGAGAAATATATATCAAATGAACTTCCGAACAAGTTGATACCATTAAAATTTATGCTCCAAAAATTTTTCAAAATGTATCTTTTAAAAATTTTCCCAAGAAATGTTATTGTTTTTTTTTAATAACTCAGTTAATTTTTACGATATCAGGTTCACCTAAAAACTATTTGAAATTTAATTACAGGCGCTATTAAACCACATTGAATCTTTTAAACCCCTTACTTTTTTAAAAATAAAAGGTTAAATGGCCGGTTACATGGTTTTCGCAGCAAAATTTAAGCTTTAAACGTTTCTATCTCGGTTATTTTTTACTCTACGGTAATAGTAAAACAGGTAAAATATTTGATACAGAAAAAACGAAAATTTGGTTACGTATATTGAGTATTTTGGAGTTATTATAAAAAAAATGAAAATTACGATAATTTTAAAAATTCTGATTTTGTTAAATTATATCTTTTTTTCAAAACTATGCATTCTAAAACGTCAAAATTGTTGAAATCATTACTAATGCTAATATAAAGAAATTCTTGTAAGGATTACTATAAATTTAAATTTTTTGAAAATGGCGTATGTTTTATTTTTCACTTTTTCCAAAATAATTCGAAAGGGTTCTCTTATTTTCGTCATAACTTGCTTAATTTTGATGCTATTACCTTCTTCTGGAGCTCATTTGATAGGTATTCCTAAGTGCTTTGACAAGTGTTTAACAGGTATATTTTATAAAATGCATCGTTTTCCCGTTTTTTAAGTTTGAATACTTAGATTTGAGCAGGTCCTCGTCGAAAAAAAAAAATATTCATTTAATTACCCATAACTCTTATTATATTCTTATCACTAAACGATGGAGGAGCTCTGTAACCAATGTGAAGACAAAACCAGCTGCAGACTGTGGTTCGGACCATAAAATGCTACAAGCAGAATTTCGCATTAAGTTGCACAGTAAAACAGTTGCAAAAAAAAGACAAAAATTGGTTCCAAAACACCCGGAAAAGTTTAAAGAGGCACTAGCAAAAGCTGACCTACCAGTTACTACCGGAGACCCTGAGAAAACGTGGAAATACACAAAGAAGTTGATCACCGAAGCCATCAACACCACAAATCTCAAAGAAAAAACAGATAGGAAAAAACATTGGATGACTGAAGAAACTCTCAACCTTGTAGAAGAAAGACGAAAACTTAGAAACGGCACGTCAAATTCAATACAAAAAGAAATAGAGATAAGCACCTTAAATACAACTATAAAACACTTGTGCAGAAGGGACAAAAATAATTATATAAAAAGCATATGTGAACAACTAGAGGAACATGCTGACCGCCAAGAATCTAGAGAACTTTTCTCCAAAGTCAAATATCTAGCGAGAGAATTTAAACCACAGACACAGATCATCAAAGATAATAGTGGAACTACCATAACAAACCCAGACGGTATAGCAGAGGTTTGGAAACAATATTGTGAAATACTATTCTCTAACAACGACCCAGAACATAATAATGAGAAAAGAAGTTATGAAAAAGAACGTCAAATATTGAAATCTGAAATTGAGTCGGCAATAAAAAAGCTAAAATGTAGAAAAGCACAAGGAGAGGATGGAATAACAGTTGAAATACTCAAAGAAATGGGAGAATTAGGGACGGAAGTAATGCTTAGAATTTGCAATGAGATCTGGAATACCGGAAAGTGGCCAAATGACTGGGGTAAACTCACGTTTATCCCCATATACAAAAAAGGTTCTCCGACAGATTGCAGTAATTACCGTACAGTAGCGTTGATATCTCACGCGAGCTAAGCACTTCTAAAAATAATCAATGAAAGATTAAAATCCATTCTCTTACCGCAAATTCCACAAGAACAATGCGGATTCGTCCCAGGTAGGGGAACAAGAGAACACATTCTCTTAATATTCGTCAAATTATCGAAAAATCTCGAGAGTTTAACATAGAAACATATTTGTGCTTTGTTGACTACTCCAAGGCCTTCGATAACATAAAATGGGATAAAATGTGGCATATAATTAGAGAAATGGGTACGCCAGAACATCTAATCTATCTATTACAAGCACTTTGTGTAAATAACACCGCTAATGTAAGAGTTAATAATGTATTTTCGAAAAACTTCAAATTAAAATCTGGAGTGTGGCAGGGATGTATAATATCCCCATTCTATTCAATATATACAGTATACCAATATATATAGTGATCAATATATACAGTATATCAATATATACATTCTATTCAATATATATAGTGAACACATTATGCGTCAAGTTTTTGAGGAATGGCAAGGTGGAGCAACGATAGGAGGAAGAAAAATAAAAAACCTGCGTTATGCTGATGACACTGTTATATTGGCGTCTTCACCAGAAGAACTGGAAGAAATTATGAATAGGCTAGGAACGGTGAGTACAGAATATGGTTTGAAAATAAATATACAGAAAATCAAAGTAATGATCATCGATAGAATCCGAAACAACCAATCGGAGATAAGAGACTTGGCAGGTTACGAAGTGGTCAGACAATTTAATTACTTAGGCTCCGTTATTACTAACAGTGGAGGATGCGAAGACGAGATCCGTAGGCGCATCATAATGGCCAGATCGGCAACAGCCAAACTCACAAAAATATGGAAGAATACTGACATTACAAAAAACACAAAATTACGCTTTGTTCGAGCGTTAATATTTCCTATCGCCACCTACGCTTCAGAGACTTGGACCATCAAAAAAGCAGATGCAAAACGTATAATGGCATTTGAAATGTGGGTCTACCGGAGAATGTTGCGCATACCATAGACCGCACATCGCACAAATAATTCAATATTAGCCGAATTTAACATAAAAACTAGACTCAGCACAACTATCAACCAAAATATACTGAGATATTTTAGACATATAACTAGAAGAAGGGAAGGCATGGAACGAATGATAGTTGAAGGCAACGTAGAGGGCAGAAGATCCAGATGAAGATCTCTATTACGATGGTCGGACCAAATAAGGGACATGACTGGTTACTCGTTCTCCGAAGCAAAACAACACGCACAGGAGAGAGAGGATTGGATAGAAATAGTCAAACGACTTACATGACGCCACTACATCCTTACGAAGGATAACAGATAGAGGAGGAGACCCATAACTCACTTTGAATTAACATTAGTTTAGTTCTTTAAGTGATGAGTGTATTCATTTTTTTATTATCTTCAATTTTGTTAATAATTTTTTTGTAAAAACTTATAGTTATTGAGTTATACGTGAAAAACAGTTTTAAAACATGCATTTTTTTAGGAAAAAAATAAAATATTTGATCTTTACTAACTCAAAAAATATTGATTTATATTAATACCTTTATATAACAAATTTTGCTTAGAATTTGTCCCACTATCGATTAATGGTATTATTTTTGATAAAATAATTTTCACCCCCGAGAAGGGGTGGCATCTACCCCCAGGATAAAACCGCAAGTCATCATGTTACCTTTGTTCCTTGAGGTATCCTCTAACTACTCACCAATTTTCATGCAAATCTATGGAGGTTCAACGAAATCGGAGGTGAAAACGTTCAGTGACTGCACTATACTCCAAAACTAGTCTTTTCTTAGTCAGTTTTTATTAAAACTTTATTATACAGACAGAATGCTCAATATAAAAAGTAAACTACTTGCTATATACAATACTATACTATACAATGAGTACTTAAGCATATAAGAAATAACTGGATCAATTTTTAAATTGTGTCGTTCAACACTTCGATATGATATATTATTATAATCTAAAATCTACCACCGTCATTTACCCTATGTATTCAAGTAGTAATGTTATGCTGTTCGGTTGAAAATTGGTTTCCATTAATCTCTTTCTTGTGCAAATTGTTTTGGTTCAGAGAATGAATAACCACTTAGGTATATTGTTTAGTCTAACAATAACGATAGATATCTTCTTCTAGATATTTTGCCAGATACATTACCGTCAACTATCCTTTTTTCCATACCGTCTATTTTCCTACTAAAGAGTCTTCCTATACTTAGCATTCTACTGTCCATTTTTGACCATATGCCTCTTCAATCACACTTCTAATTCGTTCCGGCTACTGTTTTGATATCGGTGGTCTTCCTGTTATTTGTTTGCATTTGTAGGGTCTCCACTGCTGTATTCTGGCGTTCCAATATTGGTTCTTTTTTAGCATTATGGCCTGCGAAGCTCCATTTAAGTTTAGCAATTTTTGTTGTGATATCTTCAAGTTTTGTTTTTGACCTTACCCAATCGTAGCTGTAATAACAAAGCCCATTTAGGATATATTAAGTATTGAGATATTGTTGCGATGTTCTATCCATGGTATGCATCATTCTACTGTAGACCTACATTCCGAAACTGCTGTATTCCTGCTACTGCATGATCGTTGCTGCAATGCATCATTCCAGATGCCATTGCAGCACGTATGTTTATGTGCTGCAGTGTTTTAACAATTGTTCCGCCTTCTCCCTCTGCCTATATATGAACCTTGTGAATTCGTTAGAGTAAATATCCAATACGATGTAAACAAAATGTATTCGACCAAAAAAATCCTAAGTATCAATTTATTATACATATGCATTGAATTATGTCGAGTCATCTATATTACACATTTTTATAGTTTTTAAATATGGCTATTAATTTATATTTAACAAGATGCACAAATAGAACCCATTCGTGTATCTTTAAGCTTGCACGATAATACACGAATCTTATAGTCAAAACCAAAAGTACCGATTCAGGGTTAAAGATGGCCGATTTCGCAATTTTTAAAATTTTAATCGCTTATATGTCAAAACTTATTAACCTAAGAGAAAAGTCACTAAAGACCTTTTCTGTTTGGAATGATTCAAAAAATGCAAAAAAATAATTTTAGGAAAAAACACTAATTGTTCCCCTCACCTGGCAAGATCTTATGTTGTTCAGAATCGCCTGTCATTGTACAAATTTCTTCTAAATGTCTCACTTAAACACATACTTAAATTTAAACTTCACAGGAGAAAGTTTATTTTACCCCCTAAACTATGCACTTTTCGATTCACCTGGTTTTCACCTGGATTCACGTGCAGGGCTGATGCCTGCCAGGTCATGGTTTGTAGCCTTGGTGTGCTTTGAATTATCACTATACAAATTTCTAGCCTTACAGGAAGACCGTTAGTCGGAGGGTTCACTAGCTCTTAGACTATTAGATATCTATATCTAGCTGTCATGAACTAAGGCACAGGAGTAAAGCACTAGTAAAGCACTTTACATATTTAGGTGTAAAATGAACTAAGGCACAGGATAGAAAAAGGTAACCGAAAGGTCGGCAGTTTAAAGAAATTATTAAAGTCAAAGTACGTATCTAGGAAGACGAAAACAAGAATATACAAAACCCTAATAAGAGCAACAGTCACCTACGGATGTGAGACATGGGCGTTAAATAAAACAGAAGAAAAAATGATAGAGAGGTAGAAACAGAAGGTACTGCAAGGTATTTTCGGGAGGAAAATACGAAAGATGGTTGGCAAAGAAGAACCAATCAAGAAGTAAGGATGCTTTACAAGGAACCAAGTACTTATAACAAGATACACAAAGGTACAAAGAATCAGGTGGGAAGGTCATGTCGAGAGAATGGATAGGGCAAGAGTGCCAAAGAAAGTACTACTAAGAAGACCACTTGGGAGAAGGAGACGAGGTAGACCAAGAAAAAGATGGCACGAAAAGTTTCAGGAAGATATAGGATCGATGGAAATTTCAGACTGGAAAGAGAAAACGAAAATAGGACACAGTGGAGAACCATGATGCAGCAATTTTTACATAGACATTAAATAAAATTATATATAAGACATTATTATATAAAATGTATTATTAAGTGTATTATGTAAAATTGTAAAGCCCTAGGCCTACAAGTACAAGGCCTGTAGAGCATATTAAATAAAAAAAAATAAAAGACTAAGGACTAAGTTTTCAATCTAATAGCAAATAAAATAATACAAAAATATTACTCTACATCCCACCAGACTGAAAACAATGGGAACCTTCTCTGGTAACACCTCCGAGGCTTCTAAAATTTTGAAGCCATAACGGATGATGAGACTGAAGAGAATGAGGCGTTGTCACGCCGTGAATAATAATTCAATTATTCACGACCAGCTTAGCGTGGTAAAGTTCCAACGAGAATGGTACACTTCGTACTCGAATCAGAGTAAACATGTAAATCAAAAATGAATAACCATTTTCAATTTCGTTCCAACACGAATCTACAGCCACATTATATTCTAGTCCAATCAGAGAGTGCAGCAAGCATCTCTACCGGTTTCGAAACTTATTAGTCTCTCATCAGGAGACACATATTATGTTGCTCTCTCTGACCCAACCAGGACAAACCCCGGCGTGCAGTTACGAAATTGAAAATACTTATTCATTTTTTATTTACATGTTTACTCTGATTGGAGTACGAAGTGAACCATTCTCGTTGGAACTTTACCACGCTGAGCCGATGGGACGTGAATTATAAATTGTAAAATTCCCTCATCTTCTTCAGTCTCAGCAACCGTTATGGCTTGCAAATTTTAGAAGCCTCTGAGGTGTAAACAGAGAAGGTTCCCATTGTTTTCAGTCTGGTGGGATGTAGAGTAATATTTTTGGTATTACTTTATGTGCTATTAGATTGAAAACTTAGTCTTTTGCTAGCAGTTGCCGCTAGGGCATCTATGCCATTTCGTTCGTTGCAATCCCTGACTGCACGCCGGGGTTTGTCCTGGTTGGGTCAGAGAGAATAGCATATGTGTCTCCTGATGAGAGACTAATAAGTTTCGAAACTGGTAGAGGTGCTTGCTGCGCTCTTTGATTGGACTAGAATATAATGTGGCTGTAGTTTCGTGTTGCAACGAAATTGAAAATGGTTATTCATTTTTAAAATAAATAAACTTTAAATCAGTTCGAGTTAGCCAGGCATTCGAGTTGGAGTTAGGGAATTACAAAAATACATAATTGTTATTTCCTAAAGACGTTAAACTGCCAGCAAAAGAAAGCTACCCTGTAAGATCAATAAAGACACGGAAAAGGAATTTTTACCGTCAAAATTGGAGTCATAAATGCATTTCTTTGTCATTCAGTGCATATCATCAATCATTGGACCGTTGTCATGTCATAGTTCTTCTGTTAGGGATATCTCGGTCTCGGTCCCCAAAAGAGATATATTAAAAGGAAATCAATGAAACAACCCTTATAATCCAGGGATAACAAGCTCTGGAATTGGAAAGTTTTGTCGGAAGAGTGGATATAGACTATGGACATTGCCGATGGAAAGAAGACCTAAGGAATAAAACGTACGAGGGTGCATTTATCTTTCATATGTGCGCTTCAAATGTTTCATATTGTTGTTCGGTGGCACAGGTCCGGTTCAACAAAAAGTAGAATTCTGCGTCTCATATCATTGCAGAATTGCAAAGTTAAAATATGTGTCAATACTTGTGTTAAATTATGGTATCCTATATCGTAAATTGCATAAAGATAGTCGAACAATTATTAGAATTTTTCTATAGCGTTTGAGTTTTAAATAACCAATAATTTGCGAATCACTATAGTAATAGAAAAATGTATTTTAAATATTGAAATAAAGAAAGGGATACGGCAGGGCTGTATCTTCTGTTCTCTTAACATGTACTCGGAAGAAGTATTTAACACGGCGCTAAAGGAAAGCACAGAGGGCATAAAGATAAATGGAGAAATAATTAATAACAAGGTATGCTGACGACACTGTGATTTTCGCGAGTAGCATAGAGGAGCCGAGTTGCCTGATGAGTAAGATACACATAACAAGTGCACAATACGAGCTCAAACTGAACAGCAGAAAATCCAAATGGTTGCTAGTAAGCAAAACCCAACAACGAGCAAGATAACTGATATTAGACCATCAAAGAATTGATCAACTAAATGGATAGGTAAAGCTTTCTACTTTTTCTAAGTTTTCAACTGTCAAGTAGGGTCGAGTTGCTTTCTCCGGGCGGCTTTTTAGTAGGATTTTAGTACTTTCTGTGTTTGTTGACAGATCTATTTGTTTAGCATATAATTTAATATTTTGGTTCTGCGTTGGTTCTGCTTATTATATTTATGTCATCTGCATATGCTGCCAGTTGAGCTGATTTCTTTATATTTTGTGGTTTTTATATAGCTCATCACACTGTTCTTATCCTTGTGTTATTGGAAATAGATCTGTGACCTTATGTTGTATCAGTGCCTGAGCCAATATGTGCCCTGTTTATTGAGTCATATGCTTGTTTAAAGTCGACGAAGATATTATAGACATCTGTCATGTTGTTCCCAACTTTTGCTCAAAACTTGCTTAACCGTGAGTAGATCTTCTTTGTGTAAATGCTGCCTGATTTTTATAAATGTACCTGAAATCCGATGATCTTCCCTGCGAGGGGTTATAGTTTATGGTTAAGTATATTTCTCTATAGTTTTGGGAGAAGAGAGGAGTAGACAAGAAGAGGAAGAGAAAGACGAGACAGGTAGAAAAATAGAGCTCGAATTCGTAAACAGTTTATCTCAAATTAATGAAAATTTTAAGTAAGAGATAAGTCAGATGATTAGTAGAATAGACAAATTAAAAGAACAACATAACGATATAAAAACCGAATTATAACATAATAAAGGTAGAACAGCAACAAAACTATTTAATTACAACAGCACGATTTAAAACAACAACAATGAGATTTAAAACAACAACAAAATGATTTAATTAAAATATAATTTAGTAGAATTACAACTACAAATAGCTGAGTTAGAAAGAAAAATTGGTACCCAAGCAAGGTTTCATATCTAATGTTGTTTCAATTGCTATTAAAAATTAAATTAAATTAGTAAGCAAATTGTTTTTTTTTATTTACAATTTTAAACTTGTGCATCTGTATATTAAGGGGATGGGTACGTAGTTTCGGCTCTATACTAAATTTACAATCAAGATACAGTAGAAATAAACAAACCAAGACATTTTAAATGCTACTAGGAGCACTTCCGAGTCATAATTTACAATGTATATACATTGTAAATCCCAAATCATGATTTACAAAGTTTATACATTGTAAATTATGATTCGGGAGTGCTCCTAGTACCATTTAACGTTTCTTGATTTGTTCATTTCTACTGCATCTTAATTGTAAATTTAGTATAATGCTATAATGGGATTAATTTTTTTCAAATCCTGATAAAACTAATACGTATTTTTGAAAAATTTAAACGCAGAATGAAAGATTATGTTCTTACCGAGGGCCGAAAAAGCCTGAAAACTTCTGTAATGTTTATTCTATAAGTTACAGGGGTGAAAAACTAAAAGAAAGTGTAGTGTGATTTGTCATTTTAAATATCTTATTCAACAGAAACTTTTTATTTATTCTAAGGGACTTTCGGCCCTCGATAATAATTTAGTCTTTTATTCTGCGTTTAAATTTTTTTAAAAATATTTATTACTTTTTTCGGGATTTGAAAAAAATGGACACCATGTCCGTGGTGATATTTTGCAAATCGAACATTCGTTATCTTTGTCATACAACGCATTGAGTCGAATAAAATATGGTGACAGGACAGTGACAATTTTAAATATTTGACATGGCATCGGGAATATTTTGAGTTGTTGATTAAATAATATTGATAGTGTCTTTGATTAATAATTGATTTAAGACGTGAACTTAATAAAAAGTTATTTATTGTTTATTATTTATGGAAGATCCAAGCAGAGAATACACCAGAATATCTGTGATCCAAGTATTTTGTTGTTAAAGATGTTCAAAATTGTAAGCGTTCCATAGTAACAATATATTATTAAAAATCACTTTAACACTTTTCCTCTTTTCTCGATTGATAGTTTTTGTTGTACAGTATATAAATTATTACAATAACTGAATACATGGTTAGTGTAAAAATTATCAGTAGTAATTGCACAAGAGCTCTAAAATTATTGAATTTTTCCCAAGTGTCACTTTGGCAGTTTTAATTTCACGAGCCGAAGGCGAGTGAAATTATGTCAAAGTGTCACGAGGGCAAAAATTCTATATTAATTTTAGAGTTCGAGTGCAATTTGTTGCGATTATTTCATGAATAAAACTGTTCAAAACCAAAATTTTATTGTAATTTATATATGTAAGTACCAATTAGTGAAATTAAACACACAGTTGTTATAAATATGTATTTGACGGTTGAAGGTCATCACTTTTATAATTTTTAAAACATTTGTCATTAATGTCACTGAATGTATTTTTTCGTAGCAACGAAGGGCATCTGACGTAATATGCTTAACGACGGGAGATTATCAAAAATTATCACCTTAATTTGCATGTCTGTAGCTTTCTATTGGTCAGAATCTCCTATAAATGAAATAATCATATTAATTAACTGAATTAATGATGAAATTATACAAGTAACAGTTATCCAAGAACATTCAAAAGCTATCTCTTTAAAGTTAATGATAACATTTGTCAAGTAATGTTTACATATCCATACCAGTGAGAATTTTACTACAAGTAATTTGCCGTGTAAAGACAGAAAAAGTAGGGATAGTCGTAAAATATTTGCGCCCATGCCCTTAATAAAAACGGAAAGAACGAAATAAACAACTTATTACCAATATGGTAAATGGTAAAAATTATTATTTAACTTACATCTTTTCTAAACATAATGTGTATAAGCCGTGTTTTTTAATTTCTAACAATAATAATTATTGAGTAATAAAGTCACAATTGGGTGTACAAAAATGCAACGTGTTAAAATACAAGTGTTACAAGTAGTAAATTCTCATGTTAACTGCTAACTCAATTAACACGGAATTTATGTATAAATAGATCATTAAAATGTATATACCGATCCGACCGTCGCGTCGGGATGTTGGAATAGCAAGACCACCCTACCAAATCGGTCAGCTTGACTGTTGGGATGACTAATTTTTGTCACACGACAAGCCTACACACGCTTCAACGGTCAGACCCAACGTTGTCAGCCCCGACAGTCAGGTGGTCAAGTCGGGACTTGTGTAAGCGTTTTATATATGTATAAGCAGTGGGGTTCCTACGGTCTATTCCGCATCCCACATTTCGCTCGCCATCGTTTTCTATCCACCCATTCGTTTTCTTCAATAGCTCTATCTGTCATAGACTGTTCTATGCATTTCTTCCATGTCTCTGTAGGCCTTCCTCTTCTTCTTCTATTTATGGGTGCGTAATTTAATGCTCTTTTTGGCCATCTTTCCTCTGACATCCTCATAACATGACCATACCATAGCAATTTCTTTGTTTCTACATGGTCAACCGTGGAATATACACTCTTTGTCCGTCGTCTTATTTCCTCATTTGGTACGTGTTCTAATCTAGATACCCTGCATACTCTACGTAAGTAATCCATCTCCGCTACTTCTATATTTTTTCTTTCCTTTTCTGTGAGTTGTTAACACTCTGCTCCATAAAGCATAATAGGTTCCACAATTGTTCTGTAGATTGTTAATTTTGTGTCCAGATTCACCTTGTTAGACCATAGTAGACCATTTAAAATACGAGTTGCTTTCCTTCCTTGCTGTATCCTATGCTGTATGTCTCTTTTTGTAGTTCCTTCTTCTGGTATTATGCTTCCTAAAGATCTATATTCCTTACATTTTCTTATACTTCTTAACTCTAGTTCCGGATCTTCGGTTTCCTCGCCTATTCTCAAATATTCCGTTTTCTCCATGTTCATACATAGTCCCCATTTTTTATATTCGATCTGTAACTTTTTTAGCATATAATCCATATCATGTTCATCGTTGGCCAGAATTACTTGGTCATCAGCAAAAAACAAAGTTGTTAAGCAGATTTCTTCATTCATTATTCCCATCCCAGCAACTGTTTTCCTCCATTGCTCCAGAGCTTTCTGGATGTATATTTTAAATAGTGTTGACGATACGCAGCACCCTTGCCTTAACCCTTTTGTAACAGGGAATGGTTTCGACATATATTTTCCCTGTTTAATACAGCTTTTCGGGTTTTGATACATATTTTGAATTGCTCGCACATATGCTTCACTTATGCCTGTCGTCGTCATAATTTCAAAGAGTTTCCTTAAAGGCACCGTGTCGTAGGCTTTTTCCAGATCAATAAATGTTAGGTGAGTAGACAGATTTCTTGCTTTTCTTTTCTCTATTACTTGTTGCATCACGAATATGTTATCTACGCACGATCTACCGGCGCGAAAACCACTTTGTTCTTCCATGTCCTGAATTTCTAATTCCACTCTTTTCTTTAATACTCGGCCATACAACCTCCCCATTGCACTGGTTATACTTATACCTCTGTAGTTTTTGCACAACGTCTTGTCTCCTTTTTTGTAAATCGAGCTAATGTGTGCACAATTCCAGTCTTCTGGTATTTTTGCTCCCTGCACCTGCAAGATGCATTTGTTGAAGAGTTTCGTCATTATTTGTAAGCGTTTTAAATCAACTAAAATCATAGTACGAGATCCGAATAGGAGGTCAAAATGTACCCATCTGCTTGCCGGATGAAACATTTTTTTTTATTAAATTTCATACATACACAAATATTTCTGGCATGGGTTGCCTATCAAAATCGTGTCATAGCTATCCTTAAGAAGGGGGCCGAAGGAGTTGAAATCGATATTCCAAACACATTTTTTTTAAAGTCTGGTAGAGTTATTTTATTTTTAAATTAAATCGGCATATTCAGTACAATTCATAGATTACCCAATAAAAAATTCAAGAAAGAATACTGAAAAATAAGCCAACGGTGGCAAATTTTTAAAAGACACCTCAAAATATAATTAATTTTGCGGTGGACATCAGAACTCATCATTGAATCATGGTAAACAAAAAAATTTAAAAAAAATTTATTATCGTATGAGTTTCTCGAGGCAACGCTGTCAAGTTTTTTTAGTTTTATCTAATTTTGACTTTTTGATATCACTCAGAAATCTAAACAAAGAATTATTTTTTGCAAAAATGGGTGAAAATCAACATATTTATTATTGTTAAACAAAAAATAAGCATAAAACAAAAATATCTTGACAGTGTTACCTCAAGGAATGTCTAAAGAAAATATATACAAAATTCCGGGTGAAGTGATCAAGTAGTTTTTGAGTTACAATGTCTACAGCCTGAAAAAAGCAGTTTTGAGAAAAACGCGTTTGAAGTATTGTCAATTTTTATTTTCAATTTATTTTTTGTCTGTCAAATGGTAAAGTGCTGCACACCAAAATACGTTTTTAAATCGCGGAGTAATTTACAAAAGAAAATAAGAACAGCTGTTGACCGTTTCTCACTTATCTCAAGCGCGTTGGCACGAACTTGCTATAAAACGAGTCGAAGGTAGGGAGGTAGGGAGTGTTAAATAGCCCTAGCTTCGATTCGATTTGCAGCAGGTTCGCGCCAGCACGCTTGAACGTAGTGAACAAGGTCAACAGCTGTTTTTATTTTCTTTTGTAAATTACTCCGCGATTCAAAAAAATATTCCAATGTGCATCATTTTACGATTTGAAAGACAAAAAAATGAATGTGTGTGTACTTTGTACGCACGTAAAAAGTTATACTTCTACTACATATTATGTGATTTTTAAGACAATACCAAAAATTTTAAAAAATAAAAGAATAAAACGCACACAAACACATTGAAAAATGCCACAAAGAAAAAATGATTTCTGAACGATAATAATTGTTGGCAAAAATTTTAAATACGCATTTTCTGAAAAAAAAAATATATAACAAATATACTTACAATCATAAAATGCATAAAAAATAAAAACTTGCATCGGGAACCGAACCCGTGAATTTCGGGGCGCTTTGATTCGTAATCGAAGCCTAGACTCACTTGTCCAATTCCACATTATTTGTCATGTGGAAAAACATGTGGAAAAATAGGGTAACTGAACGTTTTACTGTTTGACAGTTGTTTTGAATATAATTAAATTATGTAGTTTAAATTTTGTGGAAGATAATATTAAAATATAACAAAACAGAGAAAACAATATATTAGATGAAGATTGGTAGAACTTTTGTTGGTAATCAAATTAAGTATGTAAATCAAAGCATTACATACCTACTAGATAAATAAATCTACGCCAAAAAATCATAATTTAAAAATAAAAATCGGACCTAATTTGGGATTTCTCTCTAAAATCCCCATTCTTGAGAAAATAAATGTACAGTAGAGCGTCGATTATCCGAACGTCGATCAACCGAACGACCGCTTATTCGAACTATCGACTCCCGCGTCCCGCACTCGAATACCGAGCAAGCGTTAGTAATTGACGCTTAAAAGATCTTCAATTTTCTTCAATATTGTATCCAAAAATAATTATGTTGTTGCAAAGACTGCACTTTTTTGTTTAGTTGCTAGTTGTCATTATCAAGATATAAATAAATATGTAGGTATATAAATATGGCTTTTATTCACTTGTGGATAAATATGTATGACTATAAATATGTATCAATATATTGTAGTTCGATTATCCGAACAAATCGGTTTTCCGAACACCTATGTCCCCCAATTAGTTCGGATAATCGACGCTGTACTGTATTTCAACCTAATCCGAATGTATAATTACAATATGATTATAATAAAAACTACTTACCAAATTAGAATGAGTTTTCCTTGTCCAAAATAGTCCAAAAGTCCAAAAATATAGGTATATGAAAACTATTTAAAAAGGCAATATAACTATTAATTAACTTTTGTTTGTTGTTTCTTTTCACACAAATTTTAAAACGCAACAACCATAAATAATCTAACTACAGCTGTGCCACAGCCGCCATATTGAATAATTTTTGACATGTCATTTGAACATCCAATCAGAACAAAGTTATAATGCGCATGCGCCGGGATCATAGGTTTTAACATATAAAAATTCACCCTCATATCGCCGGTAAAGAAGTATTCAAAAATTTAAAATAAAAGTTGACAATACTTTAAACTCGTTTTCCGCAAAACTCCTTTTTTCAAAGGCTGTAGACATTGTAGCTCAAAAACTACTTGACCGACCCACCTGGAATTTTGTATATATTTTCTTTAGACATTCCGTGAGGTAAAGGTGTCGAGATCTTTTTTGTTGTATGCTTATTTTTTGTTTAACAATAATAAATATGTTAATTTTCACACTTTTTACAAAAAAAATTCGTTGTTTTGACTTCTGAGTGGTATCAAAAAGTCAAAATTAGATAAAACTAAAAAACTTAGAACAGCGTTACCTCGAGAAACTCATAAGCTAATAAAATCTTTTTGAATTATTTGTTTACTACGATTCAATGATGAGTTCTGATGTCCACCGCTAAATTCATTATATTTTGAGGTGTCATTTAAAAATTTGCCACCGTTTGCTTATTTTTCAGTATTTTTTCTTGAATTTTTTCTTGAGTAATATATGAATTGTACTGAATATGCCTATTTAATTTAAAAATAAAATAATTCTCCCATACTTTAAAAAAAATGTGTTTGGAATATTGATTTCAACCCCTTCGGTCCCCCCTTAAGGATAGCTATGACACGATTTTGATAGGCAACTCATGCTAGAAATATTTGTCTATGTATGAAATTTAATAAAACAATGTTTCATCCGGCAAGCACATGGGTACATTTTGACCTCCTATTCGGATCTTAGACTATCAAGAGTAAAGATCTGTCGCTTTACCATATAACCAGTTTGAAAAATAATTTGCAATACTCTCCATAAAAACAAATGAAAACCGGATCTGGATGGAGCGATAGCTAGCGGTGTTGAGGGAAACGTTTTTGGGACAGTTTCTAATTTATCTGTTCGGAAAATGTTCATATGAAGGCGTAGGAGTATCATCATGAAAAATGACCTTATCATAAACTATAAGCTGGAAACACGTTTTCTTTTACTTCGCTCGCCAAACAATTAAGTCTTATGATATCTCGACGATTCCTTTGAATATTGATTCATTGCACTTTGAATGTTTAACCACATTCTTTGGAAGAGTGAAATTGTACGGATATATTAGATAAACACAGGCAATATAATAAATAATCTAGCAGCTTTTCTTGACAGGAAACTTTCGGGGAATAAGCACAAAAATACAACCAAGCTGTTTAGTCCTGTCGCCAGGGGGGGTACAACGGCCTTCTTAATTCAGATGGACTTACCCAAGTTTTTTTTATGTATTTTGGCCCGTAGAACACGAATTTTTTGGGTAACAGTTGATCCGGATGTCGATAAGATTGTTATAAACAAAGAACTTGAGGAATTACATAACAGCGATTTCTCGAAAAACACAACATTTTTTTGTATTTTTTGGGTCATTCTAACCAAAAAATGTTCCTTCAAGTTTTTTCGTAGCATGCATAGTTTTCGAGATAAACGCGGTTGAACTTTCAAAAAATCGAAAAATTGCAATTTTTGAACCCGAATAACCTTTGAATAAAAAATAAAATAGCAATTCTGCTTACCGCCTTTAAAAGTTTGAGTCAAATTATATCTGTTTTGAATATTTGCATTGATAAAAATTTATTTTTTGATTGTTAAAAAAAGCTATAAACACATAGTGTTTCCCGTGCCTAATACATGCGTTTTAATTCATGCTACATAGAAATAGCCCCGCTTGCACTTCTACCTGTGCTACCTACTCGTTCGATTTTAAATGAGAAATCATTGAAAACATCACTCAAGCACTAGCTGATTATAGCTTTGTTTAACAATAAAATAATAAATATTTAGCAATACAAATAATTAAAACCGATAAAATTTGACTTGAACTTTCAAATGCGGTAAGCAGAATTGCTATTTTATTTTTTAATCAAAAGTTATTCGGGTTCAAAAATTGCAATTTTTCGATTTTTTGAAAGTTCAACCGCGTTTATCTCGAAAACTATGCATCGTACGAAAAAATTTGTAGGAACATTTTTTGGTTAGAATGGCCCAAAAAATACAAAAAAATGTTTTGTTTTGCGAGAAATCGCTGTTATGTGAATCCTCAACTTCTTGGTTTATAACAATCTTATCGACATCCGGATCAACTGTTACCCAAAAAATTCGTGTTCTACAGGTCAAAATACATAAAAAAATCTTGGGTAAGTCCATCTGAATACAGGAGGCCGTTGTACCCCCCTGGCGACAGGACTAGTTTGGCTTCATGTACTTTCTTTATTAGTTTTTTTTTGCTTCGTTCGTTCTGTGTGGTCAAACCAGTTCAATTGTTCGTTTTCGATCTTCCTCATTATGGTTTCCTTATTATTGACTGATTTTGAATAATTATAACATAAAACTCTAAGCGATGAGTTCCATCTTGGGCACCAGGGACTTCGGAGACCATCGACGTCATGAAATTCGTGCTCAGCGATTCCCAAAACCCTCGTGTTATGGTTATTGACTGATTTTGAATAATTATAACATAAAACCCCAGACGACGAGTTCCAGCCTCAACAGCAGGTACCACGGAGGAGACTATCTCCGTCATGAAATTCTTGCTCATCGACCCCCAAAACGTCCGAGTAATGGTTATTGATTGACTTTGAATGATTATAACATAAAACTCCAGACGACGATTTCCATCCTGGGCACTAGGTACCTTGGACATTATCACCGACATGATATTCGTGTTCAACGATCCCCAAAACCTCCGATTATAAAAATTGAACTTATTTCCGTCAATATTTCCCGAGTTCTAAATTTTTCATTTTCCATCTCTTCGAGATGCACATTGAAAATGCATTTTGCCGACCGCGCAAGAGATGGAATAACTATCTTCCAACAAACCGAAAATTGATAAAGATTTGTTTCATTGTTTATTTCCCGTAGATTAGAAGATTATTGTATGTTTCGTCAAAATCAAATTTGACATAATCGATACTTCTTGTTCCAAAGAAGGTTTTAGAATGCTAAATATTTATGAAACGTATTTATGAAAAATTCTGTCTAAATTAAACAACAAGAGAAATAATCCTGAGATATATAGATTTTCTATCAAAAAATCAGGACTGAATATATTGATTTTATCATTACAGTATATTCAGGAAATTTTATAACTATAGGTTCAATGTGTTCAAGGTATTCAATGTTTGTTGGGGCCGAATTGACCTACTAGGAAAAGGCTTTAAATCTACGTACAAATTATATTATTGACCTATTGACACTTAACAAACTACACGAAATAGATTTAACTTAAAAATCAATAACCTAAACCCAAATCCTATAGACTTCTACCAAACCTCATTTTAAAGAGGAAGGATAGACGTTTTTTCTCTAAAGCAATTCCTATACCTATACCCCGTGGAAAAAAGTTATGGTGTAAAAACCAATATGGGGCCTTCTTTCGTGTTTTTTGCATTTTTTTGACTATATTTTTGTAAAAAATATTTTTGACTTTCAAATGTGATATTTTGATAGTAAATTCAACCTCGATCAATTTTTCTGTAGACGTGTGTGTACCAAAAGTGCATAGAACTCACCCTAATGCACCCTGTGCCTAGGGACTAATTCACCTTTTTCTCAAAAATTCACTAGAGGTCCGTTGACCATATGAAATAATAGTCTAAGAGCTAGTGAACCCTCCGACTAACGGTCGACCTGTAAGGCTAAAAATTTTTCTAGTGATAATTCATAGCACACCAAGGCTAAAAACCATGACCTGGCAGGAATCAGTGGTGCACGTGTATCTACCAGGTGAATCGAAAAGTGCAAATTTAGGGGGTAAAATAAACTTTCTCCTGTAAGGTTTAAATTTAGGTATGTGTTTAAGTAAGTCATTCAGAAGGAATGTGTACAATGACAGGCGATTCTGAAGAGCATAAGACCTTGCCAGGCGAGGAGAAAGATTAGGGGTTTTTCCTAAAATTATTCTTTTTACATCGAAAAATTTTTTTTTAGGATTTTTGAATCATTTCAAATAGAAAACGTTTTTAGTGATTTTTCTCTTAAGTTAATAGTTTTTGTTATATGAGCGATTGAAAAATTTGAAAATTGAGAAATCGGCCATTTTTAACCCTAAATCGGACATTTATCTAAAAATTTCAATGTTTCCAAGGTACGTAGATATTCTTTAAACATTGATTGATAAAATCCCGAAGAGTTTTTTGCAATAAAATATCGAAAACCCCTTTGTTTTTTTAATTGCTAATCAAGCGTGTGCGACACTGTAGTATAAGTGAGGACGTTTGAGTTTTTATAAATTCATTATCTCGAGAATGGGCCAATTTCAAGAGAAATCCTCAGACAGGTCGATTTTTATTTTTGAATTAGGACTTGTTGCATATATATAATACTAGTGACGTCATCCATCTGGGCGTGATGACGTAATCGATGATTTTTTTTAAATAAGAGTAGGGGTTGTGTGATAGCTCATTTGAAAGGTTATTTAATTCTCTATTCAGTAATATAAACATTAACATAATTATTTATACAGGGTGTACAAAAAAAATGTTTCTTCTATTTGTCAAATTTAATCAAAGTTAATTTAATAAAAAAAATTTTTTGTACACCCTGTATAAATAATTATGTTAATGTTTATATTAGTGAATAGAAAATTCAATAACCTTTCAGATGAGCTATCCCAAAACCCCTACTCTCATTTAAAAAAATCATCGATTACGTCATCACGCTCAGATGGATGACGTCACTAGTATTATATATATGCCAGAAAGTCCTAATTTAAAAATAAAAATCGACCTGTCTGAGGATTTCTCTTGAAAGTTGCCCATTCTCGAGATAATGAATTTATGCAAACTCAAACGTCCTCACTTATACTACAGTGTCGCACCTGCTTGATTAGCAATTAAAAAAACAAAGGGGTTTTCGATATTTTATTGCAAAAAACTCTTCGGGATTTTATCAATCAATGTTTAAAGAGTATCTTGGCAACATTGAAATTTTTAGATAAATGTCCGATTTAGGGTTAAAAATGGCCGATTTCGCAATTTTCAAAATTTTCAATCGCTTATATAACAAAAACTATTAACTTTAGAGAAAAATCACTAAAGACTTTTCTGTTTGAAATGATTCAAAAAACCTAAAAAAATTTGTTCGATGCAAAAAGAATAATTTTAGGAAAAACCCCTAATCTTTCCCCTCGCCTGGCATGGTCTTATGCTCTTCAGAATAGCCTCTCATTGTACACATTTCTTCTAAATGACTTACTCAAACACATACTTAAATTTAAACCTTACAGGAGAAAGTTTATTTTACCCCCTAAATTTGCACTTTTCGATTCACCTGGTAGATACACGTGCACCACTGAGGCCTGCCAGGTCATGGTTTTTAGCCTTGGTGTGCTATGAATTATCACTAGAAAAATTTCTAGCCTTACAGGACGACCGTTAGTCGGAGGGGTTCACTAGCTCTTAGACTATAATGAAATAATAAAACTCCGTTAACGTTGTAGTTCCTTTTAGCTCTCTTATTTTCATCATAATCAATAGCCTAGTAAATAAATGCAATGAAAATATTTTAATATAATTTGATATTTTAATAATCGAGTTACAGGGTGTTACATTACAATATTTTTGTAAAAAATATTTTTGACTTTCAAATGTGATATTTCGATAGTAAATTCAACCTCGATCAATTTTTCTGTAGACGTGTGTGTACCAAAAGTGCATAGAACTCACCCTAATGCACCCTGTGCCTAGGGACTAATTCACCTTTTTCTCAAAAATTCACTAGAGGTCCGTTGACCATATGAATAATAAAATAATAAAACTCCGTTAACGTTGTATTTCCTTTTATCTCTCTTATTTTGATCATAATCAATAGCCTAGTAAATAAATGCGATGAAAATATTTTTTAATATAATTTGATATTTTAATAATCGAGTTTGAATTTATTTATTTTATATACCTAAGTGAAATTATTTTTTAAAGCACTATAACAGACTTTAAAGTTACTCATAGCACTTTCTTGGGATTTAAAATATCTATAGAAATATATATCAGTTTTAAAGTTTTAAATAAAAAGTTTGGCACTTTTTTAATAAGTGTATTATATGAAACTTTATTTACAGTCTCCTTTATCTACAGAATTGCTTCGAAGATTGCTGCAGTTTTTACTAGCTACTCCTGTTCTGAATCCTCAATTTTTCCTGAAGTAAAGCACTCATTATTTTCCCAATTTTCTGAAATTCTCGCCAAACATTCCCTCCACGTCTTGTATTCAATCTCTTGGCAATCAGTCGACGTTTTCTCCACGATCGGAACAGAAAAAACCTCTAGAGTCGTAATTATTCTCACCAAGGCCCGTACGATTTAACACACTTGTTAACTTTTCTGAGGCGAGCTTTATTTACGCTTTGATTATAGTCGTAGGGGTATTGATCATCGGTTCTCCTTTCTTATATTTTTCGTATATAGGTGATCGAAGAATGAATGCGTGTGCGTGTGTACACAGTGTTGCCTATCTAATCACAATTGTTTAGATTACAAGAAAAATATTAAGATTTAATCAAAATTAATGTTTTCAAACACGTTATTATTAGAATTAATAGAAACTTAGAAAATACGAAAACAACAGAATATAGGTTTGTAAATAATAAGCAATAAATTTCTGTCACTCTTCTACTTTTCTTCTTCTTCACCTATCTCATCCTTTAACCTTCCGATGACCAACCTTTTTTCTTACACGGATGACCAACGGGGGATCAAAAATGACCCCGGTCATAAATGACAATCGACAAAAAATGTCGTTGTAAGAAATAAAATGATGTATTCATAATATTTAATGTTGGTATTGTATCAATAAATGATTATACCCCAGGCAGTGGGTGAAAAAACGTGATATAATTCAGGAATTTTTGAAACCTATTAGGTGTTGTAAAGGACGATGCCAGGAATAACTTATACTAAAATGTGACCAAAAATATTGTGAGCTTTTTTTTATTGCGATTTTCATTTGTTAAATTTGCAATTTTTAAAGATTTTTAATTTTGCAGCTTAGGATATTGATTCTGGAGAAAAACTTTTTAATAGAAAGTTGTAGTAAATTAAAAAACCTACAATTTGAGCTACGGTAAGTTTAATTTCGTTTATTGGTTATTGCAAAACAGCCTGCGAAAGTCCAAAATGGCCGTTATTTACAATTGCGTTATTTATTGTACAAATAATTTTTTTTATTTTTTAAAGCTTTAAAATGAAGATCTTTCAATTCCAAACATAAAAAAAATTGTAAGGCTGGATTAACGAATTTGTTGCTTAGATATTATAAATTGTTTATCCCAAGAGGTCAAATGTCGAAGTCTATAACTTTTTGAAAAAAAAATCGTAGAGAGTTGGTGAAACATCCAATCTCCTTCTAAAGAGTTATATTTTCATATTCTGATGTAAATAAATGCGTAAAACATTTTTAAACCTCTAATTTTTGGGTTTGAAAATAAGGGAGCAAATTTCGTTATAAACATTTAGAGCTGAAGGGGCCCTGTACATCCTATGAGTTTTTAACTTACAGATTACTGTTGATGAAGACGAAACGAAGATTTATAAAAAAGTAAAAAATTTCTACGACCAACGGAAGCCGAGCTAATTGTCGGGTTTGAAAATAAGGGGCCAAATTTGAAGCGGTTTACCTGTCTGCTCTAAATGGGATCAAGGAAAGACTATCTATAGAGATACTGGGGGAGTCGAAATGGGGCTAGTAGAAGGAACAGACACGCAAACCTTCATGCGAACGGCAGCTCATTTTTTGTGCGGTGGCAGGTCGTAGGTTCGTTAGGGGGGTAGGAGGATTTAAAGAAGACTAACTACATAACCAAATAAGCAAAGGATACTTACACAGACTTGAGGACTTTCCTACTATTTAAACAAATGGGGACGCCGTTTGAAAAATCCTCAAATTCTCATATCGAGTACTTACTGGAAACCAACTGGGGGGACATTCATCGTAGATTCCTCGTTGGGGTTATACTGGGCTACAAATTATCATCATATGGCTTCCATGCCATAACATTTTCTTCTGTTCTAAAACAATTCGCTTGTATTAGATATCTGTTAATAATTTTTTTGAAGAAAGAGGTTACATAAATAAAGATGTGTACATTTTATAATGTTTATTTAAACCTTTATACCTTTTTATTTTTATTTTGAGAATAAACACATTCTCAAACAAGAAATGAATAATAAAAACAAATATATGGTTTTACAATTCTTCTTAACCTTATTTATTTTTAGCAGTGTACCAAAACAAAAATTTGACATGGCTGTCAAAAGTCACTGCCATTTTATATTTACTTTACAATAAAATTTCCGAGAATCCATGTTGAAAACAAATGATTTAAATATGTAAAACCTTTACCAAATTAAAATCCACTTGTTAATTATTTAAAATAAACATTATCATACCTTGTTAAAACAAAAATCCATTCATATGTCACACTTAGGAACTTCAAAATTTTCCATTCGAGATTGGGGGGAGGGAAGACATCCAAATCATTACAAAACAGGAACTTACGGGAATTTTTACTGGAACATGAACAAATCCAAAACATCATCATAAAAATAGCAACAGCTACACAAAGGACAGGAACCAGGAACCACGCACTTCTTTTTTACCGCCGGTAAACCAAACTGCATAACAATAATAGTGTTTCACAAAAATATATCCACTTAAAATGCAGTGAAACTATTGTCATTATATTCCTTGACAAGTTAAAAATCCTTTAGTAATTCTACCATAAGAAGAAAAACATTTTAAGGCCGGCAAAGTGCGACTTTCTGCGAGTCTGTTAGTTGAGTTCCACACAAAAAGATGTTTACTCTTCAGACATGTTTTTGGAACTAATCTTCTTTTTCAGCGGCGTACCTTGCCTTTCGAAGATTCTCTTCGTGCGCTGAGCCGAAGCATTTCTCGACGGAGATATTAACCAATCGCCAACTAAAACTCAAGGATCTTTCAAAATTCTGACTAATAATATCAAAGGGTTTTTAGCGCTCAAAACTTAAAGGAAAAACACCAAACCTTTTAGAGGATTCATTCTCGAATAATGAATGTTTTCACAATAACTATCTACGTAGTTGGTAAATGCTACACAAATAAATAGGAAATTTCCTACGATTTTACTGTCGTGAAATACTTTGAAATATTTCGAACAGGAGCGGCTTAGGAAATTTTAAAGATATTTAAACTCACAAAATAAATTAGAAAAATAGATACTTTTCTTGGGATATGATATAAAATTAACGGATATTTTTTTATAAAACATTGTAGTAGAAATCCATCTGCTACAAATTTCGTTAAAAACATTTAGAGCTGAAGCGGCCCTGTACATCCTATGAGTTTCTAACTTACAGATTATTGGTGCTGAAGACAAAACGAAGATATTTAAAAAAATAAAAATTTTCTACAACCAACTGAAGCCGAGATAATTGTTTCTTTTTTCTTAAATCGTAGTGCCTTTATTTCTAACAATTAAGAAATTATTTTACAGTCATTGACTAAAGAAAGACTTATATTATCTTAAAATAAAAATTATTATAAAATATAGTTACATTTAATTATTAAAAATTATTTTTAAAATCGGTGCTTTTGCGAGCGGCCGAATTTTGCAAATCTCCCGGCTCGCTTCCAATCCTCGCGCTCGCAATTTTCGCGCTCGGAAAATTTTTACGTAACATGTATTAAATTTTGACCGAAAACAATTTAATAATATTACCATTATAATATACAGTCTATTTACCACTGTATTTGTTTTTCTTGATAAACTTTTATATGTGAAATCTCATTTCTGAAGAAATAATATTACAAAAATGATACATATATATGAAATATATAACTATATTTTTAATTTTTTCATTGTTATATAAATATCATAATAATAATGTTACTTCTTATTATACAATATAAAACTTTTTCTTCTTGTAGTGACTATCCGTTTTGGATGTTGGCGACTATCATGGCAATTTGGCAAACCCCATTTGGAAACTGAGAACCAGGAAGGCGAAGGATTACCTTGCTAGAAAATTTACGTATGTCGTTCAACACAACAACTACAAATCTTTTTAGAGCAGCAGTACCGATTTAGTGTGCAACTACAGATTGCCATGATGGTCGCCAACATCCAAAACGGATAGTCACTATAAGAAGAAAAAGTTTTATATTGTATAATAAGAAGTGACATTATTATTATTATATTTATATAACAATGAAACAATTAAAAATATAGTTATATGTATCATTTTTGTAATATTATTTCTTCAGAAATGAGATTTCACATATAAAAGTTTATCAAGAAAAACAAATACAGTGGTAAATAGACTGTATATTATAATGGTAATATTATTAAATTGTTTTCGGTCAAAATTTAATACAAGTTACGTAAAAATTTTCCGAGCGCGCGGATTTGAAGCGAGCCGGGCGATTTGCAAAATTCGGCCGCTCGCAAAAGCACCGATTTTAAAAATAATTTTTAGTAATTAAATGTAACTATATTTTATAATAATTTTTATTATAAGATAATATAAGTCTTTCTTTAGTCAATGACTGTAAAATAATTTCTTAATTGTTATAAATAAAGGCACTACGATTTAAGAAAAAAGAAACAATGATCTCGGCTTCAGTTGGTTGTAGAAATTTTTTTATTTTTTTATAAATCTTCGTTTCGTCTTCAGCAACAATAATCTGTAAGTTAGAAACTCATAGGATGTACAGGGTCGCTTCAGCTATAAATGTTTATAACGAAGTTTGCCCCATTATTTTCAAACCCAAAAATTAGAGGTTTAAAACTATTTTACGCATTTATTTACATCAGAATATGAAAATATAACTCTTTAGAAGGAGATTGGATGTTTCACCAAATCTCTACGATTATTTTTCAAAAAGTTATAGGCTTCGACATTTGACCTCTTGGGATAAACAATTTATAATATCTAATCAACAAATTCGTTAATCCGACCTTACAATTTTTTTTATGTTTGGAATTGAAAGGTCTTCATTTTAAAGCTTTAAAAAATTTAAAAAATTATTTGTACAATAAATAACGCAATTGTAAAAAACGGCCATTTTGGACCTTTCGCAGGCTGTTTTGCAGTAACCAATAAACGAAATTAAACTTACCATAGCTCAAATTGTAGGTTTTTTAAATTCGCTACAACTTTCTATTAAAAAGTTTTTTTCTAGAATCAATATCCTAAGCTGCAAAATTAAAAATCTTTAAAAATTGCAAATTTAACAAATGAAAATCGCAATATAAAAAAAGCTCACAATATTTTTGGTCACATTTTAGTATAAATTATTCCTGGCATCGTCCTTTATACAACACCTGATAGGTTTCAAAAATTCCTGAATTATATCCTGAAATCGACCTATTTTTCACCCACAGCCTGGAGTATTAATAAATATGTATCAGCAAAACAAATTTTTAATTACAACTGAACAAAACCAAGAAACATCATTCTGAACTTAGACCTAAAGAAATTTAAAAATATACACTAAAACAACGTAGCCAGAAGTACAATAAACATTTTTTTAAATAGAAGATGTTCCTTGCGATTTATCGCATTTTGATGTGAATTTTCTGTCGGATGATCACTGTAATTTTACATCCACTTTTACATATCTATGGTTGTTTTAATGTGTTTATGTAAACGTTGACGCGGCCGGGATTGTATAAAGGCTGTAACTAGCTCAAGGGCCAAATCTTGAAGAGAGGGTCTCTTTCGAAAAGATTTTCCTTTTTCTTAGAGTTATTTACTTAATATAAAATTGGAACATGGAAGGCCAAGGGGGTCGTCTTTGACCCCAAATCCAGAAAAAAATTTATTCGAGAAATATAGGGAATTTGTTTTATTACAAAACATGAGGGTATCTAGAATTAAAGTCAGATAAAAAAATAATAAGTTTAAAATTGGAAATATTTCTCAATTTATTGAAAAAAAACATACATTGGGGTTAAAATTGACCCCCTTGGTCATCCGAAGGTTCAGGACATTGGCGATAATCATGGACCATTTTAGAAGAAGATTATGTGGTTCGTAACTAAGTAATAAATACACAATATTAAACCGGTATGACATAATAGTACATTATATACCGCGGGACTGAAGTAGTACATTTAATCCTGAAGGTAAAGTTTATGGCCCGACCGCAGGGAGGGCCATAATTTACCTGAAGGATTAAATGTACTTCAGTCGCAAGGTATATACGATACTTTTCGTACTTCCGGTATGATTTTATTAATTATTTCAATAATTTCAATCAGTTTTTTCTCTCTTCAACTCATTTAATAAACTGTCTTTAAAATAAGTTACCATAGTAACATTGCGTTGTGACAGTTATAATTTAGAAACATTGTCATTACTAGTGTCATTGTAAAGAAACATTGTTATTGATAATTATTGGTATCATGAGTGAAGAAGGTGTATCTGATATTGATAAAAGAGCAGCCGAAGTAGGTGAAGAATTGTTACCACCGAAATCTAGAAAACTATACGAGCAGCAGTACGATGCTTTTAAAAAGTGGTGCCGCTTAAAAAATGTGAGACAACCTACTGAAAATGCGCTGTTAGTCTACTTCGATGATAAATCAAAAGCGGTTTGTGCCTCAACTCTCTGGGCACATTACTCAATGCTGAAATCGGTTATTAACATTAGAGAAGATATTGATATAAGTAAATTTCCAAAATTATTAGCTTTTTTGAAGAGAAGAAATGAGGGATTTAAGCCAAAGAAGTCAAGAATTCTCACGTCTGAGCAGGTAGATCAGTTCTTACGGGAGGCTCCGGATGATAAATATTTAATGCTTAAGGTAAACTCGTCAGTTACCTGCTGCATTAACCCAGGAAAGACTGGTCAATATGACGAACTGTCACAATATTAATTTGAATATTAACGTTAATTACCATTCTAATTAATTATATTTTTCAATAAAATATCCCTTAAATTCGTTTGTTTGTGATTTAATCGTTCCGGGAGTTTCGTCAATATTTAATCCCGGAGGGATTAAATGTGACACTTTAGTACCTGTCACAAGGGAGTGAAGTTGTCACTTTAGGCCCGGAAGTACGAAAAAAATGTTTTGTGAAAGCCGTAACTATGCATGTGAATTTTTTGAAATTTTTTAAACTGATTGCATTTTACCTGAAACAAATAAAAACGAAAAATGAAGTTTTTGATGGTGGGAGAAGGAGGTGGTGGGTTAAAATTACTCTGAGTCTTATTTTTTAAGCACACACAACTTAAAAAAATGAAAAAATTTAATTCTGGGAGTAAGGGGGGTACCTTTTAATTTATTTATCCCGTCCATAAGTGTAAAGTTTAATGCGTCACTGTCAGTGGCGGATCCAGGGGTGGGGGGTGTCATGGGGATTATGACCCCTCCCCCCAAACGAAAATAAATATCAATCCAATAACCCTAAAAAAAAAGAAAATCCCAGAGCTCTCAAACAAAAATATAATTTAGGCCCAGCTAAAAAATAATTAAAACACCACTTATCCCAAGGGCGGTAAGACTAAGTGACCTTGCGTCAGAGAAAAGTAATTAAATCACTCTCAAGATCCATGACCCTCCCGCAAAATTTCTGAATCCGCCACTGGCCACTGTCGACGCATGTGCCACTAAAAAGTGATGGCACACTGTTCATACGTTTTCCTTTAGGTTCTACTATTTAGGTTATAGAATATATTTAGGTTATAGACTCTTATGGTGCCTACAATGATTAGCAAATTTTTCCTATCCGGCTCTTAGTCTATACATGTAATTAACGAAGCCGACCCCCCCCCCCCCCACATGAGGATAAAGTCAAAGAGAATGATAATGACGATCATCTTGTGATTTTCCTTGAAATTTATCGGTTACGATAAAGTCGATAAATTTTTGGTCCGATTGTTTCAGCTTCACGAAATAATTGATTGGAGCTGCAATAAACCATTCACCCAAATTATGCAGCCATGACGTTTTGGTTCGTTCTATACTAGTACTTTTTTTCCACAGTGTTTCCGGTTTCCTGTAATGCCTAGTTTGTAATATTTCATATGCATCATACTCCAGTTTGAAGTGGTTAACGATTTCAATTATCTAGGATCCTACATCAGTAATACAGGATCTTGTGAAACAGAAATACGTAGGAGAATAGGCATGGCCAAAAACGCTATGAGTCGATTATCGAAAATCTGGAAATATCGCTCCTTGTCGAAGAACACCAAAATAAGATTAACACGTGCCTTAATTTTTCCCATATTTAATTACGGATCCGAAACATGGACCATGAAATCGGACGACAGAAAAAGGATTGACGCCTTTGAAATGTGGTGCTGGAAAAGAATGCTTCGGATCTCATGGACGGAACACAGAACAAATCACTCAATCCTCCAAGAGCTTAATATTCAGACTCGACTTTCCTCTATTTGCCTCTCCACCGTCTTAAAACTTTTCGGCCATATTGCAAAAAGAAGTGATGATAATCTTGAGAGACTTATAATTTCGGGAAACGTTAAAGGACGCAGAAGCCAGTGGAAAAACATTATCTGAATCCATGAGGGAAGCTCAGGACAGAAGCCGATGGAAAGAGATAGTTGCTCGTATTATAGGGAATCACGACACTCAGCAATGAGGAAACGACTGAGGAGGAGGAGGATCATACTCCACTGCCTTTATACTTTACAGTTTATTCTATTTGCTTGAAGTTCGTTGAGTAAGTATTCCATAACCGTTTTTAGTTCGTCCGTTTTTTTTATAGTATGTTACAAGCCTGATAGAACGGTTCTATGTTGGTACCTACATAATATGTGTTATGTATTATAATACATATGTATTAGAATGTTATGCACCACTATTTACTTATACTAAAATCGCTAAAATCACAATAAATATGCACTAGAAATAAACAAACCAAGACACTTGATTGTTACGAGGAGCACTCCCAAATCATGATTTATAATGTACAATGTACCCATGCCTATATACATTGTAAATCCCAAATCATGTTTTACAAAGTTTATACATTGTATATCATGATTCGGGAATGCTCCTCGTAACATTCAACGTGTCTTGGTTTGTTTATTTCTAGTGCATATTTATTGTGATTTTATACAGGGTGTCCAGAAACTCTACCGACAAACGAAGACAGGAGATTCCTCAGATAATTTTAAGACAATTTAACCCAATTCACCTAGTCCGAAAATGCTTCCTAAGGGAGCTAGAGCTCTTTGAAGATGGCGTCATGTAATTAGTTTTTCTTAAATACCTCCAGAACGCTTCTATTTAGAAAAACAAAAATTTGTATACATATTTATTTCCTGAAATGAATCGATTCCATCCATTGAGAATTTCTAGTACAGGTCATAGGCGTCCGTTTTGGGTAGGGCAACGGTTATTTTATCGCCTAACTTTTTTGTCTTTAATTTTTAAGCATTTTTGACTCTGAATTATTAAATTGTGAGTTATTCTAGTACTAAAAGGTACTCTTAGTTTAAGTCGATAGGATACACCGTTTTCTAGAAAAATCGATTTGAAAATTTTTCGTTCCTTGAATTAAAAAAAAAAAGATTCAAAAAAACTATTTAGAAAGATGAAAACTGGTACATTTATTTATATTCCAGAGATTAATCGATTTCATTAATGGCGAATTTCTAGTACCGGTCATAGGCGTCCGTTTTGGGTAGGTCAACAGTTATTTTATAACATAACTTTATTGTCTTTAATTTTTAAGTATTTTTGACATTAGATTATTTAATTATGAAATATTCGAGTACTAAAAGTTACTCTTGCTTTAAGTTGGTAAAATACATCGTTTTTTTTTAATTTTTTTTAACTTTTTTTTTCAAATTCCCAAAACTAAAAACTTTCAAATCGATTTTTCTAGAAAACGGTGTATCCTACCGACTTAAAGTAAGAGTACCTTTTAGTACTAGAATACCTCACAGTTTAATAATCCAGTATCAAAAATGCTTAAAAGTTGAAGACAAAAAAGTTATGCGATAAAATAACCTTTGCCCTACCCAAAACGGACGCCTACGACCGGTACTAGAAATTCGCAATAGATGGAATCGATTCATTTCAGGAAAGTAAATATGTACACAAATTTTCGTTTTTCTAAATAGAAGCGTTCTGGAGGTATTTAAGAAAAACTAATTACATGGCGCCATCTTCAAAGAGCTCTAGCTCCCTTAGGAAGCATTTTCGGACTAAGTGAATTGGGTTAAATTGTCTTAAAATTATCTGAGGAATCTCCTGTCTTCGTTTGTCGCTAGAGTTTCTGGACACCCTGTATATTAATATCCAATACTTAATGTGAACGAAGCGTAACTAGTTTCCGTTATATCAGTACCTAATGTTTCTATCTCTAATCTCAAGAAAATGTCGAGAAATTGGATGCAAAGTGCTCAAAATCGAGCACAATGGACAAAAATGAGGGAGGCCTATGTCCAGCAGTGGACGCAAAGGGCTGGATGATGGTGAATGTTTCTATATACATATCGTCGGTCTAATTGTTTTTTTGGTGTCATCTAGTAGTAGACGGTAAAAGCTACCGCCTGACAATTCCCACAAGCGCCATTATTTTTTTATTTCGCGCCAATTTTGCTAAATGAATTTTGCTAAAGTCCAAACGTTCTTCCCCATTCAGACGAATATTGCCTATGTCAGTATTTCTGAAGTTGTTTTGATTGAAAACGTTAGAAAATGTAAGTAAATAAATATAATTTGTCTATTATTATTATTAATATGGATATACCTAATATACAGGGTGTCCAGAAACTCTACCGACAAACGAAGACAGGAGATTTCTCAGATAATTTTAAGACAATTTAACCCAATTCACCTAGTCCGAAAATGCTTCCTAAGGGAGCTAGAGCTCTTTGAAGATGGCGCCATGTAATTAGTTTTTCTTAAATACCTCCAGAATGCTTCCATTTAGAAAAACAAAAATTTGTATACATGTTTACTTTCCAGAAATGAATCGATTCCATCCATTGCGAATTTCTAGTACCGGCCAGAGGCGTCCGTTTTTGGGTAGGGCAACGGTTATTTTATGGCATAACTTTTTTATCTTCAACTTTTAAGCATTTTTGATACTGGATTATTAAATTGTGAGGTATTCTAGTACTAAAAGGTACTCTTACTTTAAGTCGGTAGGACACACCGTTTTCTAGAAAAATCGATTTGAAAGGTTTTAGTTTTGGGAATTTGAAAAAAAAATGAAAAAAATAAAAAAAAAACGATTTATTTTATCAACTTAAAGCAAGAGTAACTTTTACTACTCGAATATCTCATAATTGAATAATCTAGTGTCAAAAATACTTAAAAATTAAAGACAATAAAGTTATGCTATAAAATAACTGTTGACCTACCCAAAACAGACGCCTATGACCGGTAATAGAAATTCGCCATTAATGAAATCAGTTAATCTCTGGAATGTAAATAAATGTACCAGTTTTCATCTTTCTAAATAGTTTTTTTGAATCTTTTTTTTTTGAAATTCAAAGAACGAAAAATTTTCAAATCGATTTTTCTAGAAAACGGTGTATCCTATCGACTTAAAGTAAGAGTACCTTTTAGTACTAGAATACCTCGCAATTTAATAATTCAGAGTCAAAAATGCTTAGAAATTAAAGACAAAAAAGTTAGGCGATAAAATAACCGTTGCCCTACCCAAAACGGACGCCTATGACCGGTAGTAGAAATTCGCAATGGATGGAAGCGATTCATTTCTGGAAATTAACTATGCATACCAATTTTCGTTTTTGTAAATAGAAGCGTTCTGGAGGTATTTAAGAAAAACTAATTACATGACGCCATTTTCAAAGAGCTCTAGCTCCCTTAGGAAGCATTTTCGGACTAGGTGAATTGGGTTAAATTATCTTAAAATTATCTGAGGAATCTCCTGTCTTCGTTTGTCGGTAGAGTTTCTGGACACCCTGTATAAGTAGAAAGTTTAACTCTGTTTAAATATTTTGTTTAACTAATTTTGGTAAAGTAATTTTCTCTTTTTTTTATTTTTGTTCAAAAGTTTTTTGTCTCTCCTGTAATTTTCAATTTGTGACTTAGGCAATTAGCTCATTAGACCGACGATATTTCATTTTATACCATATTAAATACTTACTATAAATATAGTAGGTATTGTACCCTCGGAGATCGGTGGAAAAAATTTACACCCAAAATAACAAAATATAAATTAATATATTTTTGTGCCAACAAAAATGAGATTTTTCAACCAAATAATGTTTCAAATATGATGTGCAAAATAATTTTGAATTGGTTTCTGCTAATGAGCTTGCTTTTTTTTGTCACTAAAGTAGAAAAAACTTTAAATTTTTTTTTTATTATCATTATTGCCCAGTTCTCGTTTTATTATTTTCACTGTACCTACTAATATCCGTCGACTAATTTACAATGATTAATGCGATGTTAAAACATTTTATGGTTAGCGGCTTCTGGAGTGTCTGAGACATATCTAATTTCATTGATAAATGCGCAGTCCCACCGATTTCCACTTGAACCATACCTATGTGAATAAAAAAAGAACAAAACTTAAAAACTTCATCTTGAAATTTTAAAAATATTGTTTGGTATCACAAATCACGAAAATAGAAGAAAAAAAAATTGATATTTTGCTATTTTGGTTTTCAAATAGGTAATAGGTAGGTACACATACAAATTCATAGATTCTAAATTGTTATTTACACTTTAGAAAAGATTAGGTACCTACAGGATATGTTAAATATGAATTAAATGTGGAAGATATACACTAGTCACTATTATTTCATTTTAGTTTCAAAAAATTTTTAATCATTTATAAGATTTAAAATAATAAAAGATAAAAAGTTAGGGATTTAAAAAATAAAAAAGTTCTCACTGGTAGGGATTCGAACTCAGTCGCGGTCAACGTAAAAATAAATAGACGCGAAGATAGCTGCAGTTTTTAGTGACGCCAATCTAAAGGAGTTTATTATAACTGTATATGAAAGTAACATTGATGTTTTTAGTATTCTCTTTACAATTTCATCACATTTTCTCATTTTTTAAACCTACCTTGGATTTCTACAAATGTTTCAAAATTTCGAAATTAGCTAAATCGGTTCAGTTATTCTGATGCTGTTATAAAGATACGAAAAAAATAAAATGACGTTTATTAAACGTCCTTTAATGTTCACATATCGACAAATGTCCCGGACAGACTGCGTGACTTGTCGCATTGGCTTTTATAAGATTAGACAATTTGTATAATGCTTTTCCAAAAATTTAGAATTGTTAAAAATATTGTGTACGCTTCTTCTGACTATCTTTAAAAGCGAACATTGTTTTTCGACATTACAATTAAAAAACAATTTTATGAACCAATAACGCATGAGTGGTTGGTTTGCAGTAGGCTTAGAAAAATAAGTAATAAAAACCCTTAAATAATTGTCATCGCCAGTAAGACCAATAATTTTTTATATCAAAAAAACAGAATTGAGCTGGTCTGCAAATCTCTATTTGTATTTTACAATTTTATTCACTGATGAGCCGCCACTGCTTTCGTGTTTATTTCAACTCAGCATAAATTTTGGGTACTTCGTTGGTGGGGTTCAAGAGTGTCTCATAGGTGGTTCCAAGGCGTGTGCTAATAGAATATAACCAATAGGACATCATTATAACAGGGTTGGGCGAGGGTTTGCCCAACCAAGGAATATAATATGAAGGAACCACATTGAGATGCATTGAGTTAAAGTAAACTTATGCAAATATAATTTTGTAAAATATACCTACTACAGAATACAACTAATCAATTTCAATGCAAGCAAATTATTATTTATACTACAAAATATGGATGGTATTTAAAGCGAATACTTTTTATCGCTACCCAAGATAATAATGAAAATGGATAGACATAAAATGATGATAAATAAAATAGACTGAAATAAAATAGGTAATCTTCTGTTATTCCTCACAAACCAGTAGTTTTATTTTTACAATATATCAGTAATCAAAATTAAGTAATTAAACATAAATATAAGATAATAATGAAAATGTTAATAATGAATACATTCTATATTCTATATTATATTTAACACATTAGATCAAACAAAGTGACAAAATCGGCTAATTCGAAATAGTTGTCATGTATTTACTATAACATTGGACAGTTTTTAATATCCCTATATACCAACTCTTTACTTTTAGTTCTGCATCTAATGTCAAATTGTCACGAGGGCAATACAAATCGGCAAATTTAAGCGCTCGAGTCGGTGAGACTATTTCGTAAATAAAACTGTAGGTATTTATAAATATGTAATTGTAACTAATATTTTATTGATATCTTTGTCTCAATATTTGCTAAACCTGCTTATGCTGTTAACTTTGACAAGTTGCAAAAAAATTCTTCTTCTTCTTCTTCTTCTTCTTCTTCTTCTTATTCTTCTTCTTATTCTTCTTCTTCTTCTTCTTCTTCTTCTTTCTAGCATGATCGATCATTCTAGTAGGCTACTGCCTGTTCATTGTCATCAAGTCTTCCCCGGACGATGTCCAGCATTCTCCACTCAACGAAAAAGGTACGTAATATCAATAAAAATGTTAATTCTGACAACAAACGCAATACTTAAAATTTGTCCAATTCTTGGTTTTATTGGGACAACAAAACGATGTTCATCAATTCATTATTTTCGTTCGTTGAGCCAATGTATTACGTTTATTGAATGGATGAACATTCATTATGTAGATATACCATAATATCACTTTATTGGTATTACGAACTCTGTTCACTGAGTCAACGAACACTATTTATTGATATTACGAACTCTGTTCACTGAGTCAACGAACACTATTTATTAAAACAACAACGTCGTTAATTGACCGACGAAGACTATTCGTTGTGTCAATAACAGTGTTATTTCTCCTAACGTATTTCGTTTATTTCTACAATTATTTCCGTTTATTGTTAAAATTAGTTCCGTTCATTCCCACAATAAATACGGTTTTTCTTACAATCAATTATATTCATTCTTACAATCAGTTTCGATCATTCCTACTATGAACGTATTTTATATTAATAATTACTGAATGCAATAGCCTAATGTATGATATTAATTGATTAATAATAATTTTTTAAATCCCCCTTTTTTGTCCTTAACCTAAAGGACTTACACTGTGTGATTTTTCATATGATTTCACTTATACAGTGTACTGGAATAAGTGTTACACTCCCCCCGCCCCCTTATTAACTTATTTATTTTTAGCACGTACATAAGCAAATCGCTCGGACAGGTCGATTTTTAAAATAATCAAAGTATATTATAACATCAATGTTTCGAACTTTACACGATCCCTCTTCAGGTGACAGGCGCGGCGTAACTTTGATTTTTTTTAATGGGAAAGTACGTCATGTGACAGCTTATTTAAAAGCGTTTGAAATAGTGATACCAAAAATAACACTTTAATCCTTTTTGAGAGCGCAGGTGCAAAATTTCGATCGAATTGTTTTTAAACGCATTCATTTTTTTTTGGAATCCTGAGAAAACTAATAAGTATTTTTGAAAAAAAAATTTAAACGCAGAATAAAATATTACATTATTACCGAGGGCAGAAAGTCCCTTAAAATAAACAAAAAGTTTCTGTTAAATGGTATGCCTATTTGAAATTAAAAATCATACTAAATTTTTTTTTTTTTACCCCTGTGACTTATTAAAATAATCATTATAGAGGTTCTCAGGGAGTTCAGACCCTCGATAATACTGTAATATTTTATTTTGCATTTAAATTTTCAAAAATAATAATTAGTTTTCTCAGGATTCGAAAAAAATTAATACATTTAAAAAGAATTCGACCGAAGTTTCACGATAATAAACACACAAAAACTTCCTTCTACTACGGACTACACTTGAAAACGAAATGCAATTATTATTCGGCACTTCGGTAACACAGAGAAGCTAGGGGTATCACGATAAGGAAAAGCCGTTAACTTTCAAATGGTCAAGCAAAACATTTATTGTCTCAACAACTACGATTATTGTCACAATGAACGTATTGATTGTGGGTATTAAATGAAGTAGTAGATTGATTAATGCATTCGTTGTCACAACAATCAATTTACATCTATTCAATAATCATATATTACTCTAAATTAACAACATTTGTACATTGTTTTAATGAAATCTGTACGTTGTCACGATAAACCAAGGTAATTGCTTGTCATCTACGAAATCAAGAACGTGAGTTGCTGCCAGAACTAACAGTATTTATTAAATATACGAAACTAAGTTATTGGCTGAATAAATTGAGTGTTATTGATTAATGTACTCTAGTTATTCTCACAATTATTATTCAATCATTGTGACAATAACCAAATACATTCGTCAATGTCTAAAAGTTCGTTGAAACAACAAATTAAATTGTTGTGACAACGAAATACTATTCAGTAATCACTGTTAATCAATATTACGAACCAAATTTTTTTGAGTGTCGTCATTGCTTTGGTGGTCTATCCTGTGGTCTTTTACCTGCTGGGTTATTAGTTTTTGCGCGTTTAACGAGTCTGCTGTCCTCCATTCTCTTTATATGTTTGCTCCAATATCTTCGTCTCGTCTCTGTCTGACCCACCTTCCTATGTCCTGTATTCCACTGTTTTGTCTAATGTCTTCACTTAACTTCACTTCTTTTTTTGTTACGTAGAGTTTTGCCTTGTATACTTCTTAGTGTTCTCATTTCAACTGTTCTCATCATTTGTAACGTTCTATTTGTGTCTGGTCTTATTTCTGCTGCATATGTTAAAATAGGTCTTATGATTATCTTATATATTTTGGCTTTGCTTTCAGTATTTAGATATTTGTTCTTCCATACTTTCTTTGAGGCATCCCGATATTTTAGCCGTTTTCATTGTTTGTTCTCTGATCTCTTTTGAGAGATTTCCATAGCTTGATATTTCCGCTTCAAAATATTTGAAGTGATTCACCTGTTCCACAGTTTTCGAGTTAATTTCTGATTTGCATCTTATCGTTTCTTTGGAAATTACTAGGCACTTAGTCTTCTCGGTGTTGATGAGCATATTTAGTTCTTTAGCTTTAGTATTAAATGCATGCAGTATCCTTTGGAGATTGTCTTCAGAATCGGCGATAAGGACAGCATCGTGAGTGTAGCAAACGACTCTAAAAAATGTATTACTCATCTTAAATCCAGCTGTTCTGAGAAGGTTTTGTATTATTTTGTCCATTATTAAATTAAATATGAAAGGGCTCAGTGAATTGCCTTGACGGATTCCTGTCTTTATAACTATGTCTTGTGTTGTCAAATGTCCTACTCTTATTTTTGTTACATTATTTGTTAATATCGTGTACTAGGTTAATTAGCCTGTGGTTTAGCCCTTTTTCTCCCATTATTTCTAACACGTCCTTTAATCGCACTCTGTCAGAAGCCTTGGTCATATCTACGAAACACATATATGCAGGTTTATTAAATTCTATGGATTTCTCCGCTATCTGTCTGATAACAAATATTGCATCAATGGTAGATCTATTTTTTCGGAAACCTTGTTGTTCTTCTCGTATGGTTATATCTTTGGCGATTTCTTCCAGTTTAGTTTTTGTGAATGCTTTGAGAGTGCTGTTAAGCAGTGTTATTCCTCTATAAAAGATTAATTGTGATAAATTTTACTGAATGTTTATTTACAAAGACTTGAATTTTGTAGGTGAGTATTAAAAAATAACAACCTGGAATGAAGTAAACACTTCTGTTGTATGTATAGCGATACGCTTTAATTACTATTTTTGCTAATTTTATTTTCTTAATTTTTAATAACTTTTCTCAAAATGAAACAACACTAGTCATTTAAAATTTACATGTAATACACAAACCATATGCCAACAAGGGCCGTTGATTTCGAGAAACGAAAATGTATCCCTAAACAGATTGTATAAAATTAATGTTTTTTTCAAGGAAACACTAATTGATTACGATGCCAGATTGCCACAATCTTCATGTCAACTTCGTAAAATACAAAAAGGTTCTCATCTTTTAAAAGGCAGATGGAGTAATTTATGGCCCTTCTGGCCATTATCGCAAAACCGCAAAGCAGTTGACATAATAGTTGGTGGTCCGGCAAGCCAGTCTCTACACAGCATGCGAACGATTCAGACACACCCTCGCTCTCGCTAACAATACCCTTTCGAGATATAAGCAAAACACCACGCTTGTTTACCCAAAATAAATAAATATATTACTGTTCGTTGGTACATTTATTTTTAATTAATTCCGTCAACACACACCACCTGAATATTGAAAAAAACATTAATTTTATACAATCTGTTTAGGGATACATTTTCGTTTCTCGAAATCAACGACCCTTGTTGGCATATGGTTTGTGTATTATATGTCAATTTTAAATGAATAATGTTGTTTCGTTTTGAGAACAGTTAGAAAAGTTGAGGAAATTAAAAATTAAGAAAATAAAATTAGCAAAAATAGTAATTAAAACGTTAGGTTAGGTTAGGTTAGATGCATTTATTAAAATTATTAAAATTTATCCACAAGGTAGTGAAAGTACAAAACTTTTTCGGTCAAACTGACCATCATCAGTGTAAACGTCCAGTGTACAAGTAATTGTAACTAGTAGTAGTAACTAGCCACTTCAATAGGTGTAAAAACCTCTAAATTACATTATCGTTACATTCTATATAAAAAGTAGTCGACATTAAGTCGATGCCTTAAGATTTTAAAGATCACATGTGAATGTATTTCATCCTTGCTCGAAAATTGCACAAGATACTTACTTGTGTTTTAGTGAGAGGTTAACGACCAACAGTTGGTCAAAGTGTCACTCGGGATAAAAATCGGTAATTTTAGAGCTCTTGTGTAATTATTATAAATGAAAAAAAGTTCCATGATTTTTGAATTTGATATAGGTAATATGCATACTTACTACATAACCATACTTTAGCGTTGAAGTTCGAATATGTATACTTTATTGAAATTTTCCAAGACATGTGGATACGAAAAGGGGTACAACTAAGTGGCCACTAAGATCGTTTAATAGCGTACACAGAACGAAACCTGATCATCTGGACGATCTTAGAAATATAATGGAGACAACAAAAAGTAAATTAGTAGCACTGCTATGTCAGATTTTTGATAGACTTGTACTTCGAAATAGAATACTTTGAATATTTGTATTTTAAATTTGTATTAAAAATATATTTATATGTTATTTTGGAGTAGGTAATGGCACACCCAGTATACCTATTTCTAATTTACTTACAGTCGAAAAAATGAAAGAATACCCATGAACGAACATATAAAACACGCTGTATTTTCCTGTCACCGTGTTACAAAGAAAATTGTCCAGTGCAAGTACATTAACAATAATTATTAGATGTCTTGCTCTGGCCAATTTTTTGTGTGCCACGGAGACAGGAAAATACAGCGTGTTTTATATGTTCGTTCATGGGTATTCTTTCATTTTTCCTACTGTACACAGGTAGCATATTTTATAAACAAATTATTGAAAACTTAGCAAGTTACGTTACTTTTTAGACATACCGTATATAACTAGACATCACCAGAGACAATCACAAATCTAAATATCTAAATCCCATTCAAAGGCCTATTTCTGTTAAAGATATTGGCATTTATATTGGTTTATTGCCAATTATTTTACTCGATTGATCATATTGCCTGAGTGACAACAGCTGATAAAATGCATATATATATATATAATATAATAATAAACTTGTTTGTGATGTCACTTATCCAATAATAACTTATTCAACCCACAATTACCTTATCTAACCTAACACAATATACCTTACATTATAGAAATCAAGGTCGTATGATAAACTTTATTTTTGATATACGAGCCTATAAAATGATAATCATCCTTTTACTTAATGCGGAATATAAACACAATACGTTACAAACTAACATAAATAATTATTATTGAAGATGCAACGAACATTTTTACGATTATTCGGCTAATTATGTTGCGTCATCAATATATACATACCTACCTAATAATATACAATAAAACAAAACGTTTATGACTTTGTGATCCAATGAACTCATAGCACTTGCTTACGCTAAATTTCTATTTATGGTAGGGGAGCCCAAGCGGGGATTTTTGCAGTTACTCGAGCGCGTCAGATTATCATATGGGGAGAAACCTGGTACCTTGCATATGTACCTCTACCATATATTGGCTCTTAACACAGGGGAGTTCGTTAAGGGGGGCCCGAAGAAAAAAATCTATCCTTAAAAAAACTCGAAATTGTCAGATTAAGGTAAGGTAAGTTAAGTACACATGCAAAAGAGTGTATATTTCAAAAATCTGACAATTTGAGCCGGGCGTAAGGAAATGGACGAGTCCCAAAATTTCACAAGAAAAAAGCGAATATTTCGCAAAATTAATGACAGATCGAAAAACTAAAAAATATGTGCTCAATATTTTTTAAAAATCTATCGAATGATACCAAACACGACTTCCCACGGAGAGGGGTGGGGGGTAAATTTAATATTTTAAATGCGAATCCCGCGATATTTCGCGAATTGAACATCAGGTCGAAAAACTGCAAAATAAAATTATTTAATATTTTTAAAAAATCTATCGAATGGCACCAAACACGACTCCCCACGGAGGTGGGGTGGGGGGTTACTTTAAAATCTTAAATAGGAGCCCCATTTTTTTATTGCAGATTTGGATTCCTTACGAAAAAATAAGTAACTTTTATTCGAAACATTTTTTCGAATTATGCATAGATGGCGTTATGATCGGAAAAACGATTGTTGGAAATGGAAAATTAAATTAAAAAATGGCAAGTGCCCACTAAAATGAAAATGTTACTTAACTTTTTTTGGTTTTAGGACCTACTCTTCACAACCCAATAGGTCTCCCAAAGCGCTCGAGTGACTGCACATTTAGCATACTTTGCTCCCCTACCATTACGTTATGTAACTTAGGTACTTAAACGTATAGACAAATAATATGTATATTGAAGCAACAAATTGATATGACTTTTTAACTTTTAAAAATACAACTTTATCCTAATACACAATGCAATACAAATATACAGGGTCTATAAAGCATGTTTATCATGTTTATGGCTAATCATCATAATCATAAGTGGCTCGACAATCCGTTCTGGGTCTTGGCGTGCTCGCAAAGAAGTCGTCACTCCTGTCGAATCCTGACAACTTCCCTCTTCTGACCGTTAGAATCTTTAATCCATCTTCCATCCATTTTTCCACTTCTTTAATCCATCTTCTTCGTGGTCGTCCTCTACTTCTTGTGCCATTTGGTTTTGAAAATGTTAATCTCTTCGTGGTTTATGGCTAATAATATGCCTAATTATTATAATACAATGCCAACCTTTAACATACATGGTCAGTAGATTGTTTATACTCCTCAAAACCAAGCATCGCAACCAGTGGCGGATCTAGACATTTGCCTTGGGGGGGGGGGGCGGGGAATTTGCCTTAAGGGGAACTTCCAATGAAACACCAACCAAAAAACATGAAAAAGATAGACCCAAACTACATCAAAGACATAAATAATAACACACATGCATTAAGTACCCTTAATTTTCCTAACTAGCGTGTTTACTGGGTTTGGGGTAAAGGGCCTAGCCGGGTAAGATGGTGAAAAGTGCCCCCAACTCAATTTAAATTCCATATAGATCACTTTTTAGCACATATAGAGGAACTCACTTTCTGAAATTTTTAGCCCCCTAGGTGGTTCACGTGACCCCCTAGAGCCTAATTAGGCTTTTTATGTTTTCAACACCGTCACTAGAATAGGTAAAAAATGAAAAATAATTGGGGCTTGCTTAATAAAATTTTTTTGTAACGCCATCCATTTTCAAGATACAGGGCGTTGAAGAAAACAAAATTTTACACATTTTTTACGATTTTGCCGAAACTACTAGAAACATTGCAATAAAATTTGGCAGGTTTTAAGAGGTAGTTATTTTACATTTTTTGACATACAATTAAGAGTTTTATATTCATCATTGGAGTGCATACGGGTAATGGTTTGAACTTTTTAAAGAAAAAAAGATGGTACGCCACTGACATATTTCAAATTAACAATCATTTTTGATCCATTTGTGACAAAAAATCTATCTTCCCATTTTTTCATACGACGCGCCGTTTTGTTGCAAAAAATAAAATATCTTAACGCTTCCAAAGTATTCGAATTAATTTTTTTAATGGATGTATGAGTTTATGTATGTAGATGTAGAAACTACTAGAAGTTCGAATGCTTTGTAAGGATTAAGATCTTTTATTTTTAGAATAAAATGGCGCGTCGTATGAAAAAATAAGAATATAGATTTTTTGTCACAAATTGAACGAGGAATTCAAAAACGATTGTTAATTTGAAATATGTCAGTAGCGTACTATCTTTATTCTTTAAAAAGTTCAGACCATTACCCCTATGCGCGCCAATGATGAATATCAAATCCTTAATTGTATGTCAAAACATGCACAATAACTACCTCTTAAAACCCGCCAAGTTTTATTACAATGTTGCCAGTAGTTTCAGCAAAATCGTAAAAAATGTGTAAAATTTTGTTTTCTTGAAAATGGATGGCGTTACAAAAAAATTGTATAAAGCAAACTCCAATTATTTTTCAGTTTTTTACCTATTCTAGTGACGGTGTTACCTTTTTTTGAAAAATATGTATAAACTTGTATCAAAAAACGAAAAAAAAACCAAAAAAATGCGGTTTTTTATTTTTAAAGGTACGTTTCGCCAATTTTAAAAATCTGAAAAAATTCAGGGTAAAAGACTGTGCAAAAATACACGTTATAATTGATTTTCGTAAAAACGAGTGTCTTAGTTTTTTTTCAGTGTTATTTAAAGGTTTAAAATTGTTCTAAAAATTCGAATTTCCCGCCAAAAAATAAAGAAAAATTTTTTTTCGTATAGATCTTTTTGAAACTTACAACTTTTTTAAATAAAGTTTTTGGCTAGCTCTTGATGCGGCTGAGATAAAAAACAAAAACATAAAAAGCCTCATTAGGCTCTAGGGGGGTCACGTGACCACCTAGGGGGCTAAAAATTTCAGAAAGTGAGTTCCTCTATATGTGCTAAAAAGTGGCCAATATGGAATTTAAATCGAGTTGGGGGCACTTTTCACCATCTTACGCGGCTAGGCCCTTTGTCTCTCTGGTTTAAGTTTCATGTCAGCTAATACATTTCAGCAATTGCTACATGCTGTTTCAACAACTTTTTTTTAAATTTTGAACCGTTGTTAAGGGGGAAAATTTCCCCTTTTTCCCTCCCCGTTGATTCGCCACTGATCGGAACCACACAAGCATGCCAAATCTGATATGCCGACTCATCCGGCAAGTTGAAGGCTGTTGAAAATATCTTCATATCTATTTCTATAATGCTGTCATGGATGGTTGGCCTATTGGAGACTTCATCTACCATGATTCCATTCAGCCTTGTCTAAACTACGCATAAACAGGGGTACCATCCTTCTTGGTTATAATAACCACCGGGCCGTTATAAAGTGATTTGTTTGGTAGGATGACTCCTGCTGCTTGCATCTATTTCACTTCCTGGAACATGATTTTCTTCTTTGCTCTGGAGTACTTGTAGGGTTTGACGTTTATGGGTCGCGTGGCCGTTCAATTTGCATCTCTGTAACTTTTGTAGTTGGCTGACGTAACCGGTCGTTGAATACATCAGTATACTGTTGTATGAGTTTCTGTAGTTGTGTCAAAAGCGATGGTTGGTGCCTGGTTCGCTTTCAGTGATTGGGTTAGGGTTTGTTGGCTTCCATGGTACTCCCAGTGAATTGTGGTCCTGTTGATTTCCTCCTGTTTTAATCACAGCAGTCCTACTACAAAATTGTGGTTTAGGTTTTCCAATACTAAGCATAATACTGTTGTAGAGAAGTTATCTATCGTGATTTCGACTTCGGTAGTCCTTACGCTGAGAGACGTGCTATCCATGCACACCAGCTGAATCGTTCCGATCGAGTCTGCAGGTCCCTAGTCTGGATCAGTTTATGGTTTACGAAGTACCAGAAACGCCGGTGTCAATTAGTATCTTGACCCTTTTTGAGTTGATCCTTCCATGGAGATTCGGGAGTCCTGCTGTCATCGGCCGTTTGAATATGGAACTCAGTTGGGACACAACTTCATCAACAGCAGTTAGTTGGTGCTCCTGTTGGAGTTTTCCATCTGTGAGTTCCGGGACTGTCGGCGCTGTCTAGGAGGGTTTCTGTTTCGCCACTCCTGTAGTGTTTCGGAGCGTTGTGGAGTCGCATTGTCGTATCGCTTGGGTCTTAGGAATTGTGCGTCTCCTTCCATTTCTTTGGCTACTATTCTGAGACTGTCCTCCGTTTTGGGCATCCCGAGTCTCAGGCAGATCCTGATTTGCGGGAGCAGTTGATTTGCGATGACTCTGCATCGCTGTTCTTCTGGAATTTCTGGGAGTAGTCGCCTGAAGAGAGCTGATTTTCGTGTAATGAAGTCCTCCGCTGATTCATTGCGTTGAACTTGGCCATAGAGTTTTACGGTGAGGTTTGACAATAGTGCGGGGTCATCGAATTTTTCTAGAAATCGAGTCTTAAAACTCTTATAGCCTATCTCGGCTGAATTGTGACTCTCTGCCCATGTTTTTGCCTCTCCGTGTAGTGAGTTTGCTGTTAGGTAATCAACCCAGTCTTCTTCGTCTACTTCGTATTTTTCCAGGAATTTTTCGGCCTTGTTTAAAAATTGGGATGGTATTTCGGTTTCGCGTCCCTCGAATCTGGGGGGTTTGGAGTTCCATATCTTCTGCTGTGATGTGTGTCTGGTCTCGCTAGATGGTTGTGTGAGTGAGAGTGCCATTGTAGATTGTATAAGTGTTGTTATCCATGCTTCTGGGGATGCAGTTCGAGTTTGGATTGTGGGTTCGTTTTTGAGTTGGGCGCCATGTTGCCGAGGGGCATTGGATGGGGATTCATCAGCCCAATTTAGCCCGTCAGATTTGGTACGGTCTTCGGATTTTGACCGCGTGGCGGATCTGGTATCCATTATGTTGTGTTGCAAGTATCGAGCGTCTAGCTGTTTTGATTTCGCCAGATTTCGTCACGAGATTTGGTTTATGGGCAAGCGTGCGATTTAATGAGAGAAATATCACAAGTCTAAAAAAAAATAAAAGAGAAATAAGTCAAAAATGCAACAATAAAATAGCAAAATATAAAAATGTCTATACCTTTCAAGTATATGGTCTAGAGTAGAGATATCACAAGAAATGGTATAAAAAAGATCAATATAAAAAAAAAGAAGTAGAAGTCAGATTCCAAGTGGATGGTGGATGCAAAACACCGAACCTAGGAGTTTTCGATTACGAGGTTAAACTCGAACTGGCCTTCTGACCGAAAAAACGCTGCCTTTTATCCCCGAGATTCTATTCTTCTCTGAGGACGGTGACGCGTTTTTGGTCTTTCCGGGTCAGAGAGCCAATCGTCGGTGTTTGCCGTGCGTGAGAGGGGCTGTTGGTGCGCTGATTGGTCCGTGAATACCATCGCCCAACGACAGACTTGAAAAAAATTAGAGGTAGCCAGGAAAAATTAATGGTAGTAAGGAAAAATTAGAGAGAGTCAGAATAAATTAGAGAGGGTAAGGAAAAAGGTAGACACGATAAAATTGGAGGGACTCATAAAACATTGAAGGGATTCAGGAAAAATTGGATGGGGTCAAAAAATTGGCGGAAGTCAGAAAACTTGGAGGGTGGTAGGTGGTAGGTACGATAAAATAGAAGGAAGTCAGAAAAAAATGAGTGGAGATACTGTAGATGGAAATTGCATGGGTCTCTCGTCGCATGGGCAAAATCACTATACTAAATTCACAATAGAGATGCACTAGAAATAAACAAACCAAGACACGTTGAATGTTACCAGGAGCACTCCCAAATCATGATTTACAATGTATATAGGTACATTGTAAATCATGGTTAGTGCTCCTTATAACATTCAACGTGTCTTGGTTTTGTTTATTTCTAGTGCATTTTTATTGTAATTTTTGTATACTTATATATTAGGATATAATATTATGTAGTTATTTTCTTAACTAGTACGGAAAGTGATACTTTCCTGCACGAGACTGCCTTTGACCCGAACGACGCGAAAGCGGAGTTCGGGCAAGCAGTTGAGTGCGGGAAAAACACTTTCCGCATGAGTTAGGAACAATATTTTTTCTAGGGCCGTACGTTTGGAAAAAAGCCACCCCAAATAGAATTATATCAATTTTTATTTAGGAGTGAAAATCCACAAAGTACGTTCTTTAACAAGATTGTCAAAACCAAACTTTCAATACAATTGGTTACCATGACGGCGATATTGGTTTCCATGAAGACGATTCAAAACCATTCTTACTGTCTACTGATTTGACTTTTAAATATGATGTCAAAATAATTCTATTTCAAGAAATTATCAGTACCTAGTAATGACAAGAGAGCTCTAAACATATCGATTTGTTTCCTGAGTGACACTTTGACAGTTTTATTTCACCACCCGAAGGGGAGTTAAATTCTGTCAAAATGGCACGAGGGCGACCACTTGATAATAATTTTAGAGATCGTGTGTAATTCGCTACGATTATTTCATGAACAAAACTGTCTTTTTGAATCATTTTAACTAATATTTTATTGATATCATCACCTGAATATTTCCTAAACCCGTTTGTTGGTGTTCTCTGTGACAAGTTGTAAAACATTAATTGTCATTAATGTAACTGAATGTCCATTTTTGTGTAGTAACGAAGGGCATCTGACGTAATGATTGACGACGGGATATTATCAAAAATTATCGGGTATAATATCACAAAAGAGTGAGAATAAATTGAAAATAATGCGACAGTTTTTCGAAAATTTGTTGTCTTGCAATAGACACGAGAGCCCGCAGGGCTCGAGTGGCTATTGCCCAATGACAACAAATTTGAGTAAAAATGAAGCATTATTTTCTTATTTATTCTTACTGTCGTGCGATATTCGTAAGATTATTTTTTAATAGGTATATTATGGATATTTTCTTAAATGTGACAGTTGTCAAAACTAGGAAACTGGTTGCCATAAACAGAAACAATCTACTTAAAAAAATTGTATCGGTAATTTTCTACAGTAGATAATACTCAGTATAATTTTAATCTGATTGGACAGAATTAAACACGTGATCAAATATCTTACTATACGACTAGAAGTTTAAATCATTAAAAAATTATCGCTGTAATTTTTATTTCTGTAGCTTTCTATTGGTCAGAATCTCCTATGAATAAAATAATCGCGTTAATTTCATTAAAACATGAACACAATAAGATAAATTTGTAAATAAAATCTAAATATTAGTTTATTGCATGTATTATAAATTATAATGGCATACAAGGTATTCTACTTTCCTGCACGCCGTGCGGGAATGTGCAACTTTCGGAAACGAAATGCGTGCGGGAAAGTGGCTGTTTTAGCACGTCCGTAGAAAATAGCTATTTGTATAACAATGGAGGAAAGTGCTACTTTTCCTCCCGAGAATGAAGTTTACTGCCCGACGCGTAGTGGAGGGCAGTAATCATTTGAGGGAGCAGTTACTCCCATAATATAGATATGATTTTTCCACCTTCCTCAAATATCAAGTAATTTTTTCATTTTTAAATAATTTATTTATGTAACTGACAAAATTTATTAGAGTACTAAAACTAACAAGTAGGTACAGTATAACTGTCAACTGTCAAATATAAGTCAAATTATTAATGTAAACATTGTTAAATTAAAATAACAATTTACTGTTTTTACCATTCTGCAAAATGGGAAAAAATTATTTCTGCCGTTATTTTAAAAAAACTGTCGTGAAATTTTGAAATTATACAGTGTAAAAACTGCGTATGGACTAAAATTGTTTAAATCCATTTTTGAGAAAATTATAAAAAACGCTGGTACAGGTCAACTTTGAAATTTAAATGCACGCTTTTAAACATAAATCTAAATGTAGATACAGGGTGATTCACGCCAGTCTAGTATTGTCTATCATCTTTATTTTTAATGGAACACCTTGTATGTTTCTCTCGGACAGTTCAAAGAAAGTCAGAAGCTGAAACAGACCCTTCGATCTCGGCTAGCGGCTAAAACCCGACACAGAGGATACAACGGTTGATAGATACAGCAGAGATGAAAACTCTTCAAAAAATCGATGGTAAAACACTTTGGGATAGAACTAGAAGTGCAGATATACGAAGGAGATGGAAGGTGGAAAATGTTAATAACTGGGTAAAAAACAGAAGCGTAGAATGGAACGACCACATAAGCCTAACGACAACACATAGAGTAGTAAGGACGGCGAGAGACGGTTTCCTAATAGGAAGACGATCAGTGGGAAGACCAAGAAAACGATGGAATGACGTCACGTCTACACAAAAAGAAGAAGAAGACTAAAATTTCTACCGCCAACACTTGTCGTGTACCCTCAATACTCTAGAAGAGGGGTCACCAAATAGGGGACCTCGGTCCGCATACGGACCGTAGGCTAGTTTTGTGCGGACCGTCATTAAATTCAGAATAATATAGTGTTTGAAAAGATTTCAGATTTTTTTTTGAAACTGTGGTAGAATTATTTTATTTTTAAATTAAATAATCATATTCAGTACAATTCAAAGTACATTAAAAAAAATATTGAAAAATAAGCAAACAGTAGCAAATTTTTACAGAGACCTCAAAAAAAATGGATTTTGCTGTGGACGTTAGAACTCGTCGTTGGACCATGGGAAATAAAAAATTCAAAAAGATCTTATTAGCCTATGAGTTTCTTGAGGTAACGCTGTCGAGTTTTTAGTTTTAACCGTTTTTGAGTTTTTGGTATCACTCAGAATTTAAAATAACGAAACTTTTCGTAAAAAACGGTGACGATCAACATATTTATTATTGTTAAACAAAAAATATCTCTACACCGTTACCTCATGAAATGTGTAAAGAAAATGTATGCAAAATTTTAGGTGGATCGGTTGAGTAGTTTTCTTACAATGTCCACCGCCTTTGAATAAAGCAGTTTTGAGAATAATGAGTTTAAACTTATGACAACTTTTATTTTCAATATCTTTTTTGTGTGTAAAAGGTAAAGTGATGCACGCCGGAATATATTTGTAAATCGTGGAGTAAATTGCAAAGGAGAAGGGGAACACGTTTCTCACTACGCTCAAGCTCGCTAGCAAAGATATTATTATTATCATGCTGTATTTCCGGTAATTTTCAATCTATCGATCTGAAATTTTCTTGAAGACTTCTTGAAGTTATGTACCTTCACTTAAAACAATAAAAAAATCGAAAATTTAAAAATTTTCAAACCTTCACCCCCTCAACGTAAGCTATTACTAAATTTAATTGAAATGCATTATTTTTCAAATATGTTCCATAGAATTGTTGAACACTATAGTTGCAGAAAAAAAAAACAACCAGAAACAGGCAGCATTAAATGCGGACCCCGGATGTGTCATAGGTTCCCGAAACGGACCCCCAGAGTACATAATTGGTGGTCTAGAAAACAGACACGGTCAGACCGATTTTATCAAAAAGCAAATATTTATTAATTTCACAGTAACGCGGAGTGCCACCCGTGCTCTCTTTTCTGTTCACTATAAGGCTAAGGCCACACGGCGATAATTTACGGCACTGTACGAACGAATTGTAGATGAAATATGAGTTAGTCAACCAATGAACCAATGCCTCGTCAGGTTTACTTACTGCTCTTACGGCGCCGTAAATTATCACCCGTGTGGCCTTTCGCTTATATATTATTTTCGGTTCCATGACATCTCGTAACGCGACAGTTCGTAACCGGACAATTGGCAACGGACAATTCGTAACCGTAACAGCGACAGTTCGTAACGGCGACACTTCGTAACGACGAAAGTTGGTAACTATAAAAGTTCGTAAGGGACAATTCGTAACGTCCAAATTGAATTATGCTGTTTATTTTTGTTAACGTGGAAACTACTGTTATTACAAATTATAAATGAAATTAGGTATATTTATCAATTTAACGAATCGGTATCAGGATAAACATTTTAAGACATTTCATATTTTGTGTTTCAGAATATAATAAAAGTATTTACACGCAAATAAAAATTATTTAAATAAAATACTTTACTTAGAAAAATAAAGATTTCACAAATTACTTCATTATTCCTTTGTCTAAGTAGGTATTTTCCTTTTCATGAGCATTTTTCAGTGCGTAACAAATTATAGGAAAAAGGGTAAGTCCGTGATAATTAGAGTTGCACAAGTTTGACTTGAATGTTTGAATTTGACTTGAGTTTGACTTAAGTTCAAGTCAAACTCAAGTCAATCCTTCTGACAAATAATTCAAGTCAAGTCAAACTGGTCAATCGTACAGGTTTGAAAATTCAAACTGTTTTCGTAGATATAAATTTTTAACAATCCACGAGGAAAATAAAATTCCTGTAGCTGGCTGTATACCATAAATCACAAAAATACAGGATCCTTCGTAAAATGTATATTTAAAAGACCCTAATAAGGGTTGCATCACAAAACAAAACGTTTTCGGATTAACAAGTAATCCATCATCAGTGTTAAGCCAATAACATGCATGCGTGAGCCACCAAAAAGTTATGGGTAAAAACCCTTTAAAAGGTAGATCTTACATTATACTACATATTATGTTTAAAATAGTTAGATGTTGCAAATATTCCTGGATATTACCCAGGGCAACACAGGACTCTAACCCACGTGGATGTGATATGAAAGGGATGAATCTCACATATTGAAAATTGAGTGTCAACTATATCTTTTAAAGGGTTTTTACCCATAACTTTTTGGTGGCTCACGCATGCATGTTATTGGCTTAACACTGATGATGGATTACTTGTTAATCCGAAAACGTTTTGTTTTGTGATGTAACCATTATTAGGGTCTTTTAAATATACCTTTTACAAAAGATCCTGTATTTTATTTTTTTAAATTTTTTTATATACTTTTTTGTTGAGATAGACATGTCAGTTGCCAATTAAGATAAGAAATTTAATAATACATTGAGTGCCATATAAATCATCCTTTAGTTCCAATAATTTTAGTATTTGTTTCCCTCTACTCATTTTAAAAAATCATGTACAATAGAACACTGACACTTTCACAGTAAACTATTTTTTAGCACGCACAACAAAATTAAATAAAAAAATACTAAATGAACAGTTTTTGGTTTAAATGGGATCTAGCTATTTTTATAATTTTCTGCTTTTATAACCGATAACAATAAACATCGGCAGCGTCTTCAACGACAGAACGAAAGTCATAAAAAAAGGTTTAGGAAAGTTAAAAAGGAAGAAAACAAAGAACCTCAAAAATCTGTTTCCGTACCAACCCCTTTTTAAGGATGTTAATTCCTTGAAATTTTATGGTCAAATTTGGATTATCTACATTTTTTCAATACAAGCGCCCTAGAATCTCATAACATGTGGTGTGTACTAAAAGTATAAGTCAAGAAGTGAAAGCAGAAGGTACTAACAGTAGAAGTTGACCTGTACCTTACAAAGCAGACTTTTGAAATTAAAAGTTGTACGGTTGGAATAAAATCAATGTTTATACAGGAAAAACAGGCTATTGATTTATACTCTTTACAGAAATAATTAATAGACATTCAAAATTCAAAATATAGAAGAATCCCGAAAGGTCCATTTTATGACTTATACCTTATACTATATTCTTAGTACATAGCACGTTAGACATAATAAAAAGATTTTATAAAGATTATTTGTATTTTTCAATTTAATTACATATATATATATATATATATATATATATATATATATATATATATATATATATATATATATATATATATAAACAAAACATTTTCACTTTAAAAAAATTCCATCATTTTTTGACGGAAACTTTAAAATTAATGTGTACATTAATGAGGACAAAACTGTTATTCTGGCCAAACGCTTAGTTTAGCATAAACAGACCAAAGTCGGCGCTTAGTCTACAATTGCGAAACTGTTATGAATGGCAGTTATGGATATATGGCAGTTATGAATGGTAGTTATGAATGGCAGTTAAGAATGGCAGATATGAATATAGTCTTGTTATGCAAAACTAAAAACCCTTAATAGACAGAATGTCGCTTGGTTTATTTTTGTTTTTCTTAGTAAGCGTTAACGTGACAATAACAGGGATATTTCCAAGATAGTTTTAGCTATGTGTCACCAGAATCCGCTGTTATCTCGATTTTAAAGAAATGGCGCTTGGTCGAGTTATGCATAACGCTGTCCTTTTAAAGAATTAGTTCACTGTTTGTGATTTTATAACGCTGTTCTTTATTTTTACATAATAGAAGTATGTATGCACTTTGCAATTTTCATTGTTTTGAAATCACCTGCCGCAACATCAAATAAATCAGTATATTTATTTTTCTTAATTAATACTGCTTCGACTACAGATTGTTTCTCTTAATTTTTGCAGTGGGAATACCTTCAATATCAGACTCAATTTGTTCTGGTACTTATTCTGAACCGAAAAATATCCACATTCAGATATTATCTCCCAAAGCCACACACTTCAAAACGAACGTAATAAACAAGCCAAACATGGACGTCTAAATATGAACTACAAACTAATTTGCGGAGTAGCAGAATACCGATTCAGACCTATCCAAATAAGTCACAACAAAATCCGTACGTTCTCGATTAGAATTGGAAATAAACACGTTGCCAATATGACATTCAAACTTCAAACTGTTTGAAGAAGTTTGATTTCAAGTCAAACCTAAAGATATCGAAATCAAGTCAAGTCAAACTTTTTTACAAAAAAAGTTTGATTTTCAAGTCAAGTCAAGTTTGTTGAATAAAATCAAACTAGTTTGACTCGATGCATCTCTAGTGATAATACACATTTATGACATTTATTCCAACATGACATTTTAGTTAAATCTGACAGTTGTCACATTTTATTTTCAATTTGGAATAAAAACAAATCAAATGTGTTTCTTGCATTTATAAAATGGTATTTTCTTTGATTTGTATAGTCTTATAAATTATACAGATTATATCTGTAATATTATTACCTAATTAAAAAAAAATTTAAAGATAAAAAGATCAAGGCAGGTTTTGTTTATATTTGATTCAGAGTTGGACCACCATCTCCATATAGCTATTTCAGCATCCTTATGCCTCATCAGTGAAGCTCAGAAGTCTCAACTCTGAAGGAAATACAAACAATTCTGCCAATTTAAGGCAAACCATCGCAATGCAATGAACCCACCTCTGAGACGCAATTTAGCGACATCTCCCGTATTACGAGGAAAACAACGAAAAGCCCCAGATACAAAGTTTACTACCTTTTAAACAATTAGAATAATTGAAATAAAAATATAATAAACAATATTTTAAATCTAAGACTTTTCGTTAATAAACTGCTTTCTGGCTGCATCCCGTATCTCCGAATTTTACAATATATAATCACAAGAGACGACGAAAGTAGGAGAAAGCAAATAGAGGACGCTTAGGCCACGCATTTACCTTCCCTTCGTCAAGGAAAAGGACCGAAAGACAGTTTCTAAATACTCAAACTGAGTAAAAATGAAAAAGATAAAAAAGATCAAGGCAGGTTTTGTTTATATTTGATTCAGAGTTGGACCACCATCTCCATATAGATATTTCAGCATCCTTATGCCTCATCAGTGAAGCTCAGAAGTCTCAACTCTGAAGGAAATACAAACAATTCTGCCAATTTAAGGCAAACCATCGCAATGCAATGAACCCACCTCTGAGACGCAATTTAGCGACATCTCTCGTATTACGAGGAAAACAACGAAAAGCCCCAGATACAAAGTTTACTACCAGTATTTAGAATACTACTAGTATTTAGAAACTGTCTTTCGGTCCTTTTCCTTGACAAAGGGAAGGTAAATGCTTGGCCTAAGCGTCCTCTATTTGCTTTCTCCTACTTTCGTCGTCTCTTGTGATTATATATTGTAAAATTTGGAGATACGGGAGACAGCCAGAAAGCAGTTTATTAACGAAAAGTCTTAGATTTAAAATATTGTTTATTATATTTTTATTTCAATTATTCTAATTGTTTAAAAGGTAGTAAACTTTGTATCTGGGGCTTTTCGTTGTTTTCCTCGTAATACGAGAGATGTCGCTAAATTGCGTCTCAGAGGTGGGTTCATTGCATTGCGATGGTTTGCCTTAAATTGGCAGAATTGTTTGTATTTCCTTCAGAGTTGAGACTTCTGAGCTTCACTGATGAGGCATAAGGATGCTGAAATAGCTATATGGAGATGGTGGTCCAACTCTGAATCAAATATAAACAAAACCTGCCTTGATCTTTTTTATCTTTTTCATTTTTACTCAGTTTGAGTATTTAGAAACTATCTTTCGGTCCTTTTCCTGGACGAAGGGAAGGTAAATGCGTGGCCTAAGCGTCCTATATTTGCTTTCTCCTACTTTCGTCGTCTCTTGTGATCAGTGGCGGATCCAGAAATTTTGTTTGGGGGGGGGGTCATGGGTCTTGAGGGTGATTTAATTACCTATCTCTGATGCAAAGTGACTTAGTCTTACCAAACGTAGGATACGTGGGTTTACAATTATGGGGGGGTCATGACCCCATGACATCCCCCCTGGATCCGCCAGTGCTTGTGATTAGATATTGTAAAATCCGGAGATACGGGATGCAGCCAGAAAGCAGTTTATTAACGAAAAGTCTTAGATTTAAAATATTGTTTATTATATTTTTATTTCAATTATTCTAATTGTTTAAAAGGTAGTAAACTCTGTATCTGGGGCTTTTCGTTAAAAAAATTATTTTTTTATTATGGCGCCATCTATCGACAACTAGAATAACTAGAATAAATGTTGTAAATGTCTGTAATCACGGACGTGCCTTTTTTTCTGTCACATACAATTTAATCCGTTAGAAAGAAATCGGAAAACTGTGACGCACTGAAAGATGATCATGAGAAAAAGAATATATGCAAATTTAAGGAATAATAAGAGGTATAAATTTTTAAAAATATTGTTAAAAGTTTGTATGTATTTAAATATTTAAAGTTTGTATGTGTTTAATAGTTATTTATGATATAAGTGTTAAAAGTACCTACACGTTTAAGGCATGCATGTGAAAGTTTGCAGAATGAGCGATAGTGAGTTCTGCAATTCACATGAGTGCCTTAAAAATGTACTTTTAACACGCATATCATACAATATTTTTTCTACAAACGTAATTACAGGACAATATCTACAAAAACTTTTACTTGAACTTGACTGACATTCTATTTTTATATTTTTTTGACAATACATCAAAATTGCCTATACGGTCAATACGAACTGCAGTGCCTTAAAAATATTTTAAAGCACTAGTGCCTTAAAGTAGCATTTTTAACGCACGTATGGAGTGCTAAAAATTGAATTTTTAACACAATTGTAGAAAAAGACTTTTAATATATTCTGTAACACAAATATAAAATGTGTTAAACTTGTTTATCCAGGTACCTACTATTTCGTTAAATTGATAAACATAATTTCAATTATTGTAACTGTAATAACAGTTAGTTTCGACTTTAACAACAAAAATAAACAGAATACTTCAATTTGTATTTACGTTATGAATTGTCCGTTACGAATTTGTATAGTTACGAAATGTCGCTGTTACGAGTTGTCCGTTACCAATTGTCCGGTTACGAACTGTCGCGTTACGAGATGTCTAGTCACGATTATTTTCTATTTCTCTTTGCCGACGTAAACTGGTGAAGCATGCCACGTCACACGGTCACACTCCATCAAAGATAACTTTAATAATAATTTAACTCATACAGAAAAATGATAATAGAAATACCCATGCTGATATTCAATCCCTTGGGATGTGTAAAATATTACATACTTACATGAAAGAATAATAAATGCAGGGGGACGACTATAGAATCCAATTCTATTTTACCTGCGTAGTAGTTTTTACGATAATAATATTTCTTGACATAACTTAATGTTATCTTAAAGAACCTAATATGGCAACATGGCACGGAAGTGCGTGTACGCATCCATTTGTCGGGCGGCCAGCGGCTGCTTTGTCGCTAGGCGCATTCACCACGTTTTATGAGTGTGCTTCTGGCTATTCAGCTCAGACATGTCTAAATATGGGGCAAGGGCTATGGTATTTACAGCGGATAAACATGAAATCTAATCTAATCACAACCGACATTACAGTACGCAGTACGCTAAAGAACAATGAATAAATTCTTTTGTTCTCTGGTAAAAAATAATATCGAAATAAGGGGTAGTCACGTGCTGAGTATATAGGTAATATCGCACCCTCAGTCAGTGGCGGCTCGTACCACTTTAAGAAGGTAGTGCCACAACTCGGGCAGCCGCCAAAATTTTTAGTGACGGATTCACGATATTGTCAAAAAAAGGTATACTGACAACAAAAACTAAAAAAAAATATGCGCGGATACTTTTATATCTTAAGTTTATTGATCTGAGGTGCCAAGCAATTGTCCAACATTGATCAAAACAGTTCCGTAAATTAATTAATAATAAAAACCTCTTAACCTACCACCAGCATTTACTGCTGATAGTGCTTGAAAATTGTTATTACGATTTAGTCTGTATTTACCAATTTATAAAAATAATACTATTTCATTATTCACACACATGCACAAATTTTTGTAATGTCACTTTTAAAGTTTACGATATATGAAGTTCATTCTCCTATTTTTTGGTTGCAAAGTTTTCAATGACTTTATAATTAAAATTATCAATACAATTTACAAAATGCTTTTCTGCAGATAGCATACCTAAAGCACTAGGTTTCGATGTAAACATCGAAAAACAGCGTTCTGCTTCAGATGTTGATATAGGAATGGTAACTAAAATACTTAAAAGTTTAATAGTTTCTTCAAATGTGCTTTTTAAACCTTCCCTCTACAATAAAACCGATAGCGAAACAGCCCCAGAGGTAGTACTTAATTCGTCTCGCTAATACAGTACCTACATCTAATTCAGTTTTAAACCGAGTTTTGCTTAAAAATTAAAATTGTCTCCATGGTTCATTAAGAAATGATTCGGAGAACTGATGCTTATAAGCAGAAAACTTCTCCGACATAAATAAATTAGAAGCAACTAAATGTCCGGAGAAGGTAGACCTTTGAAAGATCTGGTACTTTGAATAATATGAACCTTTAAGCCGTTGTCTAATTCGGCGCTAAAATTGACCAGCTCCTTAAATATGCCTCTATTTTCTGAATTTTCTTTTTCGTCGTGACCTCTTAAAGCTAACTCGAAAGCTCCACAACACCTTATAACATTTGTAGTTTTTTTTTTTCTAGCGAAAAACCACCAAAAAATTTTTAAAATACTAATCTTTGTCAATTAATAAATTAAACTTAATAAATAATCAAAATATTATCAAAATACCCACGATCATGATGCACTAAAAGTTTAATTATAAATACAAAAACTTTTTAACAGAAAATATACATAATAAAAGCGACAAACCAGCACGTAAAGAAACTCAAAATAAATAGACCTGGCTTCATACCCTCGTGCCTGGCACAGAGATTCTAATGTTAAGGTATTCGCGGTGTGCAAGTACTTGGAAAGGGAAACGAGAAACGAACGTGCGCGAGTCGCGGAGAAATATTGCAACTATCTTAAATAATTCATATTGTCAATTGAAATTGTCAAATTGACGTATATTTCATACCTTCTGTCATTGACGCAGAAAAATTATATATTGCTCCACAATATTGATATGATATGCAATTATTATATAAAGGTAAATTTAATTAATTGTATTTTGCTTGCAGTACTGCATTTTAATAACTGATTTTATTTACTACATACAATTGTTTACGTTTGCTAAACATAACCTGCATCTTATTTTTTCTTCTTATTATTTTTTTGGACTATGGTCTTGACAATTATCCAGCAACCAGGACTAATATAATTGGCCAATATAATTAAAAGTGCGAATAAAAGTACAGAGCGTAGAAATAGAGGTCGCTTTGCTGAACTTGCACGGTCCCAATACTAATAGTCCAATATAGCTCTTTCTCCGTCACTTACATATAATGCTCGTAAAATCTTTCTCTCTTTACTCGTGCCAGTACTGACTTCGGCGCGAAGGAGATTCTCCTGTCGAATACTCTCCGCTGTCGGCAGGGATTGTATTGCACCCATAGTTGCCATATTTTATATAATTTATGAAGATCAAAAGAAATACACACAAAAAAATTAATAGGAATTAAAAAGTTTTGAAGATAAAAAATATGTTTATGGATAGTTAGCAAGGTAGTGCCATGGCTCTATGGCACTACCTCACGGGCCGCCACTGCCCTCAGTGCAAGACTGCAGTAACTCAAAATTTTATGAAAATGAAATAATCATGGAATTTTATTGTAAACATGCATATCTATCCCCTGTAAAACTTTAGTAACTTTCAAATGCTTAATGGGCTAAATATTACAACAACAACAGTTTAACTATTTTCCGTTTTTGAACATAAGTTCCGTGCAAAACTGTTGTAACTCTAATGTAACAGAGTTACAACAGTTTTGCACGGAACATTGCAACGGATTCGATAACAAGCAATAACAAGCAATGAAAAAAGTAAGATATTTGTTATTTTAATATCTATATCTGTGGTGTTTGATTTTAATATACAGCGCGTCTACGTAATCCATTAACGGCCGAGACAATAACAAAGATTTTCGAGACCAGTCTATTCATGTAAATTTTATGTCCTTTGTGTGATATTATATTTATTTTCTATAAGATGTGTGCGATATCGTTTGACCATTTATTTGTTAGATTGGATTAAAACCACATAAATTAAGACTAATTATTTACGACCAAAAAGTATTTTTTCTCATGAAAGGAAAAACAGTTATCTTAAAACTTGTGTATTGACAATACTGAGAGGCCAACAATATCTATTCTCAGAAAACTTGCCAAAGAACAGCAAAAAATTCAAATGGCCAAAAAGAAAGATTTGGTATACTTATGCCATTCGGGTATGATACCAGAAGCCCACCATAGTTTTTATAAAAATATTTTGGCACAAGATGATGTACGAGAAGAGGACAACAACTACGGTAAAACCTGTCAGCAGCGGCCACTAAAAATGAAAGAACTGATATAGATAGGTGGCCGGTATTGCCAGTTTTTGTAGCCTAGATATACATAATTGGTTTGGGGAATTTTTAAACTGGCCGTTAGTACAGGTGGCCGGTAACACAGGTTTTACTGTAAAAGTAAATGTGTCTACACTTTTTACAATTTTCTCCGTGCAAAACTGTTGTAACTTTGAAATTCTAATACTAAATGTGTAGTGATTAACAATTTTTTCCGTGCAAAAGTGTTGTAACTTTGAAATTCCTAATTTTTTTTGCATTAATATTATTTGATTTAAATTTCTATTTTTGATTAATCTAATATAGGCTGAAAAGCATGCAAAATCATAATCAAATGTTAATTTTTCTTAAAACTTGTGTCTTATTTCACCGATATTAGCACGAAAATAAACAAAATCGTCTTTATCTAGAAACTTACTTATTTTGACTTACTGCAGTCTTGCACTGAGGGTGCGATATACTTCTTGTAAAAGTGTTTCTGAAATGTAAATGGAAAAGAATACGTATTTCAAAGTAATTCATAGATAACTGAAATTAGAAAATTGAATACAAAAATCAAGCTATTATTTTTCTTTTCATTGGTTTTAAACCTTTAAATGCTTCCAGTAGCGCACCCAGAATTTTCCTCTGGGTGGTTGGATTGGGCACGGAAATTTTTTTGTATTGTTTGTGAATGGGAAGTTACATTTTCCTATTATTTTTTTATATTTATTTTTATGCAGGGGCCGTTCAGTATTACGTAACGCAGGTTGGGGGGAGGGGGTCAAAAATCTTCAAAATCGCGTTACATAATACTTGAACACCCCACTAGGAGATGTTTTAACCCCCCCCCCCCCCGGGTACGCCACTGAATGCTTCTTTGTCAGCTGGGACCCCTGTGTCGTCAATAAACGAGGAGGATAAAAAGCTTTGTTTACAGAGTGAACACTAGATCATTAATGGGCATTAAAAATAAACTGAAACAAAACCAAAGTTTTAGGCTTTAGCCATAACCCACATCCAGATGTAGAGCTTTAAATAAAGTCCAAGTTTAAGACAGACACTTGTTGGTTTTATAGTCTTTCCTACGAAGTTTAAATACTAGACTGTGAATGGTTGTAGATCAGCTGCAAGGTACTAGCCTCATAAGCCAGAGCGCACGAATTCGATTCTCGGCACCAACAACGACATTTTCATTTCTAAAAATGATACGAGCCGTTCACCGTGCTTCGGTAGGGATCTATGGAGGAGTATCGCCAAGCCACAAGCCCTTATCCCTTGCCGTACCGCTCCTCCCTAGGCCGATCAAACACCAGTTTATTCCAGACCAAGTTGTAGATTCTATTGAATTTTATACTACGACGTTGGCCTTTTTATTAATTTCAAATGAGGCTGGGGCTCGAATCTCAATCGCAAATCCACTAAACTTGTCGATTTACTACGCTTCAGCCAACTGAGCCGTCTGACCGACTGGAATATATTCAATTCAATATTAAATTTACGAGTAATTTGCGATAGGTACGTTAATATACTTTTATTTTATACTTTTATAATTGTGGATAGAGTAAAACATTACAAAGAGATCAGAATTTCACACATTTAGGGTGCAACTTTCATGAGGTTGGGGTCACTTTAGAGAAATCAGTAGCAGAGTTGGTACAGCCTGAAGCAGTGGCGGCTCGTGACCTCAGTATCCGGGTAGGCAACACATATGGTGTATAATAATATGTACATACCTATATAGGTACAGGGTGTTTGGTAAAGAATGAGCCATAGCTTAACCTTACATTCCTGAGCTTAAAATTGGTCGATTTAAGCTAACTTACCTTAGTACCAAAGTTGATAATAACCGAAATACAGGGTGTCAAACTTAAACTTTTATTTTATTTATTCTTGAATATTTCCTGACAGACATGGGATAACAACACGAAATTTGGTAGGTAAGCGGGGTTTTTGGGATTAGAAATCTAAATTTGCCACCAAAAATGATCTATTACCCAGACGGCGCTACATACGTCTTTCAGCGCTCATTAAATACGTTCAATTTGTTTTATCTCCCACGCCACGTAGTTTTTGAATCAACATTTTCATTCTCTTAATATTTTTACTTTAAAAAAGTATACTATATTCATCTCGCTAAGCTCAACTGTTTTCGAGATAAACGCATTTTAAGTCTGCGATACAACATAATTTTTGCATATCATTGTAGTTAGACCCGAAAAATAAACTTGAAACCATAATAATTGTGCCAGTTCTCATATTTATGTCGCAAATTGCATTTGAAGAAATTTGAGATACATTTTTGTAAATTTTTATGATTTTAAGTTATTTTTCGGGTGTAACTGTAACTACAATGATATGCTGCAAAAAATTATGTTGCCTCGCAGATTTAAAATGCGTTTATCTCGAAAACGGTTGAGTTTAGCGAGATGAATGCAGTATACCTTTTTTAAGTAAAAATATTAATAGAATAAATTTTTTTATTTAGAAAGTATGTAGAGTGGGTAATAAAAAAATTGAACCTATTAAATTAGCGCTGAAAGGCGTATGTGGCGCCCCCTGGATAATACATCATTTTTGGTGACGAATTTAGATTTCTCGTCTCAAAAAATCCCCGCTTACCAAATTTTGTGTTATTATCCCATGTCTGTTAGGAAATATTCAAGAATAAATACAATAAAAGTTTTAACTGTGACACCCTGTATTTCGGTTATTATCAACTTTCGTACTAAGGTAAGTTAGCTCAAATCAACATATTTTAACCTCAGGAATCTAGTGTTAAGCTATAGCCCATTCTTTACCAAACACCCTGTATACAGTGTGTCGCATTTAAGATGAAGACACCCTTATATTTCGGCTATTAAAATAAATACAGATCTGAAATTTTGCAGTCATTGATTTTGATGGTTTACACTTTTTAAGATAGTCAACTGAAATTTAAATTTTAAACGCGGCCTACTGCGAATTCACAAACAGGACGAATTTTCAATATTTTGTTTCGCGTTAGAGATATCGCAAAAAGTTATTTGGAAAAATTGTTAGAAATATTATTCTGACCCCACATACCAAATTTCATGACAAAATTCGAACTTTTCGTTTTTTTCAGAATTAGTAGTCAAGATCCTAAAACATGCAATTGGCAGTTCCGAGATGCAGCTCGACACAACCAATGTCAAAGGCTCAAAAAAATCTAGCCTACCTATAGCCCGAAAATACACGGCCAGGCAAGCGACAATACAGCCGCTGTGCTTAGCGTAAATAGAGAGACAAATGCGAATTCTGTTCGGCTACTTTTTAGAGAGCCTGCCCTAGGGTAAAGCCGTCGTAGTAATGCTACGCTACGGGGAGCGTACAATAATTATTACAACTTCAGAGATGAATTAAAAAGTAGCTTTGCTTTATTTTAGATTTTTAGATACTTCGGTATTGTCTCAAAATTTATAAATTACAGTTTTGAAATAAGTAATTTATATTAATAAATAATTTATCATTGTACATTTGAAGAGGTTAGGCGGCGCCTATCTTGCCTACCCTGACGGGCCGCCCCTGGCCTGAAGTATTTTTTCTCAAATTTAAAATATACTTTGCAATTTGATTATTAATATAAGGCTTATGTAGTTTCGATTCTACTGTACGTAATAGAAACATGCAGTAGGTATATCGGCAATAAGCAGTAAGAAGATATAGGCATACAAAATGTAGGGCTACCTTAGAAAGATGCGTATCCGATGTACTTGTACTGATGTGTTCTTATGCATGGAGTTACCAATCGCAATATTTTCACATTATTGTTTAAGACCAGAAACTTTCTTACATAGTTAAACGTAGAAAACTGGCAGATTTCCGTCATATGATAAGAAAATATAAGTACCATGTTCGTCAGGTTATAATGCAAGGTAAGTTAAAAGGAAGAAGTGGATCGGGTAGAATCGAATCTCGTAGGTGAAAGATCTCGGACAGTGAATTGGTAAAACGTTATTAGCACTACTCTTACGATTTTACTTTGGGCGAAAATGATCAGCAACGTCCAATCCAGATATGATACCTACTTGAAGAAGAGCCGGTTTCCGGAATATCTCCCAGCAATTATGACCCGTTCTTTAAATGTAACTAGCAAAGAGTTTTGCCAATAATTCTGAGGTAATCGGTGTTATAATAATATATAGCATAGGTTTTTTGATAACTTGGATTCATCTAACTACAATAAGGGTCTTCTTAATTTTCATTATTATTAAAATAACTGTATTAATCTATTCTAATTACATTTTTTCAAATTGAATCCTCCAATATGCCTTATAAAAATCTGTGATGAATATGTATGAATATGAATATGATGAATGGTACGGAAAACAGTAAGATGCTTCGCGTGTCTAAAAGAAAAATGGAGTGAGCTGATGATGGGCATTTCTTCACAAGACATCTCAAACTGCGAGATACGGCGAAGATCAAAAGTGGCCGATGATATAGAGATTAGCAAAACTGAAATGTAACTGAGCAAGTTATATGGCTATAATGACAACCAAGAAATAAACGAAGCGGATATTGAAGTGGAGATCTAGAGATCCGCTCGATCATATGAGAGACCAATATCCGATTCGTTTTACCGACATATCGTAGCGACATATAGGCCGTTCACCAACACGATGGACGCGCGATCTAAAATATTGCCGAACAAACTAGATGCAACCGGCCCAAGATCGAAAAGGATGGGGTGAGTCAGATCTATTCTTAGTTATAAACACGTGATAAATTATGAAGTGTATTAAATTAGCATCAGACTATATTGAAAAATCAAATATTTTTTTGAAAAGGAACACTTGGGTTTTCCCAGCTCGAATCGACATTCCCAGCTTAGCAATTACTATCATTTTATAGGTACAACAAAAGACATAAAGAAAGTTGTCTTGTTTCTGGGACGTACTGTTTCAAATCAGAGGGCTGTTAATACTTAACAGCTAAAGCTTCACTAAAGCTATATTTGCTAGAAACGTACCAAACGACGTTTTGCAAACATATGTAAGTTGACTAACTTTTCGTAAAGTTCTTAATATTTTACTTACAGCTCTCCATGCTTTTAACACAAATTTTGTAAACCACTGCCGCATATTTGAACAAAATAGACCAACTACGAGTTAAACTTTATTAAAAGTATAAAGAGTGAACTAATTATATATACTGAAGTTTTAGACTTAAAGAAATAGGTTTGGCTTGAAGTCGTACAACTTTTGTTTTTCTAGAAAAGTTCCTGGCAAATCCTGTTTCGATTTAAAGTCCTTACTTTACATAATCTTGACATAAAAGCTTCGCTGGAGTATTCCCATTGTGTATTTTAGAGGTGTCGATTTTTCAAACAAAACCCTTTTATAAGACACATAGCAAAAGTATTATGCAAAAAGCCTTTGTGTACTTTTGTATGATAAAAAGTTTCGCTACTAGAAGTATATTATTAGTTAGCACATAAAATGACAGGTGTAATTATAATAACTATCTCTGAGGTTTTAACGTACCTATAAAATCTGTTTTTAGATTCGCTATTTCATCGATGAATTGTGAAAACAAATATATTATGTCCACAGATGCAATGCTTGATCGGTCATGGATTCCTTAGGTCATAGGTTACCAAATTGGTAATTATATGAAGTGAACATTAATTTTTCTTCTCTTAGTTGCCATCACATACAAAATACCTATGTGGAATTAATATAGTATGCCATGTCACTTTTGTTATCACAATCACACTTTGAAACGATTAAGCACTTTTTAAAAATACGAATCCTGACTGAGAAACTTATGGAAATCGTTTCAAATACCAGAAGCTGCTAACATAACAATTGCGGCACAAAACAAAGAAACATGTATCATATGATATGTTTCTTCGGTAGAAGATTAAGGAAGATTAATAAAGAACCCAGACCAAATACACAATTAACAATTTTATTACCGCCTACATATTGAAAGATTGAAGCTTCTAGATATCTTCTAGATACCGAAAGCTAAAACGAGATATATTAATATGGGTGCCATATGCAAAAACCGAAATCTGTCATTAAAAACTAAATGTTAAACTTTTGTGTATTGTGGGTTCTGTTTCTATTGTGAAGGTATTTTAATAGTGATGCATAGGCAGGATGGAGACCGAAGTTGCCAAATCAGGAAATAATAGGCATCCTAAGAAGATTGGATATGATCGAGTGAGTGATATTATGAAGATCCATCGAATATTACTAATTAACCAATAAATACTTATGATTTAAAGTTGATTGCATATAATTAAATAAATGTTTTCAAATAAAGTTAACTGAAAAAAGCATCTCAAAAATACTGACAATAAGATTTATAAGTTTTTTAATTTATTATATAGTATATTAAGTATGGAGAACGGTAAGGGTTTTATACCGATCGAAGACAATTGTTTGGAGGAGGAGCGGAGCGACGACTCCAATTATTGTCTGAGATCGGTTACCCTTAGACCGTCCGCACATGGGGCGACGCTCGAACTACTCGACTCGATTCCAGTCACGCAGGTCTCTCCCCGCCAGTAAAGTTCCTTCATTGTGGCATTGAGCTCCGTACACGGAGCGTTTAGGATTGCAAATCTCCTCGTCTTATACGGCTCTCGTCGCATACGATCCGTAGTGCACGAGAAAGTTCGAGTGAGACGCACGTTTTTAGTCATAATAGGTAGTTTATTTTATTTGTTTCCTTCGTTTTTTGTTGTTTTTTGCGCTGAATGAAATTTTACTTTTATTTAAAGATCGGTGCATGTTATGTTCGTTGATTGTAATACTATTATTAGCTTTGTGGAAGTATATAAATATATTGTTTGTAATGTAAAATTCTGAAAACATTGAACTTCTGTTTCTAGGTGTTTAATATAAAATTCGTCGGGGAAGTAGAAAAATACTCTCAATTGTATAATGCTTATTGTATACAAATTGTACTAAAAATGTAACAATACCGTACTTTTTACAATCGAAATAGTCGTTTTGGTTAATATATAAAAATGCGTTCTTCCTGGTTGGAAGATGTGAGTAAATTGAATCGACAAGTGTGCGGAGAGCAATCGCTTGTGCCGCAGGGTTCGTACAAGACGAGCAAGACGCGCGAACTTAGAGACGTGTCTTCGATCGACCCATGTGCGGACGGCCTTAACGTTCGACATGCTTATAACGTTTTTTGCACAATTGATACCATTATAAATTATAAAATTAAACATTTTCGTCATATTGACTAGTTTCATTCATTTTATCAAGATAGATACTTTGGTTGTTAGGTAGTAACTAGGGTGCATAACAACAATGGAGAATTGAGTTTTTATTTAGTTGTCAATAATTTTAAGTACAATTTTGATTATTATAAATTAAAATATGAGCGAAAGTGAATTTAAAGAAATTGAACGGGCTTGGGAAGAAGGGTGTTCCGCAATTATTCCCGAAAAATCCAAAATCCGTTATCAAAATACCTACCAAAGTTTTAAAAAATGGTGCGAAGGCAAGAATTTAAGAATCGAAGAAAAGACTCTATTGGCATATTTCTTTTAAAGACATAATATGCAGTTGAAAGCTCCTGGAAGCCTCTGGGCAGAATATTCAATGATTAAATCCACCGTTTTTCTTTATGATGGCATTGATATTTCCAAGTTTTCAACTTTGATCGCGTATTTGAAGAGAAAAAATGTTGGATACTACTAATGTATGCGATTCTGCAGGAGTTTCTGTTAGAAGTGAAACCACAGTCCAAACAAGTGGGATTTCATTAAATAATTTGTACCATAAGTTTCAATATTAATAAATAATTCGTTAGTTTTCTTTATTCTTTCAAAAAATAAATTAAAATTAAGAGATTTTTTAACTCGACGGTAAGTGAATTACTTACCGTCGAGTTGGAGTACTTACCGTCGAGTTGGATTACTTACCGTCGAGTTGCTAGTAAATGTCACCTACTGACGTAAAATCTGTCACGGTAAACAGTCAAAAATGATCAATCGTGCAAAAAAGTACATAACATGCATCCAAAAGTGCATACGCATACGCATGTTAAAATCAGTATATTAAGGGCCAGATTTTGTTACTCGGAGGTTTTTGTTGTCACTGAACACAAATACGCAATTAGAGCCGACCCTTGAAGTCCCTGGTGCCCAGGGTTACTGCTAAGGGGCGTCATCTGGATTTTAAAGGGTTTTCGGCAATAAATTGATGCAAACGGATTCTTCTTCTACGGCACTACAGCCCAAATTGAGCCTTGGCCTCCTTTATTTTTTGCCTCCACCCTTGCTTGTCTGTGGCTGCTCTTCTCCATACACGGACTCCTAAAAGGGCTTGTGCGTCGCTGTTTACTGTGTCTTCGCAGCGCTATCTTGGCTTTCCAACCGGTCTCTTTCCCTGCATTCTAGCATTCAGTGCCCTTTTTGGTAGCCTATCCTCTCCCATTCTTATCACATGTCCGGTCCATTGCAATCTTTGTATTATAACGAACTCTGACAGGGGTGCAAACATGCAAACGGATTATTCGGGGGGTTTTTGGAATTGCCGAACACAAATACGTCATCACAACCGACCCCATAGCACCTGGTGACCATAATCACTGCTGAGGCACGTCATATTCTTGAGTTTAGAGAAGTTTTCGGCACTAAATTGATACAAACAGATTACTCGGCGGTGTTTGGGGTTGCTGAACACGAACATCAGAACCGACTCTTAGAGCACCTGGTGCCCATGATGACTGAAGTGCAAGTCATTTTCTGGAATTTCGAGGGTTTTCGATTTTCGGAGGTCGGTATTGATAACATATTCTTGTTCAGCAACATAAAAACCCATGACTTTCCATCCATTTTTCTATTGTAGACTTTTTTATTGACGTCATCCCGAACACAATGCAAAAAGTTGCAAGTCTCTAGATGCTGTAATTAAAATCGATTTATTTTTTCCTAAATGTTCAGGTCTATTAAAACAGGTTTCGACTGGAGATAAAAAACGCCCAAACAAAGCTTTTAGGCCTGGATCCCGCGTACCAAAAAAAGTTTATTAATAACAAGCTGAAAAGGACATCGCACACATCTTATGGAAAATATAATGTCACTCAAATTCAATAAAACTTACATGAATAGATTCGTGTCAATTTAACGGTCACTTATTATCATTGCGCTAACTCTGAATTTTCAGTAATAAGAGCAGAAATTGATATAAATTAATCTGAAATCAAATGGGTAGGTACATAAGTTAGAGAGAGAAAAAATATTTTAAAATACCGAAATTATCGGGACTCCATAAATCAGCGTATTAGTTTCACTAATCCGCTTAGACCCAGCGGGGTTTAAGCTGTTTTGAATAGCACCCAGAGCAATAGTGATTGTAACTGACACCTTTATGGACTCCAAAAATGTGATTTCGATAAACTTTAATTGCAATTTGCGCCTTAATTAATCATAATTAAGAGTTGACGCAATGATAAAAAGTGACCGTTAAATTGAAACGAATCTATTCATGTAAGTTTTATTGAATTTGAGTGACATAATATTTTCCATAAGATGTGTGCGATGTCCTTTGTTAAATCTTATTTAAAAATTAAACCTTTTTAAGAAGATATCTAAAGACGATAGGGATATTAAAAATTTAAACTCAAATTCATTTTAATAATTGTAATATTGAAAATATAAATGTATCAACAAAATAATTAATTTAACCATATAACTACTTAAGTTTGCGTTACAAAATTAATAAATTTGAATATATTTTTTGTTGTGAATGATCATAGAAAAAATCGTGTATACAACTTGCATTTAATTATCATTATGAGGCTCGTATTCTATAAGAAACTGGCCGCTAGGCAGCTCGTTTCGTATCCGTCATATTCGCTTCATAATAACCATCATTAAATGCTCGTTGCATAATATACTATTAAGTTTTTAAGTTTATTCAATAGCAAACTTTATTATATTATAATGTTTGAGAAAATGTTTGTCCGGCAGATATGTTGCGCATTTTAATAAGTCCGACACGTACAACGTGTCATATGACAGGGATTGTGTGGGTGGTAATTAGCAGTCCAATTTTGCATAAGAGTTTAATGAAAGTGTAACAAATCAATTGGAAGTTCTGTCCGACAAAATACATGGGACGTTTTCCTAGTCTGATGTTCGAAACCTGTAACCGTGTCCACAATTAAAAATTCCCCCTGTTCCAGTGTTCCCGTACATCAAAGTTTGTCGGACTAGACACCGTTAAGCTATTAACAAATTTTCATCTTGCTATTAATAAACTTTTTTTACGCGAGATCCAGGTCTATTTTTCATTTTTAAATTGTGATTAAATCCTTTTCTAAAATTAATAAAAGTAAAATATACCCGTCTCACGAGCAAATAGCTTCAGAAAATTATTCAATCATTTAAAATGTGGTATCTAAGTTGTTCCGTCCATTCCTATTTTTTTATGCAAGAAATACGTTGTTGTTGTGTGTGTCATTATTAACGAATGTCCTCTATAAAATATAACTGAAATCATTGCTTGATAAAAGTATCTGCAGTTAATGCACTTTGGAAAATAAAAATACTTCAATTTTTAACATCAGCGATAATAAAAGTGTCGACGTCAATTAAAATATAATTATTTATATAGAAGAAACATTCACTGTTTCTATGACCTGATTATTTCACAATGCGAATAATTTATTATCTCTTATCGTATTAATTATCATCCTTTGTTTTTTTTTAGAAAAAAATACAAAGGATGATAATCCTGATGATAAGCCTATACAAAGTAGGTAACCGCTAGGTATCTACTATATTATATAAAAATAATTTTTTTCCGTGAAATCATTATTTATATTTCTATTGGGGTCGTCGACATTTATACAAATTATAAAACTCATTTTTGTATCTGTCATAAAATCCGATTAGGTTCGAAGAGACACTTTTTACTATTTTTATATTACTCTTACAATAAACAACCAGAGCTGTTTTTAATGTAAGTAATTGATATTAGTTAAAAATACACTTTATAGTTCTCTTTAGTGCCATATTTTCGTAGGACGTTGTCGATCATTCGGGTATGGGATGATAGCACCGATTTTCGCCGAACTAATTCAAAAGGTCCCTAATTCATTAGTCCCTAATCCCTGGGTATGATTGTAGATTGCGCTGCCTCCCGTGATGTTGTAACATCTTACGTACGATTCCGTACGATTCTTATGGTACAATTCCGAACACGACCGCAAACCGCAAACGACAAACTGCAGACCGCAGACTGCAGCGACAGACTACAGACGCCACTACTGGTTCATTTCTTTCAGGCAGAGATCTTTGCGATCCTGGCATGTACTCAAGAGATTATAGATAGCGCTTGCTCAGGCAGGACCATATCTATCTGCTCTGACAGCCAGACAGCGCTAAGGGCTTCGGAAGCGCCCAAGATCAGCTCTAAGCTGGTTCTTGAGTGCAAGAGAGCTCTGGATGATGTAGCTATAACCCACAGGGTTAGGTTGGTATGGGTACCGGGACACACAGGTGTGGAAGGTAACGAACGGGCTGACGCCTTGGCAAGACGGGGCTCATCCTCTCTGCCTGTGGGACCCGAACCTGTGATTGGAGTGCCCTTCAGTACTGGTCAGGGTAGTCTCAGGGAGCTTCTTCTGCGGAGATTCCAGGACTGCTGGGCCAGTTGTGGAGGTATGAGACAGGCCAGACTTCACATAGTGGGCCATCTAAGTCTTACAGCCCAACTGCTTCTTCTGGATCGTAGAAGATCTTCCCTGGTGGTCAGTATTCTCACCGGCCACTGTAGACTCCGACGACACTTTCATCTGCTTGGACTTCCGGATGGCTCACGGTGCCGTCTATGTAATAAGGAGGAGGAAACCTCCTCACATGTCCTCTGGGAGTGCCCAGCATTGGCCTATCGGAGGTGGCAGATCCTGGGATCGGCATCTATGCAGCCGAGCCAGGTGACGGAGTTGCCTTTTAAGAGACTTGTGGCTTTCTGTGAGGCCATAAGGTTTCTAGGGGACTAGCATGGTGGCTTGGTGCAGCCTGGGCCCCATAAACGCCGAAGACCAGGTTCTCATGGACATGGTCCGTAAGATAGGGGTGATACCATGGACCCGCCGTAGCAGGTCTAAGTGTCTGAACGGCTCACAAGTGGGCCCTTTGCAGTTAGGTACCTAGTGTCATGTGTAGTGTGTGCGTTGAGTAAGTGTCTTGTTACTTTGCAAAGTCGACGTCATTGTCGAATATAAACAAAGTTATTCAAATTGTTTATCAGCCAAAAATGACCCTACTTTAGAAAAATGCTTTCGGAATGATAAAAATGACTTTTTAGTGATTTTTTTAAATGCTTTGAAAATATAACTATTCTTCTTTCACGCGGTTTCCACAGAATTGCTATATCATTATTATTTTCTGAAAAATAACATTGCAAAAATAAACTCTTTGGGATAAACAAATTGAATAATATTTAAACTAATTGACGAATCATCTTAAAATTTTTTGTGTTTGACTCAACTTTTCGTGCAATATGAAAGTCTTAAGGCCATTTTTGCAAAAGTTATAGCAATCTTTTTATTTTCGAAATTTTAATTTTATTTTGAAATTTCCGAAGCAACGAAGGATCGGACTAAAATTCAAAAACTGCCGTTTTAAACCTTTGCTCATCTACTAAAGGAACGACACTATAAATATATAAATATATAAGATAACATATTTAATTTCCCTATTTTTACCTGTAGCGATTCAAATGAAAAAACTGCTATTTTTGACGCTTATTTGTTAATAACTAAAATTCTCGTCCGAACTGTGACGGACATTTTTGTATTTATAATGTATTAGATATATAGTACCTAGTATCCAAAAAACCCATTTGCAACCTGGCTGCTCAAGTGTCCCGAACATGGTATATTTTTGCCTTATTTCCCTGGCGTACATGAGCATCTTGCAGAGTTAAAATCCATCGCAGATCGCCTGGCTTGTTTGTTTTCTTTGTATTTGAATATTTAACCTTACTTAAAAAAAAAAAAAAAAAAAAAAAAAAAAAAAAAAAAAAAAAAAAGATATGTGTAGTGTGTGTGGCAGTGGCGACGTGTGACTTTTTCGAGTGGAGTTCGAGTTTGGCAAGCAAAGCGAAAGGTCGTGTGGCCGGTGTATTGGCGATAAGGTAATTTCGGATTCGAAACCTGTCACAATAAAAACACCGGTTTTTAAAAGACCTATCGTTATCGCTATCGATATTCGTTAAACTTAAAAAGCGTTTTTGTGCGAAATAAAAATGAACTTCTAAGTGTATAATATTAATATTTATATTAGTGCTAAGGATAACATTTAACATTTAATTTAAAATGGCCAGTGGCGGAACAGGAACAATCCGAAAGGAAACCTATAGAAAGAATGAAGAACTATCTGATAGTAGGGACGAAGAATCTAAGAAGAAAAAATGTAAAGAAGATAAATTATATTTTGAAAAGAGTAACCTGACGAGACGAACACCGAATAAAAGCAACGACACAAATGAAGAGATGATAAAAATGATGCTAACACTAGATGCTACCGACGGAATGCCTGTAAAGGAGTCAGTAGAACACTTCATAGGAAGAAATCTGAAATTAGAGGTCAAACTGAGAGGAGCGGTGAAGATCAGCGACCAAATCTTTGTAGCAGAAATGGAAAACCTAACGGATAAGCTGAGTGTACTAAAAAACAAAGGAAAACTGAAAAATCTACAGGGACAAAAGGTGTATATAGAATCAGATTTAACAAGAAAGGAAAGAGAAATACAAGCAAAAATTAGGAAAATGGCAAAAGAAGAAAAAGACAAAGGTAATACTACGAAGATAGGATATATGAAACTGGAGATTAATGGAAAGGAGTGGAAATGGGACCATAATAAAGATAAACTTATACAAACTGACAGAAATATCGGGGAAGGGACTCCAAAAAACTAAAAGAAAATAATGAGACCGGACCCACAACAATGACGACTAAGGCAATGAATGGGAAAAGCGATAGGGAAAAAGATGATGCAAAGGTAAACAAGGATGAAAATAGGAAGAAGGGGAAAGCTAGATTGCAGAAAAAAGGAAAGATAAAAATGGGAACATGGAATGTGAGAAGCATCAATGGAAAAGAGGAAGAACTGGTAGAAGATATGATAAGACAAAAAATAGAAATACTAGGAATAACAGAAACGAAGATGAAAGGAAAAGGTCTTAAGAAAATACACAAAGGATATTGGTTACTTTGGGTAGGAGCGGATACAAAAGAGAGAGCAAAAGAAGGAGTCGGGATAATAATTGCACCGAATAGACTACAACACGTTATAGAAGAAACATATGTTAACCAGAGAATATTATCGGTGAAAATGAAACTGATGGACGAAGAAATATGGACAATAATAACAGCCTACGGAGTAAATGAAGATGCAAGAAAGGAAGAGAAAGATAAATTTTTCGAGGAGCTCCAAATGCAAATCGATAATGGGGAAGAAAATATAATTGTAATGGGAGATCTAAACGGTAGAGTCGGAAACAACAACAGCGGAATAGAGGAGTGCATGGGAAAAGAAGGAGAAGAAATGATAAACAGAAATGGTGAAAGAATAATAGAAATATGTATGAAGAGCAAACTAGTTACAACAAATACAAAATTTAAACATAAAGAAGTACACAAATACACGAGAGTACAAGACAGCAGAAACGAAAAATCAATCATAGATTACTTTTTGGTGAGCAGCAACAAATGGAAAAGAGTACAGGATAAGAAAGTGAAAAGAGGCACGGAGATTGGCAGTGACCACCATCTAGTAATAATGAGAATGAGAACAACAGAGGAAAAAGAAGAAAAGAGAAGAAAGGTAGTAAATGAAAAAATAAAAAGTTACAAATTAAAAGAGGAAATATATAAGAAGAAATTCCAAGACAAATTAGATAATACTTTGAAAGGTAGGGCAAAAAATACAAATATAGAAAAAAAATGGGAATATCTAAAAACCAGCATAACCAAAGCAGCTGAGGAAACTTGCGGGAAAGCAAAAATAGCAAATACTAACATGAGGAGAACAGAATGGTGGACGGAAGAAATACGAGAGAAAATAAAGAACAAAAAAGACAAATGGAAGAGATACCTAAGCACAAAACACCCGGAAGATTACGAAGCATATAAAGAAAAAGAAAAGAGGTTAAAATAACGGTGAAAGCAGGAAAGGAAAGGTCATGGGAGAGATTTTGACAAAAAATGACAAAAAATTATAGGGAAAACCAAAAACTCTTCTACGGTGCATTAAAACAACTTAGACAAAAGAAAGAGCACATTATGCCGAATATAAAAGACAAGAATGGAAACGTACTAACAGAAGAAAAACAAATAATGGAAAGATGGAGAGAACATTTCAAAGAGATAACTTATGTAGACAAGGACAACATAGGGGAGATACAAGAAAGGAATGAAGAACAACAAGTGGAATCCATAACAAGAGAGGAATTAGAGAAAGCAATAGAAAGAGTAAAACTAGGCAAAGCTCCAGGCAAGGATCATATCACCCCGGAAATGATAAAATTCATGGGGACAGAGGGAATGGATAGCATGAAAGAACTAATGAATGATATCATAAATAGAGCAGAATTACCAAAGGACTGGAAGAAAGGCATTATATTACCAATACACAAAAAGGGAGACAAGAGAAACTGTAATAATTACCGAGGTATCACCATATCAAGTATCCCTGGGAAGGTATTCGTAAGAATAATAGAGACAAGAATAAAAAACCAAATAGAAACAACTATGGAAGACACACAGTGTGGATTCAGGAAGGACAGAAGCACGCAAGACCTAATATTCACATTAAGACAAGTAAGTGAGAAGGTAATCAAGAAGAATAGAGAGATACATATGTGCTTCATTGACCTGGAAAAGGCGTTTGACAGAATCCGAAGAAAGGACGTTTGGAAGACACTAACAGAAAGGGGAGTCGACAGACACATAATAGAAGTAATAAAGGATATGTACAAAAATAATACAAATACAGTAAGAACCAATAACGAGGAATCCAGAGAATTTTCTACAAGTCAAGGCGTCAAACAGGAATGCGTGCTAAGTCCACTGCTACTCTCAGTGGTACTGGATGAAGCGATAAAGAAAGCCAAGAGAAGAATGAGAAAACTAACATTAGGATACTGGCAAATGAAACAGACTCAACTATCGGAGCTACTATTTGCAGACGACATGGTATTGATAGCAGAAAACAGAGAAGACTTACAGAACAATCTTGAAATCCTAGAAGAAGAACTATCAAACATAAATATGAAAATTAATACAGAGAAAACAAAAACAATGATAATTTCAAATACGAGGAAAACACATGCAATTGAATTAGACGGGAAACAACTAGAGCAAGTGGAATATTTTAAATACCTAGGAGTAATAATCGAATCAAATGGTAAACAAGACATGGAAATAAACGAGAGAATGGGACGAACAGGAAGCTTATTTAACACTATGAAAACAACATTTTTTAGGAAAAAAGAGATACCGGAAAAAGTAAAAACGGCAGTCGTTAAATCAGTAGTTAGACCAACAATCATGTATAGCAGCGAGATATGGACATTGACGGGGAGACAAAAATCCAGAGTCAATGCTATGGAAATGAGGTTCCTGAGGAAAATAGCAAACAGAAAGAGGACAGACAAAATACGAAACGAAACAATTAGACAAAACCTAAAACTAGAACCAATCAATGAAAAAATAGTAGAAGGACAACTTAGATGGTTCGGGCACGTGTGTAGAATGTCGAACGAGAGGCTAACAAAACGAGTGTTCGAAACGAGAGTGCAGGGGAAAAACAAAAGAGGAAGACCAAGAGTTATGTGGGTAGATGAAATCAGGATAGAAGTCGAGAAGAAGGGATTGACATTGGAAAGTGCAAGAAACCTAACGCAAGATCGGAAAGCATGGAGACTACAATGCCAAACTCAACTAGGCTGGACTAAGTAAGTAAGTAAGTAAAAAAAATACAAGTCGGCTCAAAGATATTTTTTGTAATAAAGTTTTTTAACCTTTTTTTAATTTGGGAGTCTTTTCTGGGGTAAATAAGCGCTACCCTCCAGCCAGACCTGCATTTTTATATTAGGCTATAATGGAAGAGTTATAGCCCGGTTATAAATAAATGAGAAATTTAAAGAGATAGACCAATTGGTGTACAAATGGTATTACCACTTGTACACCAATTGGTCTATCTCTTTAAATTTCTCATTTATCTATAACCGGGCTATACCTGAAAAATTGTCAGATTGCCTCAAATACCTGCTCAAAAATGTCTAACAGCTCTCGTGATATATAGTTATACAATATCGTACATTTACGATTTAAATAACACTAAGTTAAAAAGTTTAATCAGACGATTCTTCATTTGGTGATAGGATTGTTGATCGCATATTTAGCTGTTGCGTAGGTCACGACTACACAAATAAAATATAATTTTAATCTTATCTGAGCTCAGTTTTCTTTTCAGTTCATTGTCAAGGATTGTCAATATTGACAAGAATACTTATAACATTAATTCTTTGATCCCGAGATGAACAACCTTATCAAATTAATTTGTGTCTTTTTACAAATAAAAGGCAGATATAAGCACAGTTATTGAAGATATCTTGCTCAAAAATAACTGTGCTCGATATCTGCCTTTTATTCGTAAAATTCATTAATTCGAGCATTTATAAGTTCCTAATCCATTCGTTCGTTCGTTTTTGTGTCGCCGCCCCTACAATACTTGGAGCCAATCTACCGATGAATTCATATGTAGCTTTGTCTTCTTCTTCTTCTTAACGTGCCCTATCAAGTCCCCTTGACGTTGGCGAGTAACATGAGGAAACTGTCTCCGTCTCGAGCTATTTTATATAGTTGTTCTGCTTTCTTTATTCCTGTCCACTCCCGGATATTCTTCAACCATTTTACTCATCATAACAAGTTGAAGAATATTATACCGGTCTCCCCTTACTACGTGTCCAAAATAGGCCATCTTTCTATATTTGATGTTATCAAGCAGCTCGCGGACAGCATTTGCTCTCTTAAGGACTGTCACATTTGTCAGCATAGCCGTCCATGGTATTTTCAGTGTACGTCTGTGCAGCCACATTTCAAAGGCCTCCAAACGATTAATGGTGGATATTTTTAATGTCCATGCTTCTACACCATACAAGAGGACTGACCAAATGTAACATTTAATCATGCGCTTTCGAAGTTGAAGTTGCAAGTTATAATTACAGAAGAATGACCTCATTTTTAAATCTCGTTTCTGCATTTTAATTCTTTATCTGGATCTAGTTGTTGAATAATATGGCAACCAAGATATTTCAAACTGGGTACTTTTTGAATTACATGACCATCAACATATAACCGTGAATCTTGATGAGTCCAACGGCTAAAAACCATGTATTTAGTATTTAAACAGTTTATGTTTAGGCCAAACTCTCTTCACACTGTGTCAATGGCATTTAAAAGGTGTTGTAATCCATTCATATCATCACTTAAAATAACTGTACCGTCTGCATATCTGATTGTATTTATCAGAATTCCATTAACTTTCACACCCCATTTCAAATTATGCAGCGCTTCGGTAAATATTCTATTTGAATATAAATTGAATAACAGTGGGGACAGTATACAACCCTGTCTGACACCTCTTGGTATTTTGCATATTTGTGTTGATTTTCCATTTATGCAAGATGTAGCTGTTTGACGCCAGTATAATTTTCTATGATTTGTATATCTTGACTATCAACTCCTGTATCCTTTAATATTTTAATTAATTGGTGATGTTGTACTCGATCAAAGGCCTTATCATAGTCAATAAATACAGCAAAGACGCCTTTCCTTTGATCGCGGCATTTCTGCAATAATACATTTAGTGCAAAGAGTGCGTCCCGGGTTCCCAGTCCATTTCTGAAGCCAAATTGTGTTTCATCCTGGTCTTCTTCACATTTATCTCTGATTCCACTGTGGATGATACGTAAAAAGATTTTCAAAGTGTTGCTTATAAGGCTTATCATTCTACATAATCGCTACAGTTTTTCGGACGTTGTTTTTTTGGTAAGGTTATGAATTCGGACTTTTTCAGGGCTATCACCAATCGAATAAACATCATTGAAAAGTTTGACTAGTATTCCAATGTTTTCCTCATTTATGAGCTTTAACATTTCTGTAGGTATTTAGGTATGTTGTCAGTGCCAACGGCTTTCTTGTTTTTTGCCAATTTTATAGCATGTAGTATTTCTGATTTTAGTATTTCTGGTCCTTCACCTTCATCTAAAGTCTCCAGTTCTTCGGGTCTATCATCATTATACAATTCATTTATATAATTATACCAGGTAGTTCGAATTTCGTGTTCGTCTGTTATCATTTTTCCCGACGAATCGGTTATAGTATGTGGAGTTTTCTTATGATAAAGACCAGCTACTTCTCTAACTTTTTTAAACATATTAAACGTATCATGTTTTTCATTAAACTTTTCTAATTCCTTGCATTTATCCTACAACCATTTTTCTTTAGCTACCTTTATTTTTTCTTTAATTAGTTTCTGTTTTTATTTGTATTCTGTCTTGTTATCTTTCAATTTTCTTCTCTGCTTCATCAATTCCAGGATTTCATCAGTCATCCATTGTTGTTTTTTGTGCCTCTGCGTCCTTGTTGTATATTTTTCCATTACTTTTCAGGTAAGATCTTTAAACGTGTTCCATATTTCTGTATTGTTTTCATTTGTTGAATTCTTTAGCTGATTATGTAGGTCATTTTCTATTAGCGTTTTGTTGGATGCTGAGATATGTAATTTTGGTATTTTGAGGCTGTTTTCAGGCAGTTTTGTCTCCTGATTTCCATATCTCGAACCATCTTCGACATAACCGACCTCAAAATCGAAAAATCGAATTTTCGACTTACAGCATATGACATATCAATTCATGTATTTTTACGAGAGCATTAATTAGACCCATAGTAACCTATGGTTGTGAAACTTGGGTAATGACCAAAAAAAAGATAAAGCCCAACTCAGGACGTTAGAGAGCAAGATACTGAGAAAATTATAAGGCCCGGTGTAAGAGGAAGACTGCACGTGGAGAATCAGGAGAAACGACGAGGTTAATGAATTAAATGGAGGGTATGATATCGTAAGATTTGGAAAAAGTCAAAGACTGTCATTGCTGGGATATATAGAGACAAGAAGATGCAAAAACAGTAAAGAAAATTATACAATGGAAGCACTGCGTACAGAGCATGGTTCCGCGGGTTCCGTGGAACTAGGACCCGGGCGCATATTTACAGATGCTTGCGTGTGTAGACACCAGGGTGTTGAAATCAGTTAGGGTTTGGAAAAACAGTACGTTTACAGACGCTAGCGTGTGTTGACACTAGGGTGTTGAAATCAGTTAGGGTTTGGAAAAACAGTACAGTTACAAATACTAGCAGATTTGGACACCAGAGTGTTGAATCCAGCTAGCTTTTTTAGTAAAAAATATACATGCATAAATGCTAACGGCTACTGACTTTGATTTTATATACCTACTGCTGTGGAAAAATATTTAAGTGATTTAGGTATTAGTAAATAATTAAACGTTGTTGGAATATAAACAATAATGTAATTAATAACACAAAAGAACAACATAAAAAATAATGTTGCTCTGAAGCTATTTGCTTGTGGAATTTTTATAATTAACTATTTAGATGGGAAATAAGCCACAATTAAATTGAAAAAAATAATTTTATTAACGCTTCGATGCCCAAATCGGGTGTCGTTGTCAAAATAAAAAATACTACTACAGGGTGTTTGGTAAAGAATGGGCCATAGCTTAACCTCAGGTTCCTGAGGTTAAAATAGGCCGATTTAAGCTAACTTACCTTAGTACAAAGTTTATGATAACCGAGATACAGGGTGTCAAAGTTAAACTTTTTTTTTATTTATTATTGAATATTTCCTGACAGGCATGAGATATCAACACGAAATTTGGTATGTGGGGGTTTTTCTTGACGAGAAAACTAAATTCCCTACCAAAAGTTATGTGTTGCCCAGAGGGCGCCACATACGCCTTTCAGCACTCATTTAATACGTTCAATTTTTTTATGCGTCACTCCGTATAATTTTGATATTTAAATTTGTATTCCTCTATTAGTTTTACTTAAAAAAGGTATACCTCTTTCATCTCCCTAAACTCAACCGTTTACGAGATAAACGCATTTTAAATCTGCGGTGCAACATAATTTTTAGCATAATATCAGTTACATCAGAAAAATAACTTAAAACCATAAAATTATCCAAAAATGTATCGCAAATTTCTTCAAATGGAATTTGCGATGCAATGCCATAAATTTGAGAACTGGCACAATTATTATGGTTTTAAGTTATTTTTCGGGTGTAACTACAATGATATTATGCTAAAAATGATGGTGTATCGCAGATTTAAAATGCGTTTATCTCGAAAACGGTTGAGTTTAGAGAGATGAAAGAAGTATAGCTTTTTTAAGTAAAACTAATAGGAGAATAAAAATTTTAATGTCAAAATTATACAGAGTGAGGGATAAAAAAATTTAACGTAATAAATAAGTGCTGAAAGGCGTATGTGGCGCCCTCTGGGCAATACATAATTTTTGGTAGGGAATTTAGTTTTCTCGACCCAAAAAACCTCACATACCAAATTTCATGTTGTTATCTCATATCTGTCAGGAAATATTCAATAATAAATAAAAAAAAAAGTTTAATTTTGACACCCTGTATCTCGGTTATTATAAACTTTGTAATAAGGTAAGTTAGCTTAAATCGGCCTATTTTAACCTCAGGAACCTGAGGTTCCTGAGCTATGGCCCATTCTTTACCAAACACCCTGTATATAAAACAAAAATATTGTTGCTTAGTAAAAAATTCTACTACTAATTTTTTTAATCTGACTCATTTATATTGGCAATTCATACATATATTATACATTTTAAAGTATTTTTTACTAAACAACAACATTTTTGTTTAATTTAGTAGTACGTATTTTGTATTTTGACAACGACACCCGATTTGGGCGTCGAACCGTTAATAAAATTATTTTTTTTTAATTTAATTGTGGCTTATTTCCCATCTAAATAGTTAATTATAAAAATGCCACAAGCACATAGCTTCAGAACAACATTATTTTTTATGTTGTTTTTTGTGTTAATATATTATTGTTTATATCCCAACAACGTTTAATTATTTATTAATACCTAAATCACTTAAATATTTTTCCACAACAGTAGGTATATAAAATCAAAGTCAATAGCCGTTAGCATCTATGCATGTATAACCACTAAAAAAGCTAGATGGTTTCAACACTCTAGTATCCAAATCTGTTAGTATTTGTAAATGTACTGTTTTTACAAACCCTAACTGATTTCAACACCCTAGTGTCAACACACGCTAGCGTCTGTAAACGTACTGTTTTTCCAAACCCTAACTGGTTTCAACACCGTGGTGTCATCACTCGCTAGCATCTGTAAATGTACCGTTTCTCCAAACCCTAACTGATTTCAACACCCCTGGTGTCTACACACGCAAGCATCTGTAAATATGCGACCCGGGCACCGCAGGGGCCCGCTCTAACGCACTTTTTGGTGCTTCTGTTTCTAATTTAATGGGGACATTTTGAACTACACAAGTACACACTAGGAAATGTAACTGCTAAATAAATTTCAATTTTAGTGCAGGTACCTACCCTAATATTAAAAACGAAGAATATCTTTTCATAAAAAAAATATATTAAGGGACACAGGGAACTGGATAAGTCCAGAATTGGATGAACTAACTAATTCTAAGCAACTTTTTTTCTACACTGTTTTTTCCCTAAGTCAACACTTTTCGAGTTATTTGCGAGTGAAAATATTTATTTTTCAACGAAAAAAAAACACTTTTCAGGTGGTTTTTCGCAAATAACTCAAAAAGTAAGTATTTTAACAAAAAATATAATATCAGCAAAAATATAGCTTATAAAAAAGTGAAAAAAATGGTAGTTTGTAAACCCAGTAGAAGCAGAGTTGTAGCTAATGAATAGTGAGTTCTTACTAGTCAAATTCCCAATTGAATATTTCAACGTGAAATCTGATTTTAACTTTTAGGAAGTATTTAAAAAAAGCTTTATTATTGTTTTAACATCAAAAGTAAGTTACGATCAAAATAATGTAGGTCCTTTTTTTTTGTTGGTAAAAAATCGTGAAAATCACCTCCTAATAATTAGCATCCGAAATGAAATTAATCATTACCGCTTCACAAATTACTTTACTTATGTATTGTTTATAAGATCTGTAAGATTCATTAGTTTAAACATTCATTGGTAGTTAAATGGGCTTAAACGAGTCACTAATCACGAGTGTATGCAAATTTTGAACAGCCACATCTTAACCAATTTTTGTCTTCAGGAAAACAAAAAGTCCAAAATACTCACAATAGCAAAACATATATTTTTTTACTACTTGAGATTTTTGGTATCACCAATAACTCAAAAGAGACCAACCTTATTTTGGGCATTACATACTTAATTTTTATGCTAGAGACTTAAAAAAACCAAAAAATAAAGCTTTTAAACACTTTTAAAAAGTTATGATGAGTTTTTCCCGAAAAGTGCTTCACTTTTTGGTTATTTCATGTTGAAATATTCGGTTTGAAATTTGACGAATAAGACCCTACTTTTCATTAGTTACCTACAATTCTGCTCCTACTGAGTCTACAAACTTCGTATATAGCTACATCATTTTTTTCACTTTTTTATAAGCTGTACCTATTTCTACTAAGAATATTTTTTTCGATAAAATACTTACTTTTTGTGTTATTTGAAAAAAACAGTCTGAAAACGTGGTTTTTTGTTGAAACTGGAACTGGAAAATTATTGACTAGTGAAAAAACTCTATAGAACTAAAGTTGCTTAGAATTAGTCAGTTTACCGAATTCCGGACTTATCTTGAACGTATGTTTTTTCACCTCCGTGGTGGGAAGGGGGTGCACCCCCACCAAAGCACACATCGGCACAATATCACTTTTTTTTCTTTGACATGTTAGCTATGTGTGTGCCAAATTTCATGTCAATTCAACCGGTTCTTTAAGATATAGGTACAGCAAAAGCCGTGAGTAAATATGAACTATAAATTAGCTTGAGTTTTTATAAATATACGATATTTATATTTTATGATATATGATAATTTATAATGATGATTATGATATATGATGATAATATGATGATTTTTATATTTAATGTTTATTAAAAACTTTTGATATACAATGTGTATTTTTATTGGGCGAGCGGGCCCGCGTCCCAACTGGAACCAGGGCCCGCTGATCTATCAGTACGCCACTGAATGGAAGCCAGTAAGAAGAGGAAAGGCCCAGAATGAAATCTTTGCATGACGTGGAAGACAACTTGAAAACCGTAAAAATAAGATAATGGAAGATAATAATGGAAGATAAGGGAACAACAGAGTTCTGAATGGAATGACATAGCCAGACAGGCAAAGACCCATCTAGAGTTATGATGCCAATTAGAATAAGTGTTTTTTACGCAGATTGCGAATATCATATGGCGAATTCTATATCTTAAACCAAATTCGAAAAGTATAATCGATCTCAAAGTTTAAAAATCGAATGTTCGACTTGAGCAGTATGGTGATATATCATATTAAATTCAGGTTATGTATTACATGTAAATATAACTCTAGTCATATACATAGAAATTATGTTTGCTAACTGTAAACAAAGTTTCGTTACGATATTGCTCGCATTCTCACCTTGTTTTAAATTAGAAATATTTTATTTGAAGCTACGACTTACCGTTCGGAAATTGTAATCGATAAAAACGTAAAATGCTTTAAGAAAATAACTTCAAAACAGTATTGATCAGTTGGTTTTTGAAGTTCTTGTTTAATTTGATTTGGAAGCTATATCGATGAGTCGAGTGACTGGGATGTAACTTAATATAGTAGCAGGAGTCTTAAATACCAAAGCTGCCGTAGCAACTCATTTATTACACTTTTTTGCTCTCTTCTTTCTCCTGCATCGGGATTAGTTCGTCTTTTGATTCCAAAGATTAATTTTTTGTTTGGAAGGCTTGTCGGTTTTAAACCTCACTTTTACGACAAAGGGTTGTAAACAAACAATCCATTATGTGAGGGTCCTCATTTGGGACTTTAATGATTCGTTTTACGATGATATTTTTTTAAGATGTGTTTCTTACCGCACGGGATGGCCAAAGATAACACAATTATCCATGGAACACTATAAATGACTTAAAACTTTAAAAAGGTAAACCCTGTAGTTGGCTTGGCTGCATACCTTCGATAAAACAACGTAGAATGAAGTAAACACTTCTGTTGTATGTTGGTATATATGAATTTATTAAAAATACTTTAAAATTTAAATGTTGAATGGGTTGCATATTTGCATATGCGAGTTCATTTTGAATAAAATAAAAGACAGACGTACTTGCAATCATTTATTGTTAAATCCCGACGACCGGTTTCGCTCTCTATAATATGCAAAGCATCTTCAGGTCAAAGATTAAAGTAACTAAATGCTACAAATAAAAACAGAGTTAGACCAATGTCTGGTTTTAAAAAGATGCTAAAAAGATCCATAAGATCAAGCCAATATTGAACAATATATATAAAAATTAAGACAACAGACGTATATGATATGTATGCACACATACTGGCAGTAACAAACGCTCTTATGCCCACAAACACATGCAAATGTATGCAGTCTATGATTATGCAATGTTAACGTGTTGTATTTACATGCCGCTACAAGGGGTTCCTTCTATAGTCTCCAATAACATGATTTATTGCTCAAATTATGCTAATGGGGATATGAGTGGATAGACAGAAAATGGTGTATATGTTAACAAGTATATGGACAAGTTCTTGAGGGTAGCGAGAAAAGTGGAGAGAGACAGCCAATAAATCTGTGTTTGTTATTTTGTTTGTGAAATAGATTAAAAATGACAAAATAAATAAAATAAATTTCTACCAAGAGTCAGGATTCTGTTAACCGAGATACCATAGTATCAAGCGGCGCCGCTAGGAGGAGCCTCTCCAACAATGCGTCTCAGAATACCTTAAGAACACTTGGTCATTTTGTACTCTAAACCGAGTAAAGCATGAAAAAGAAAAATAAAATAATCGTTTTCGTTTTGATTCAATTCGAGTCTCTTGCCATCCTCTGACACAGTGTTTCTGGGTCTCTACCCTTTGTCGAAGAGGCTATTGCAAGTAGACTCTACTTGCAAGTAGAGTCTACTTGCAATAGCCTCTTCGACAAAGGGTAGAGACCCAGAAACACTGTGTCGAAGAGGCTATTGCAAGTAGACTCTACTTGCAAGTAGAGTCTACTTGCAATAGCCTCTTCGACAAAGGGTAGAGACCCAGAAACACTGTGTCAGAGGATGGCAAGAGACTCGAATTGAATCAAAACGAAAAAGATTAAAAATGGATGTCATATATATAATTTTTAATATGTAACGGTTTTAAAGTTTTATTTATATTTATTAAAAGATTTCTATTTATTTATGTGTTGGTGAGTGTAAGGCTGACAACGTTTGTCACAAGGTAAAATTTATCCACAAGGTAGTGGAAAATTACAAAACACAAAACGTTTTCGGTCTAAACTGACCATCATCAGTGTGAACGTACGGTGTACAAGTATTTAGAACTAGCCACTTCAGTAGGTGTAAAAACCTCTAAATTATATTGTTGGTAAATTTAACAATATAAAGTAAGCGACATTAAGTAGATGTATTTAGATTATTGAAAAACAGTGGATATACTTACTTCATCTTTGCTCGAAAGATGCACGTAGTGTTTAGATGAGAAGTAATGACCAACTGAGTAAGTAAATGTATATTGTAAATATATTATGTCTACCTACTATAATTAAATTTGGAGATCTCTCTCTCTCTTATGTTGTCAATCCCTGGGGCTTTATTATTCTTCAGTACTTTAATGGCATCCACTATCTCTTGTCTTGTGGGTGGCTATGTTACTTCATTCTTCTGGTTCTTATCTTCTGTTATCTCGATATCAGGTACTGCATATGGGCTGTGTTTGTAGTAAGTAAATGTATATTGTAAATATATTATGTCTACCTACTATAATTAAATTTGGAGATCTCTCTCTCTCTCTCTCCCTCTCTCTCTCTCTCTCTCTCTCTCTCTCTCTCTCTCTCTCTCTCTCTATCTCTCTCTCTCTTTCGTATACACCTTATAGCTCACACAGACTTAGGGTATGCCTCATGGTTTTTGTATCTGAGTTTATCCCCATTCTTGTGGATTGGGCATATAATTGCTTTTTTCCAATTAAATGGAATTTTTTTTGTGTTCCACAAGTCTGTTATTAGTTTATGGAATTCATCTACCAGTGTATGTGTCCCAATTTTGATAATTTCAGCTGTTATGTTGTCAATCCCTGGGGCTTTATTATTCTTCAGTACTTTAATGGCATCCACTATCTCTTGTCTTGTGGGTGGCTATGTTACTTCATTCTTCTGGTTCTTATCTTCTGTTATCTCGATATCAGGTACTGCATATGGGCTGTGTTTGTTTGTACTTGCACTGTTAGCAGACCTTCGAAATAGTTTTTCCATTCTAATTTTATTGCTGCGTCGTCACTGATAATTTGTCCTTCAATATTTTTAAAAAGATTAGTGCGTGGTTTATATCCCTCTCCGAGTTGTTTCAGGGATTTATATGCTCCTATAGTGTCACCCTGATTGAAATCTTCCTCCATTCTTAATATTTGGTCGTTTTCCTATCTCCTCTTGTTATATATATAATATAATCATATCCCTTCTACCATACAATGGTGTAGGGTTGCAACATTAATCTACCAAATTAACATATCTAGTTTTACATAGGTTCTTACAAATTTGTGTATGTATTATAGACTACAGGCCCATGTCCAAAATGGATGGGTCATATGAACCACAAGGTGACGTATATAGGACGATATAAGAGCATAAAATAATAAGATTCAGTACTATGCCGTCACTTGTAAGCAGTCCAACTTAGTGCTGGTGAGAATTCAAAAGTGCAGGTAGAGTGGGTACATTTTGGTCATATATTTTTGTACGGCATTTTTACTATCGATAGATCCGTGAAAAATAATAAGAAAGCGCGCAGTGCCGTACAAAAATGGCGAGCCACAAAGTTGGTAATTTTTTTTTATTTTCTGACAATTTACAGGGTAAATTTGGTCATTTGATTCTGTACGGCATCAGTTTCATACTGTTTCAATACAACTTCTAATCCATTATTCCGCAACGCCGTACAAAAATCATGCGACAATGGGAAAAAATCGAGGGTTGCAATCCCCTCTCTTTCCGTGGTCCGGGGGGTGATTTGAAAAAGTACGGCTTCGGTTCCAAACCATTATCTAGCACTCAAAAGTACTATTATAAATAATGCCGTCAAAAAATTATAGTTCATTTGAATGTATATTAATATAATTATCTTAATTTCATGGTATACTTGATTTATCAAGTTATAAAATCATTTGACTCCGTACGGCAACTTTTTTTAACATGATATTGTAAAATACAATTTTTATATAGTATTGCCGTTCAAAAGAAACTGTTCTAAAAAAAATTATAGAGAAATACAAAAAGAGAAATTTTTTAAATTATTGCAAAATTTAAATATTCACAGATTAATAAAATATTGCAATTTTCTACATTTTTCCCTGGTTTTAAATAGTATTAAGATAAATAAATTAGGAAAAAATGATGCCGTACATTTTAATGCAGACCATTATATCTTTTTAGGCTGATGAAAATAACGCTACTAGACTAAGAGCCTCTATAGATGAAATTTCTTAATCATTTTAGGCACGATGGGACTCTATAACTTAAATAGTAGAACCTAAAAGAAAAGGTTTGAACACAGTGCCGTCACTTTTCAGTGGCACATGCCTCGACAGTGGCGCATCAAACTTTCCACTTATGGACGGGATAAATAAATTAAAAGTTACCCTCCCTTACTAACAGAAATCAATTTTTTTTATTTTTTAAGTTCTATGTGATTAACAAATAAGATTCAGCTTAATTTTAACCCATCACCCCTTCCCCCTGCCCCCACTATCAAAAATTTCATTTTTCGCTTTTATTTTTTTTGCTGGGATGCATTCAATTTTAAAATTTCAATGAATATAATAGAATTTCAATTACGATTAATCTTATGTCTTAATCACATAGAACTTAAATAAATGAAAAAAATTGAATTCTGGTAGTGAGGGAGGGTATTTTTAATTTATGTATCCCGTCCATAAGTGGAAAGTTTGATGCGCCACTGTCGACGCATGTGCCACTGAAAAGTGACGGCACAGTGTTCAAACGTTTTCTTTTAGGTTCTACTATTTAAGTTATAGGGTCCCATCGTGCCTAAAATGATTAAGAAATTTCACCTATAGCGGCTCTTAGTATACCAGGGGTGGCCAAGTTCCTTGAGAGTCCGAGCCATTTTTCAAAATTTAAAATTTTTCGCGAGCTGCAAGTAAACAATTATTTAAAAAGTGTAAATAGGGTATCAAATTCTTCTCTCACTGCTTGGATTTCACAAATTTTAAAGTGAAATAACATGGTTCACATCGTTTTTTTAAATATGCAAATAATTCTACAATCAGCAAAATTACTAATAATTCAGGATACTTCGATTCTTCATCATCCTTCCATCTTTTTGTGGGACGGCCTACTGATCTTCTACCTTATGGATATTCTTGAGCTAGAGTTGATTTCATGTAATCGAATGAACTATCTTTCAGTAAAGTCGTCCCAGGAACGCAACTCATAAATATTGGCAATATCATTTTAAAGTCTTCTATTTTAAAATTTAAAATGTCTGAATTGCCGATATAAATGAGTCAGATTAAATTAAATTATTAGAAGAATTTTTACTAAGCAACAACATTTAGGTTTAGTTTATTAATAGTTTGTATTTTAACAACGACGTTCGATGTGGACGTCGAAACGTTAATATAATCATTTTTTTAGTTAAATTGTGGCTTATTTCCCATTTAGAATAGTTGATCTTCTTCCTGATAATACAGGGAAAGATAAGAGGCGGAAGGAGTATAGGAAGAAGGAGAGTGTCATGGTTAAAGAATTTAAGGGACTGGTTTAGATGCAGTTCTATAGAACTCTTTAGAGCAGCGGTGGATAGAGTAAAGATAGTGATGATGATATCCAACCTCCGATTAGGAGACGGCACTTGAAGAAGAAGAAGATCTTCTTCCGTCTCTCAAAAACGCTATCTTTAATACTCTGTCTTCCTCTGATCTTACTACATGACCTGCCCATCTTATACGCTCAGCTTTTATATGTCTGACGATGTTTTCAGTACCATATACAGACACCAATTCAGTTTTGCGGCGCCTATATATGCCTATATGTATGCACAATATTATTGTTGTCTGATATAACGAGATCCGCTTATAACGAGGTAATTAGTCCGCCATTTCAGTTCTCGTTATAGAGGGAGTCTACTGTATATTTAATGACTGAACACAGACAGCGCAGGATTTGTCAAATGTCATGTTCCACGATGCACGAAAGTAGCGCTTCGCACGTAAATTCGAATGCGAATTTTTTCCCCTACAAACCTTTGGACCAACGAAAATGTACGGCATGTAAAAAAATATTATCTATGTATGAAATACTTTCAAAATAAATTAATTTGATGTTGTTTCAAATCACCCCCCGGACCACGGAAAAAGAGGGGATTTCAACCCTCGTTTTTTTCCACTTGTCGCATGATTTTTGTACGGCGTTGCGGAATAATGGATTAGAAGTTGTATTGAAACAGTATGAAACTGATGCCGTACAGAATCAAGTGACCAAATTTACCCTGGAAATTGTCAGAAAATCAAAAAAATTTACCAACTTTGTGGCTCGCCATTTTTGTACGGCACTGCGCGCTTTCTTATTATTTTTCATGGATCTATCTATGGTAAAAATGCCGTACAAAAATATATGACCAAAATATACCCACTCTACCTGCACTTTTGAATTCTCACCAGCACTCAGTTGGACTGCTGACAAGTGACGGCATAGTGCTGAATCTTATTATTTTATGCTGTTATATCGTCCTATATACGTCACCTGGTGGTTCATATGACCCATCCATTTTGGACATGGGCCTGTAGTCTATTACAATACAAATGACACTTTTACATCTAATTCTACATTTCTAAAATTAATTTCATTAATTCTATAAAAGTATCAATTATCTATATACAAATTTTTTCCACTCTTTTCTGTCTTGTCTGTTTTCTTTGGCAGAATGGCTCCTACTGCTTTATTCCATGTTTGTCTGGGTCTTCCTCTCTTCCTATTTTTTGATATTTTTGCTTCCCATACTCTTCGAACTGGTCTAGTTTGTTTCATTCGTTGTAGATATCCGCACCAACATCTTTGGTGTTGGATAGTCTTTGCTCTATATACTCCAATGTGGATGGTATTTTTAACTCGCTTCTTATGTCTACATTCCGTAGTCGGTCTAATTTAGTGACGCCTTTTACTCTTCTTAGGAACTTCATTTCCATGGCTTGGATCTTGCTTTTTTGTCGGTTTGTTAAGACCCAAGATTCGCTGCCGAAGGTTAGTACTGGTCTATAAATTGATTTGAACACTTTTATTTTTGTTTCTCTTGAAATATTTTTCTACTGATAAATTTTTTATTCGTTGCATGGTATAGCTTTATTGTTTTGTCTATTCTATTGTTTACTTCAGCATCTTGAGTGCCTGCCTGGTCAATTATTACACCTAGATAAGAGAAAGTGTTCACTTGTTCAATTTGTGTTCCTTCAATTTCTATTCTTAGCTCCTGTCTCTCTTCACCGATCTGTAGTACTTTGGTCTTGCTTTTGTTTATTACCATTCCATTTTCGACGAATACTCTGTTCCATATTTCAATGTTGTGTTGTAAATCTTTTTCACTTCTTGAAATTAAAACCAAGTCGTCTGCAAACACTCCTTCTGATATTTCTACTCTACGTAGATATCTGTGTCCAACATTTAATTTTCTGCTTTCTATTGGGCATCTTTTAATTATTTGGTCCATAAACAATATAAACAGCGTTGGGCTAAGAGCTCCGCCTTGTCTTAGTCCTCCTGTTACTGTAAAAGTGTTTGATCTATTGTTGGTACTAATCACCGAGTTCACATTCTGACTATATATTTTCTGGATGATTCGTATTATTTTATGTCCTACACCTTTCTCTCTTAGCACTTTCCACACACTCTCTCTCTGTCTGGGTACTTTGTCGAAGGCCTTTTCTAGGTCTAAGAAGGCTAAGTATATGTTCTTTTTCTCTTGAAGCGCTTTTTCGCTTATTTGTTTTAGCGTGAATATATGATCTTGTATGCTCCTTCCGCTTCTGAAACCACTTTGTGACTCGTCTGGTGTATCTTCCGCGATGATTCTTATTCGTTTATCTATGATTTTCTCTAATATTTTCATTGATACACATAGCAATGTCAATCCTCTGTAGTTATTACATTCTCTTTTTCTTCTCTTGTTTCTTCTGTTTAATTTCATTTCATTCTTATTACTCATTAAGTATGTAATTGGATGTTCTAAATATGTCGACGATAATTAAATTTAGACATATTTTTATTAAAATTCCCAACTCGGTAATGAACCAATCAAACAAAGAAACTCGTTTGATTTTTTTCTTCTAAAAGTGGATATTTGAATAGAAAAATGTAGACAGCACATAAGAGTATATTCTAAAATTAATGAACAGAGATAATATCAGAACAGAGCATACAAAAGTTTGGCGTGGCGTTAGTGGCGAATCGCTCTGGGGGCTGGCAGAACTAATTACACTCTGGATCAATAATTCACGTTTCTGTAATGTTCGTTCGCTTTAAAAATTGTGAGATTTTGATATTTATGTAACTCACTAAATTGAAACGTGACACGTTATCTTTTTTATCAATTTAGTACATATCGGAAGATCACTTTTCACACTTTTACGATAAAGGCGTACGTTTCCAACTGTGCAGTTGCTGTTTTTTGTTTAAAATATAATCTACCATATCGTCGCCTCATCGACAAGGCGAAAACTGCGGGTTCGTTGGGAAAAATATTCCCATGAGATTTTTTTGCATAATCACATTTGTGAGACACCCCAGAATAAGGTTCAAGAAGTCGCACACGCGAAAACTGGTCCAAATTTTTTTTAACAATTTTTTTTAATAAAATTGTTAAAATAAAGATTTTTGGCACGGACAAATTTTTTAGGTTTTTCTGGCCATTCTGGTATGTATTCAGTACTTTGCTCTACGGTGTTAAGTCATGGACTCTTAAACAGAGGAATATTAAAAATCTTGAAAGCTTTGAGAGGTGGTGCTACCGTGGTATACTAAGAATAAGTTGGGTGGATAAAATTACAAATGAAGAAGTAATACGCAGAATAAATAACGAGCAAGAAGTTCTACTGAATATAAAAAAGAGAAAACTTGAATACTTAGGCCGCCTGATGAGGGGACAAAAGTACACATTCCTACAAAATATAATGCAAGGAAAAATCCAAGGACGAAGAAATCCAGGCCGTAGAAGAATGTCCTGGATGAGAAATTTGAGAGAGTGGTTTGGCTGTACCACTAACGAATTGTTCAAAACAGCAGTAAATAAAATTAGAATCGCCCTAATGATATCTAATCTCTGATAGGAGAGGCACTCAAAGAAGAAGAAGGCCATTCTGGATAAAAAAGGCCTCTTGTAACTTTTCTCTAAAGTTGATCATTTTAGAGTTATATGCAATTTAAAATTTGAAAAACGCAAATATGGCCATTTTTAAGACTTAATAACTCGGTTAAAAATTATTATTATGAAATTCAGAAAGTGACCAAATCAAAGATTAAAGCCTCCACTACATGACCCTGAAGAAATTTATGTCATTAATTTATTACTAAGCTGTTATTTTTAATTATTAATAATGAACCGTAAGATGGTACTGACGCTGCTGTAAATGTGAGTGCGTGCGAGTAAGATGCACTATTGACTGCCGGAATGGCATCTCTCTCGCACTCATCATTGCCGGCCGCCTAATACGTGCATGGCGCTCATTATTTTTACTTAAAAATAAAAGCTTAATGATAAAATAATGACAATAATTTCTTCAGGATCTTGTAGGGCGGGCTTTAAACTTCTATTTGATCACTTTCTGACTTTAATAGTAATAACTTTTAACCAAGTTATTAAGCCTTAAAAATCGCCATTTTTAGTTTTTTTTTAATTTTAAATTGCTTATAACTCGAAAACGAGCAACTTTAGAGAAAAATTATAACATACCTTTTTTGTCCAGAATGGTCCAAAAAACCTAATAAAATGTGCCTGGGCCGAAAATATTGATTCTTTGCAATTTGATTAAAAAAAATTGAAAAAAAAAATTGGACCACTTTTTACGTTGGCGACTTCTTGAACCTTATTCTGGGATGTCTCACGAATATGATTATGCAAAAAATCTCATGAGAATATTTTTTCCAATGAACCCGCTGGTTTGGCCTTGTCTATCAAAGCAACAGTAGGATATGTAAAATAATGTAGTTTCGAGAAAAACGCAATTGAAAATTTTACGAAACTTCAGTAATTAATAACTTTTTTATATTTGAATGGATTTACATGGAATTTTGTTTGAGTACCTAATTTTACATGCGTCACATAGCAATTTATATTAATTCATAAAAAAGTAAAAAATAATCAGAAAAAAGTTGGTTGTCCTACTGTTGCCCTCAAAGATAATCTGTTTTTAACGATATCCGTAAATTTCTGTTATATAAACTTATATTGCACTAAAGTTTTGTTTAAAATTTTACACATTTCAATACAAAAAACAAAACAATTTTGTTGTTCAAACATGTTATTACATAAATTATAACATGAACAGACATGCTTTTCAAAAATTTAAAAATTTGACAAGATAATAAACAAAATACAATGAAAAAATCATCAGAATCAGTTTTGGTAATAGCGGATGCTGAAAGTTGTGAAAGTAAAAACTTATTGCATTTTCTTAAATCAGCCCGAAATTTTTAAAGGGGAATTTGTCATGAATTTAACTTACCTTTTTCCTGTGCTTGATAAATTCCACATAACAACTCAGAATGACCTCTGACTTCTTCTAGATACCCATAATTTTTACAATTTAAATTGGCTGAATTATTCATATTTACTCTTAACATACACCTTTTAACATAGCGTCGTTTAAACACAACGATAAGTCACAGCAACTAGTTGTGATGACAAGTTGAAACGCTGTTTAGACGCTGCGATTCAATGCGATACCACTTTCAACCCAACTCTAACTTTGATAAGTTGTGCGATGCACCGTTTACACACAATGATGAGTTGCAACAACTCGATTGACCTTGATAAGTTGTTTGATTTATCGCTGTGTTTAAACGATCCTTAAAGCGTCGTTTAAACACAACGACAAGTCACAGCAACTAGTTGTGATGATAAGTTGAAACGCTGTTTAGACGCTGCGATTCAATGCGATACCACCTTCAACCCAACTCCAACTTTGATAAGTTGTGCGATGCACCGTTTACACACAATGATAAGTTGCAACAACTCGATTGACCTTGATAAGTTGTTTGATTTATCGCTGTGTTTAAACGATCCTTTATAGAACTAGGTTGTTTAAGATTCCTTAAGATAAAATTGTGACCGCAAGCTGGGTAATATATAAACAAAGACGTAATCGCAACTCAGCAATAACTACCCCCATTCCACGAATATCCGACCCTCTTGGATTATCGCGACAACGAATATTTTACAGTGTAAAATATGACGAACGAAAGTAAATTGCAAATTATATTGTTGTTTATTGGAATAATTATTAGAGCAAAAGACTTTCGTACTTCTTATGTTGCACACTAAAATATTCGTTTTCGCGATAATCCAAAACAGTCGTATATTCGTGGAATACACCATAGCAACAGTAGGATATGTGCGTAACATAACTTAGTGTTGCATTAATATTGATGACCAAAATGGGTAAAGGACAAAATATGATGGTATGATAATATATATGTTGTCTTAATATTTCATTATAGAATTTGGGCTAAAAGGAGTTAAGCTACACAAGGATATGTAATATGTATTATGAAAAAAGTATTTCACTTTTTATTTATCTTGGTGTTACACTCAACAGAAGGGTTTATTTCGAATCATTTGACATGGATATCACAAAAGTCATTTTTTTTACATATATCCTACTGTTGCTTTGAGGCGACGATATAAACATACCAAATAAAAATGCAACACATAGAAGGAAAAATATATTTATCAACTCTATGTCATATTATGTATAAGTTTTCAGTTTGTGAAAACTGTCATTATAGATAGCAGTGCGTGAAGGGTTTAAAGTGTGCGTGAAGTAACAATGTATGTATTTTAAATGGGATTTACTTTTTCGCACTGTTTTTTAACACACTTTCATATTATCAAATATCCTTAACGTTCGCGTTGTCATGGTGATGACATAATGAGCAATAAATTACTACAAAAGTTTTGACAGTTTTGTGGTTTGAAAGAAGTTAGAATTTTTAAATGTAAAAGTTCTAAAAATTGTAGAATAGAAATGAATTCCAGTGACGAAGTGTTACAGTTTTTTTATTTGTTTATCTTAGATAAAATATTGTATGAAACTGTGCGTGAAGTACTTTTTGCGAACTTACGCGAAGTATAGCACTCGCTCCGCTGTCGCTCGTGTTCTAAACATCGCGTGCGTTCGCAAAAAGCATACTTCACGAACTGTTTCATAAATAACTATTTTAAATATCTCATTCTTATTATTTCACGTTATAAACAAATTTGCAACGTCATTTCGCCAAAACAATAATTATGAGCGGCTCCTTTTTGATTTTCTATACACCCGTTACTCTATGGGGCATTGATAGATCATATTGCGGAATGCTCCTCCAGAGTTTTCCTAGGGCATGTCAGAGGCCCACTAAGTTTTCTGGAGGATGTGGCAATCGATTTAGATTTCGACATACCATATCCCAGACATTTTCGATAGGTGACAAATCGGCTAATCTTGATGTTCACTCCTAAGTTTCCATACCAGATTCTTGTATGAACTCCATGGTTTCATGGGCAATATGGGGTTGAAAGATCGGATTTGGCATGGTATGTAGGTAGGAATGTAAAATTGGTTGCAGTAATTCAACAATATATTATCACCGAGCTGTCATAGCCGTTAATGAGGACTAAAAGTGCTGCTTCCCAAACATATAGCACCCCATACCATAATGCTTGCTAGTTTGTGAAAAGCAATAGTTTTAAGTACCTAGGATCGGTATTACAGAGTAATGGAGAAATAGATGGAGATGCATGCAGTAGAATTAGGGCTGGATGGATGAAGTGGAAAGAAGCGAGTGATGTGTTGTGTGACAGAAAAATTCCAATGAAGCTGAAGGGAAATTCTATAAAACAGTCATAAGACCGGCTATGATGCACGGAACTGAATGTTGGGCAGTGAAAAAGAAAGAGGAACAACGAATGCATGTGGCGGAAATGAGAATGCTTAGATGGATGAGTGGAATGACAAAGAAGGATAAAATTAGAAATGAGTATATTAGGGGAAGTCTAGGTGTGGCACCAATTGATGCCAAAATGAGAGAGCATAGGTTAAGATGGTTTGGTCATGTTCAACGTCGAAACGTTAATCACCCAATACGAAGAATAGCTGAAGTGCAGATTCCTGGAAGGAGTAGGAGAGGAAGACCAAAGAAGACCTGGGGGGACCATAAGGCAGGACATGTTGGTAAAGGGGATTAACATTGATATGACCCAAGATAGAATTGTGTGGAGAAATGCAATTAGGGAAGCCGACTCCGCATAGGGATAAGGCAAAGAGAATGATGATGACCATAATGCTTGCTAACAGTCAAGTCTATGCAAACAAAACCTAGATTCATCACTGAAGCAGACAAAATTCCATTAGCCATTTCAATCTTGCCGAGCTCTGCATCATTCTAAGCGTCGAACCTTGGTGTGTCAAAGGTAACACCAAAAGCGGACGGTAAGCTTTCAGCTTCATTCTAAGTACTCTTTGATTAACTGTTCTTCTTATAAGACTAGCATTTCTGTCGCTGCAACTGCATCACTTCTTACTTGATGTATACTCTCCCGTCTATTTCTGAGAGCACGAAGTCTAAGATGGCGCAAATCATAGCTTTGCAATATTTTAGGACGTCCGGACTCTAAACGACGCGGATAAGTCTCGTCATTGGACCACCTCCTCTAAACCCGCAACACCGTTGATGGATTAGCTTCAACTCTTCCTGAAGTTTCCCGTAAACCAAAACCGACCTCTTTAATGGAGACACGTCCTTTTGCGAAGTCACTTAAATGACGAAGTTATTACATGTTAAAGCCACCTTTAAGAAAACTGAAGCCATGTGTATTGGAGGGACAAAGTAGTCCATTACATTAGACAATGGGGTACAAATTAAACACTGTGATGCATAAAAGTACTTGGGCATGAAGATAGCTAAAGATAGAACACTCGATGCTGCTATAAACAACAGAAATATACATAGTAGAAAAGCCATGTGAATGATGAACGGCATTGTGTGGGACCAAACAATATCTAAAGCAAACAAACAGCTCACATACAATACCATGCTTAAAAGTAATCACATATGACAATGAAGTTTGGCCACTGAAACAAAAACAGAGAAAATGTTGCTGGTAACAGAAATGGACTTCTGAAGAAGAGTCGCAGGCAAATCAAGAAGAGATCGGATACCAAATGAGAGAATACGAGAAATGATGGGAGTCACATACAATAATTGATGACATAAAAATAAAACAACTAATATGGTACGGACATGTACAGAGAATGCCAGATGACAGGATCCCTAAACAGATTTTGGCGTGGACGCCACAAGGTAGAAGGGAAGGAGGAAGGCCGAGAAGAAGCTGGAGAGAGGGAATTGAAAAAGAACTAGAGGAAAGAGAAATCCCTCCAGGTATATGGTTAAACAGAGAAGAATGGCGGTTAGGAGTCGGAAAAACGATAGTAGTAATAGTAGTTATTACAACAGAATTTAGCAATTTATTCAATTTTAGAGGAAGTTAAATAACCTCCTAATTAAATAGTGAAATTATTAAGATTAATGTGAGATTACAAATTAAGGGTTTAATTTATGATTGAACGCGCAGAGCATTTCCGAAAAAGATAAAAAAACAGTGTTATTTACTTTCGTATAGACAAGGCGAAAACGGCGGGTTCGTTGGAAAAAATATTCCCATGAGATTTTTTTGCATAATAACATTTTTGTAATATACCCCAGAATAAGGTTCAAGAAGTCGCCCACGCGAAAAGTGATCCAAATTTTTTTTTAACAATTTTTTAAATCAAATTGCAAAAATTTTTATTTTTTATCCGGACAAATTTTTTTTAGGTTTTTTAGACCATTCTGGACAAAAAAGGTCTATTGTAATTTTCCTCTAAAGTTGATGGTTTTCGTGTTATAAGTAATTTAAAATTTGAAAAACGCGAAAATGGCCATTTTTAAGACTTAATAACTCGGTTAAAAATTGGATGCCTCAGAAGTCAAACGGTGTAAGTCAATTCTCCCTAAAAATGACTTATATCGAAGTTTAACACACATTATTATATATAATAATATTATTATTTCCTTGTTTGTATTTATGAATATGTTACCCATATTATGATAAATAAAGACGGTTTATTTGTTTTTAATAATTACTTATATTTCTGCAACTACATTCAGAAACATCTTAGTATCTCATTTTAAACACTTACTGACTTACACCCATTGGCTTCTGAGGCATCGAATTATTACTATGAAACTCAGAAAGTGACTAAATCAAAGTCTAAAGCCCCCCTACATGATCCTGAAAAAATGTGTGTCATTAATTTATTACTAAACTGTTATTTTTAATTATTAAAAATAAGCCGTAAGATTGTATTGACGCGGCTGCAAATGTGAGTGCGAGTAAGATGCCCCATTGGACTGCCGGAATGGCATCTCTCTCGCACTCACCATTGACGGCCGCCTAATACGCGCAGGCGCTCATTATTATTACTTAAAAATAACAGCTTAGTAATAAAATCATGACAAAAATTTCTTCAGGATCTGGTAGGGGGGGGGGCGCTTTAAATTTTGATTTAGTCACTTTCTGACTTTCATAATAATAACTTTTAACCAATTTAACTAATTTATAACTCGAAAACGATCAACTTTATAGAAAAATTACAAGATACCTTTTTTGTCCAGAATGGTCCAAAAAACCTAACAAAAATATGTACGGCCCAAAAATATTGATTTTTTGCAATTTGATTAAAAAAATTGTTAAAAAAAATTTGGACCACTTTTCACGTGGGTGACTTCTTGAACCTTATTCTGGGATGTCTCACGAATGTGATTATCCAAAAAAATCTCATGGGAATATTTATTCTAACGAACCCACCGTTTTCGCCTTGTCTACATAGTAGTACCTACGCAATTTAAGGTTACTCCAAGTGTTGGTGTGATTTTATAGTATAAATTGATATTGATGACAATAATACGGTTCTTTATACTGTAACTATGCACTTTTTATTCTTTTTAAAGTGTCCTCTCCTCAAAGGAGGTTCGCTACCACAATTGCAAACTCTTCTCTGTCTTCAGCTGTTTTTATTTGCTGTTAAAAATGTAGCCCTGTCCATGTCGGATGTCTCTCAGCTACGATAGTCTTTTCCTTCATAGTCCTCTCTTTTCCTCGATTTTTCCTTTCACTATAAGTTGAGCATATTGGTACAGTGGAACCTCGTTAACTCTGATTAATCGGGACCGCGACCGATCCGGGTTATCGAAAATCTGGGTTAGCCGGAGAAAATGGTAAAAATTAATAAAAACGGTATACTTACAGATAGTTGGCGTATTCCATGACGTTTTTTCCAACTCTCCAGCCAACCTTGACTCGCAGTGAAATTTGGTTCACAATCAGGCAACATTTTATTCAGCTTGAGTGCTGATTCTTGAATAATTGGTCCAGACACTGGTAAACCACGTTCGCGTTCCTCACAAAACCACACATACAAAGCGTCGTCGAGAGTCTCATTTTTAGCTTTATTAGCTTTGCACCGATTATCCAAACTGTCTTTTGTTATCATTTTGAAACAAAATTCTTCGATTTTAGTTCTATTTTTCTTCCAATCCGATACTGTAGATGTACCGACACCATATTATGATGCTGCAATTGTTTTTAAAGATTCTCCTTTATCAATTCTACCTAATGCTTCTAGTTCCTTTTCCATTGTCACTACAACATTTTTACGTTTTGTTGCCATTACGTAGACAAAAAAACACGCAAACACAACGAATTACGAACGATCACAGAACAGAGGCGAACAATACGACTGTTACTACACACACTACGGTCTCAATCGCAACGATGTTATGTTATTTAATGACAGTGAAGACTAAGACCATTGTTTAAAAAATAATTTTTTAATAGTCTTTTTAAACAATGCTAAGACAGTTTGAAATAAATAAAGGATACTGCAGGTGCCTGTTGTTTCCGATAACCTCAGACAATGAACGTCGCGTCGTGGGCCATGAGTCATTTTTACTATCGTATATGTAGTTCAAATTACACAAATACCCATTATCTCTCAAATATTATATTACATACATTTTTATTGTTGAAATGTTTGTCTGATAAAAATCGGTCCGGGTTAGCCGGACTTCCGGGTTATCGGGGCCGACTTATCGGGGTTCCTCTGTACTCTTATAACTTCTCAGTATGTGGCCTATGATGTATGATGTTTTTCTAACTTTCACTATGTTGAATCTGTCTATTCTATGCCACACTTGTTCGTTTGAGGTATGCGATATCCACGAAATTTTGAGGATTCTCCGGTAGATCCACATTTCAAAGGCCTCCAATTTATTCACGGTTGATGTTTAAGTTAGCACTTTTTACATACCTTCATATTATAGGTGAAAGAGATTTTTTGTTTCAATTGGTTGTTTACGTTGTAATTTTATAAAACAAAAAAAAATATGTGTGTACTTTGAACGCACGTAAGAAGTTATACTTCTATTATTATGATTTCAACGAAATTAATATACTTTAAACAGTTTATTTATATTTTATTTAAATAGTAAATTGCTACTTTTTAAAAAATTTTATTAAAAGAATACCAAAAATTAAAAAAACTAAAAGAATAAAACACACACAAATACATTGAAAAATGCCACAAATGATTTCTGCTGTGGGAGCACGCCAAATAGAATTCTATTTTAGTGACGTCACGTTGCCTAGCAACCGTCGATTCTCCCATTATGAAATTCTATTTTGTGACGTCAGCAAAATAGAATTCTATTTGACGTGCTCTGGACCCTGAACAGTAATTGTTGGAAACATTTTAACTAAATACGTAGTTTTTGAAAAAAAAAATATAATAATATACTTACAATCATAAAATGTATAAAAAAAATAAAAAAAAAGAATGTGTGTGTGTTTGTGTACTTTATACGCACGTAAGAAGTTATACTTCTATTATATGATTTCTTAAAATTATATATACCTACTTTAAACAGTTTGTTTTAATTTTTTTAAACACCAAACTAATTTTGTGCTTACCGCTTTCAAAAAAATTAATATAGGATTGCTCCGGACTCGAACTCAAGACCTCTCGATCTCTGGCCGAATGCTATACCAAATACGCTACGAGGACTGTGTCTGTATCGGTTCGGACGTACCTAATGACAATTCACGGTAACAAACAGACAATAAATACACAATAAAATGTTTTAATAACACTCATCTTACTCCTGACGAAGACAAATCCAAAGACACAAAAATTATAATAAATATATTTACTAAAAACACTAATATATTCTTTTCACACCTTTTCTTGCACTGATATATTTATACATAACTAGAAAGATTTAGCAACTAAACGCCATACTGTCTGTATGAGCATGCGCGCAGTATTATGACAGTTTACTCTCAATCGCGCCTAAAGAAGTATAACTTCAAAAATAAAAGTTTGTATTGGGGATTGAACCCGCGGACCATGGGCGCGGTTAGTTTTGAAATTCAAGTACATATATTTAGATTTCGGTTACGGAGAAGTATGCATTATGTTGGAAGATAGACCAACTAGACGTTTTAAACTTTTGACAGTTCTGAATTTAACCAAATTACTTAGTTTGATTTTTGTGGAATTTAAATATTAAAATACAACAAAACAGAGAGTAAGAAAACAATATTAGATGAATATTGGTAGACATTTTGTTGGTAATGAAATTATGTAAATCAAAGCATTACATACTAGGTAGGTTTATTTTACATTTTCCAAATAGGTGGGTAGGTAACTATGTAATTTTTTATTATGATTTACATGACATTTAGAGTTACGGAACCTGTTGCTTTTAAAAACTATTTAAAAAGTCACTACAATTTTAATCTTGCTTTTTTCTCTGCCCTCACAACAATAAAAACTAATATAGACAACATTTGTTTACTCATAACCGACATATTGATCAATTATTGACAGTTCATTGTAATTACCCAATCAGAGCACGTTTAACGTTTCAGCTGCGCTCAGGACCAAGACTTTTGATGAATTCGCGCACATATAAATTTACTCCCAACGCGCCTAAAGAAGTATAACTTCAATAATTACCCAAACAATTTTACAAGCAGTTACATATAATAATTAGTCGTCTAAACGATTTTGTCATAACCTAATTTTTCAAGAAACATATCATCTATTCCACTATATTAATTTGAAGAGAAATGCCATTAATTAACATTTCTATTCCTGTCTCGATCAATATTATCACTCGGTTTGTAATGCTGGAAGACCAACTAACTATTTAAAAACAAGAAACGTAGAATTTGAAGTTGCCTTCAAGTCTGGCAATGATCTCGTGTCACGAGCTCCTTTTACTTATTCTATTTACGATACACTCGAATGAAGTCAATTGCTTTTATCTGACAAGGGACAGGCCTGATAAGAAGACCAAATAAATAGTATAGAAACCAGATAGCAGTAAGTGAATACACTGTGAAAATAGACTGAATGCGCTTTGAGTGTAATCAAAGGGCAGGCACTGAACTAAAAATGTTTTTAATAATATTTTAAAAATCATAAAAAACATACAAAATTGAAAAAGTTTTACATTTGCGTCAATACACTAATACTATATCTATACAGAGAGGGGCAAAATTATGGAATAAATTCATGTTTTCGTGAATGGGGGATTAATACCGGAAATAAATCCCGAAACAGGTCGATTTTTATTTTTAAATTATGATATTTTTCATACATATTATACTAGTGACGTCATCCATCTGGACGTGATGACATAATCGATGATTTGTTTTTAATTAAAATAGGGGTCGTATGCTAGCTTATTTGAAACGTTATTCAATTCTCTATTCAGTAATGTAAACAATAATGTAATTATTGGTACAGGGTATCCAATTTTTTTTTAAAATTAAATTGATTGACATAAAAAAAGAATGTATGTAATTTATATTTAAAAAAATACATTTTACTACTGTCAGAAAACAGAAAACATGTTTGTTTATGTTTGAAATGAAAAATGTTTGCTTTTAGATAAATCAGATATAAGTAGAGAACATGGCTTGATCTCAATACGAAAAAAAAAACACAAAGTACAGAGTAGTCAGTAAACCTGAAATATTAACTATACTACTTTTGGAAATATGACAACGCAAAGGAAAAGTAAGATTGCGACTTTTGAAAAGACTTCATCTTTACGAACGCTAATAGGGTGGGTATTGTCGATGCAGCAAGTGTCAATGCCGCGGTTTTTCATTTTTAACATTACATATAATTAAGCGTTTTTCTTTAAAATGAAATGGTGCTGTTGCTGAGATCAGATTTATATCATGCATGCGTGAAAACGTGAGAAGTCTTGTGCGGCTCTAGTAGTACGTGTTACGGTTATTCCTCGGTTTTTTGAAGACGCTTCATTAGCAGTAGCGGATCTAGATATTTTCCTTGGGAGGACTACTTCCTTTGAAACACCAACCAGAAGACATACTCGTAACAAAAAGATAAAGCCAAACTACGTAAAAGTCATAGATAGTAACTTATGTGCAATGAATTTCCTTAATTTTTCTAACTATCGAGTTAATTGGGTTGAATCTAAGTTTTATGTCAGCTAATATATTTTTTTTGTTTCAACAATTCTTTCTTTAATGCTGAAACGTGTTGTGGGGGAAACTCCCCTATTCCCACCCCGTAGATCCGCCACTGATCAGGAGTTTTCTAGATAACGCAGAACTGCAGCTATATTGGTATTAACTAAGTGCGATGCATTCATTAAAACATGATATATATCTTATGTCGCTCTAGCAGCACATTTTCTATCGCACTTCTTCAGTTTTCTGAAGACTTTTGGGAGGTTTTCTGGAGACTAAAACACGATGCATCTATTTTTGAACACCAATTTCTATGCTACATGCAAACATGTATAAAATAATGAGTCTCTCTTCTTCCAATAATAAATATTTTCATTCATTTGACCGTGAATGAGTGCACTTAACGTAAACCGAACACCTGAATTCAATAACTTTAGAAGACTTCAGCTTTAGAATAATAGTTTCTCAGACCTAGGTTCGAGAGACTTTTTTAACCTATACATTTAGAACTACCATTGACCGAAATTTCGTTAAATTTGACCGGGGCCACTTTTCCATAAGGAGTGTTGCGGGGTCCTTTCTCATCTTTTATACCGCCTTTGTTATTAACTAATTTTTAATGGTGAGTTGTGTTTAGACATACAGACTGAAAGACAGACATACCTACATAATTCAAGGTTTTTTACATCTTATTGTTGCAAAAGGGGTGAAAACAATATGTCTCTCTTATTCGTACTCATCTATCCTTGTCTTCCGTTTGCCTTCTGCACATTTTACCTACAGTTTGCTTGCTTAATATCCTCACCCCATCTGATTTGCGGTCGACCACTTAATATTTTTGCTGTATATTGTGTCTAGCGTGCCATCTTCTTATCTGATCTTACCTCTTTCATTATGTATAATCCATTTAAACTTTAGTTTTAAAGGTTGTTCGATGGCGTCTGTAATTTGGCTTTGCTCTTTTTCCATACTTTTTATCTCACAATGTCGTTTTTTATTGTTTTTTATTCTGTGCTGTTCTTTATATATAAATGAATAAATTGATGAATATTTTAAACTAAATGCAAATTAAGAAACTGCCAAGTGCCATTTAGGAGAGAATAACGGACACTGATCTGTTAACACTACATGTTTAGGTCATAATTAACACACTAAGGGTACTAGTACCTAGCCGCTATGCCAAAATATATAAAAATATAATAAATACTCCTCTATCAAATATTGAATGGGCCTCTATCAATTTATCAGTTTTCTTAGGAAAATTCTTTTGGAGACCTCACAGTTTTCACATATTTACTCTACTTGAGTAATACGAGGAGATTCAATCTCACCCCAATTACATGTGGCTTTGGAAAATATTTTCAAATCTGATTGGGACAATAAAGGTATCTTCATCAAAGGAAATTATTGATTTATAATGACGAAAGATTAATACACTAAAACAATTAGTGTTAGAATTCTGATATAATGGTTCCCGAATAACATAATGAATTAATGGTATGATTGTTTTAATTTGAGCAGAATTATGTTACATGATTATGATTTTGACATATATTATGCAAAACTCGGTATGCAATTTATTTTTTGTTTTGCTATATAATTTTGAATTATGAAAATTATCTGTTTAAGTTGGTCAGTCTTATTATTTCAAAAAGATTAATGACAATAGGTTAACCTTGTACCTGCGTCAAGGTTGAAAGATTACACCATTACACGATACCAATATTTTATTCGTAAACTGACTGCTACTTATCAAATAATAATATGATTAATGTACATCATAGATGTCGATAAAAGCTAATGAGTTTATGATTCGTTTCTATGGTCTGATTATTACGGTGCATTTTATACAGTGTTATACATTTTATAGATTGGGACAGTTTAAAAATGGTAAAAATTGTAGAATGTGTCGGGGTAGACAGAAATGCCTAAAAATGAGATATAATATATTTAACTTTCACAGAGCTTAAAAAAAGTTTTTGTGGTATTCCTGAATAGGCATCTAGTACCAGATGAATGGAATATGACTTATATTTTCCACATATTTCCTTTATAATTATATGTTCAGTGGACTACCAGCTAACACGTCTGCGACCTCAGTCCGAACTCATAGTCCGAATATAATATTCAATATGAATAAGAAAAACAAGGTCAATTTAGAGCTGGGCGCTCCTGTAGAGATAATTATTAGACAAGGAAACAGCAAAAAACGATTGCTTAATGAAATTTATGACAACATACTATGCTGTTCAATAAGTTTTGCGGTTCGATAAGAAAAATCTAAGTTTATGGTTTGAAATACACTTTATTATTCAGTATAGTCTCTCTGAACATCAATACACTTATTCCAACTAGATTACAATCTATCAATTCCATCCCTTAAGTGAGATTCTGCAAGGGCTGTAAAATACGCTTCCACAGCTGTTATGACCTTATCATTTGATGGAAAACGCTTTCCACGCATGAATTTTTTTAGGTTTGTTGAAACACATAGAAGTTGCTAGGGGCAAAATCTGATGACTACGGTGACGCTCCAACCATTCTAACATTATTTCATGGATTTTAGCCATTGCTAAATTGCTCATATGACACGATGCACTATCCCGATGAAAAAGGATTTTTTTCTTCTGCAAACCGGGTCATTTTTTACGAATTTTTTCCTTCAGCTGATCCAAAAGTTTACATTAATATCCGGAATTTATTGTTTTACCAGTTTGCAAGTAAACAACAAAGTTATTCTCACATCCCAAGAAACTGATGCTAACTCCTTCTTGAAAGATTTTGTAACAAATTATTGTAGGAATGTAATGGATGGATTTAATTATTTATTGAAGTATGATGGAGGTAGATTAGCTGAATATGCAAGAGACTTTAAAAGTGGGACTCAGGATAGGATTAGGCCAATTTGCACGCCCGAAAGACGGTATTTACTGAAGAACTTGGATATTAAATAAAATAAATTCAAGTGAGAACGAATGCAAAGAAAGAGAACTACTAACAGAGAAGATATTAAGAAGAACGGTGGAGGGCGCCAGGGAAATATTAAATGAATACTTCGCCGAGTGACATACTGCTGCACTTAACCAATACTTTATAATATAGTTACTAGAAAGGTAGGATAATAAAACATATAAGTATGTACAACCAAATTTAATGCAATAGACCTATAACTAGACCTATAACTAGAATAGTACGCTCCTGTCGATAATGCAGGTTTTACAGTAGAAAAAAAATATTAATTAAATTGATTAGACCAAGATAGTTAGTTGGTCTTAATAGGTATGTACTTAAACAAAATTTATTATTAATGTTGGTTAAATTATCAGTTGACGATCTCGTATCTGATCGGAAGTGATAAACCTGAGTATAATACCTGATAAATGAAATAAATGTAATGGCATAAGGAAGCAAAACCCTCTGATCGTTTGTGCACAAATTGACCTCACAATGACGGGTTCTCCAACCCCAGACTATTTTAAATAAATGATATAAAGTGAAAAGATAAAATTTATCGAAAAATATTGAATAGTACTAAGTTAATTATATTTTATAAAAGTGAAGATATATTATAATTACAGTTATTTAAAAGTTATTGACAAAACAATATTAAAGTTAAAAGATATTATTAACAAGAATTGAAATGCAAATTTAATTATAAAAACCTGTCGCTTCTACAAAAATGAGAGCGGGTTCCTTTTCCAAATTCCTGCAAGGGTGATGATTGGAGAGCCAAGTAAAGTTATCCTCCGGTTTTCCGCAACCCTAGGGGGGTACTTGTCACCGACAAGGAGGTACGTTCCTAGTACCGGAAACTAAACAACTATTCCATAACCATATCCAAAAAATCGACCAAAATTCCCAAAATTATTCCTTTTCCATTTAAAAAAAATTAACCAAAATCTGTGACTCATTCTTCTTCTTCAATGACCGGTGATTCTATAAAAACCAACCGAACTCCTCTAAACTTCACAAAACCAAAAAAACACAACTTCTAACTTAACTCAGCATCCAAAAAAAATTTCTAAAATAAGTTATATTCTGAAATCACCGGTCATTGGAAATGTGGCTTCAACAAAGTCTTCGAAGAGAGTCAAAGTCCAAAATCTTTGACTTCTGTCAATCACGCCACACGGAAGCTGCCATCGGCAGACGAGCCAACTGATAAATCTCTAATTCCAATGTTACCAAAATATTTCATTAAATCATACCCAAAATCAACGCAACACCCCAAACAACCAGCTGCATAGTTGGTTGCATACTATTAAGTTTCTATCTGAGTAAATTCTGGCTTATACACAATATAGTAACGTCTAACTTATCGTTACAATTTCTGGACACGAACTCGTTTCGGAGCCGAAGAACCAGGTACACACCACTCTTTCGCCTCTTATTTTAATTCAGGATCATGGTGACATACCCAAGTCTCATCCATAGTGATCTATCAATGCACAAAATCTACTTTATCCTTTGGAAGACGCTCTAAATGTTGTTGAGGAAGTTGCATTCGAATGTGTTTTTGCTCCATTGAAAGTGAATGCTGCACTTATACTGAACACAGCTTTCTGAAACCCAACATTTCAGTTAAAATATGGCTTATTATACTGTCCCATGACCTGCCTATGGCTTTTACCAAATCTCTTTCAGTCACTAGATGATTTTCCAATACTATATGCTGTACTTTCTTTACAATTTCTGGTGTTGTTGCTGTTTTTGGACGTCCTTGATGTGAATTGCCTTCAAGGCTTGTACGACCACGTTTACAATCAGCAACCAGTCTTTCTAGTCTTAATTGAAGGCGAAGAGTCTGGTGTGAGTTTTTATTGAATCTCACCCCAACAGTGGCGAAAAGGGTTTAATTATTACCTTTTGCCTAATTGGACATAGGTGAATATTTTAGGACCACACGTATATGTCCCAAAGCAATAGAGTCCTTCGATATTAAGAAACTAGTGAACTTTTAGGGCGAATGGTTCTGAGAATTTATTTGGTCGGGTTTTATAGTTACTAATTAACATGATATAAAGGGCTGTGCACACGAGAAATAAAAGTGATAAGCGACAAAAACATTTATTAACAACAACGAGTTTGACAAATAAGCGGTTTAACGATAGATTGTCTTAGTAGCGAAAGAGAGAGAAAGATTCTATTATACAAATTTCCGTGTTGACAATTAGCGAGAGGGGTAATTATTGCGAGAGCTTAACGTATTTTCACGACGAAAAGAGGAGCACACACTTAACACCTCGCCGTAGAGGGGCTGGCGAAAGACTTCCCAGTTTTTATTCTAAAACTACAATATTTTGTGTAAGGGTAAGAATGTCACTTAACAAGAGCGTATCCATGGCATCCACATATGTTGATACCCTTGCGACCACCGAAGACGCCAAAGCAGCAACCATATGTCCGTTATCTTTTGTGCCCTAACACAACACTTACAAACAAAATTCTTAAATCTTACTAGCCAATGGTACAGATTGTCCCAACAAATTTAAAAGCGATATTTGTACAAAAATGCGAACCAATGTAACTGTTGTTTTGACAACAGAGTCCTTATACACTTTAAACATTCGTTCATAAATTTCCTTTGCTTTTAAAACTTCAAAAAATAAAAATTCAATGACTCCACGATACTTGATTGTGTTCATTGTAAAAAATACTGTGACACGTCTATACTAAATGGCTTGTAAACAAAAATGGATTGACAGAATCTGTTTTAATCTAATTGAAATCACAATTCAAATACGTTCATATGAAGAGTATACCAATGTAACAGTCTAATACACACCCTCTTTTGGCAAATCGCAAAACTTGTTGAACAGCATAATAGCTACCTTTAAATAAAATTCTATAGCCAAAGTTACACTCACACCAAGGCATTGAACAGTTTGTAATAACCAAAGAGTTTAAACACGTATGTTAAGCCCATCCAACCCTTTTTAAAATCTACGTTTCAGTAGTCATTAAAGGTTGGAAGAAAAAAGTACATCGAATGGGTGTCGGGGTAAACAATACTTATATACGTATGTTACAACTTTCGGACAACCAGATATAATTGCAAATTATACTTTAAACGTATAAAAATCTTTAATGTAATAAAAGAATACTCAAGGTAGTTATTGCACGTTAATATCAGCAAGACAAAGTATTTATCTGTTGATTTAGAACAAAACGAGGTTCATCTTGTCATGAAAAATAACTAAAATCAAACCTGTTGATAAGTATCTGGGATTATGGTAGGGGAGCAAAGTATGCTAAATGTGCAGTCACTCGAGCGCTTTGGGGACCTATTGGGTTGTGAAGAGTAGGTCCTAAAACCAAAAAAAGTTAAGTAACGTTTTCCATTTTAGTGGGCGCTTGCCATTTTTAATTTAATTTTCCATTTCCAACAATCGTTTTTTCCGATTATAACGCCATCTATGCATAATTCGAAAAAATGTTTCGAATAAAAGTTACTCATTTTTTGTAAGGAATCCAAATCTGCAATAAAAAATGGGGGCTCCTACTTATGGTTTTAAAGTAACCCTCCATCCCACCCCCGTGGGGGATCGTGTTTGGTGCCATTCGATAGATTTTTTAAAATAATTAAATAAGTGTATTTCACAGTTTTTCGATCTAATGTTCATTTCGCGAAATATCGCGGGATTCGTCTTTAAAATATTAAATTTACCCCTGTAAATTAATATTTACCCTAATTAAATTTACCCCCTCCCCACCCCTCTCCGTGGGAAGTCGTGTTTGGTATCATTCGATAAATTTTTTAAAAATATTGAGCGCATATTTTTTAGTTTTTCGATCTGTCATTCATTTCGCGAAATATTCGCTTTTTTCTTGTGAAACTTTGGGACTCACCCATTTCCTTACGCCCGGCTCAAATCGTCAGATTTTTTAAATATACCCTCTTTTGCATGTACTTAACTTCTTCTTCTTCTTCTTCTACGGCACTACAGCCCAAATTGGGCCTTGGCCTCCTTTATTTTTTGCCTCCAGCCTTGCTTGTCTGTGGCTGCTCTTCTCCATACCTAAAAGGGCTTGTGCGTCCTTCTCCTAAAAGGGCTTGTGCGTCGCTGTTTACTGTGTCTTCCCAGCGCTTTCTTGGCTTTCCAACCGGTCTCTTTCCCTGAATTCTAGCATTCAGTGCTCTTTTTGGTAGCCTATCCTCTCCCATCCTTATCACATGCTCGGCCCATTGCAATCTTTGTATTCTAATGAAGTCTGACAGGGGTGTTTCCTTATAGAGTTGATAAATCTCGTTGTTGTATCGACTTCTGAAGATTCCGTTTTCCCTCACAGGTCCTAATATTCTCCTCAGTACTTTCCTTTCGAACTATGTCGAGTTTGTTTTTGGATGTTTCTTTCAGGACCCATGCTTCACTGCCATAGCATGTTATTGGTCGAATTAAGGTTTTATAGATTCTCATCTTTGTATTTCGATGGACATTTTTAGACCGAAATATATGGAAGAGGGCAAAATAAGCTCTGTTTGCCTGAGTTATTCTCTTCCGTATTTCTCCGTCTTCTGATCCGTCGGCATATATTTCTACTCCCAGGTATGTAAACTTTCCAATCGTTTCAATGTCAACCTCATGTATAATGTTTTGTGGGGCTATATTTCTTCTCGTCTGAGTAATTATTTTTGTTTTTTTTTCTGTGTTAATTTCCAGACCTAGCATTTTTGTTTGTGTTTTTAACTCTGCGTATGTTTCCCGTGCTCCTGTTGATGTTCTATTCATAATATTAATATCATCGGCATACGCGGCCAATGCCAATTGAACCGTTCGGTTGGTCAGTAGGTTACCTCGTCCAGTTTGCATTTGCCTAACCGCATACTCCAGTGCCAGGTTAAAAAATGTTGGGGCCAGCCCATCTCCCTGCTTTAGCCACTGCGAAATTTTGAAAAAGTCTCTCCGGTGGTTTTGTATTCCTATACATGCCTGAGTTTCGTCCATTGTGGCCTTAGTGAGTCATGTACTTAACTTACCTTATCTTAATCTGACAATTTCGAATTTTTTTAAGGATAGATTTTTTTTTCGAGCCCCCCTTAACGAACTCCCCTGTGTTAAGAGCCAATATATGGTAGAGGTACATCTGCAGGGTACCAGGTTTCTCCCCATATGATAATCTGACGCGCTCGAGTAACTGCAAAAATCCCCGCTTGGGCTCCCCTACCACTAGTATTTAATAAAACTAGATTATAATAACAGGCAAACTAACTACAGAAAACTATACAAGCCAAAAAAGCGATTCATCATGATGAGCATTCTATTATAATATGGTGCAGGAACTGGGAGTATAGTCACATTGACGAGGAGTATAAAAAACGGTCCAAGTAGTTGTATCTATTATACACATTTTGCACTACATGTGGGCTAACTTTTACAACAATACTTTGGCAAATGTATTATACTTCTGTAAAATTTTAGAATGTGTATATTATGTATCGTGTTATTAGTTTTAGTGATATTTATTTAAACAGGATAATATAGTACAGACCTGATAAATAAACCCAGAATACAACTAAATATTCAAAAATATCCACTATGCTTCGATTATTCTAACTTTATCCGCGTGACACTAGAATTAGAATTATCCGATATTCGCGTTTAACCGTAACATATTTTTATATTTTATTATTATGTTTATTATATTGCCATTATTAATCATTCCTTTTTTTGTTGCAGGTAAGGAGTATTTAAACCTTAATTTTGTCCGTAAGTAATTCAATAATTATTTTATCACTAATATTTTAATAAATTAACACCAGTAGAATAACTAAAATTTGCAGACTTAAATTAATTAAATAAACTGACAACCAAAGAATTTTTAAACTACTATATCATAGAAATTGCATCAAAAACCAGAAAAAAATGTAAACTGAATGTTAATAAAGTTATGGTTAAAAAGTTTCCTATTAAACGAAGATTCTTCTTCTTCCTCTTTATAAGCAATTCTGCTTTTTCATTGGCCGATAGCTATATGGAAGTTTGTCACTCCATCTTTTGCGCGGTGGACCGATATTTCTTCTACCGATTGGTGATTTTTTTATCTCTTGCTATTTTGACCACACGTGTCTCCCCCATTCTGCTGATGTGGTTATTCCATTCTTTGTTCTATTTAGTGTCCATTCGTTTATACACTGCACTTTACATTTTCTTCTAATGTCTTCTCTCCTCTTTCGATCTCTAAGCGTATTTCCTGTAATTCTTCTCAGTACTCTCATCTCTGCCGTTTCCAGTAGTCTTTGTGTTGTGGCTGTATCGGGTTTTGTTTCTGATGCATATGTCATTATTGGTCTTACACTGGCTTAATAAATAAATTCTTGACTTCATCTCAGTGTTAATATGTCGGTTTCGCCATATAGTGTTATTTAGACATCATGCGAACCTATTTGCTTTTTGTACTTGACTTCTCACTTCTTTGTCTAGGTCTCCGTAGCTTGACAATGTAATTCCAAGATATTTTATTTCCATTACTTTTTCAGTACTGACACCATCAATTTCTATTTTACATCTGATTGGTTCTTTACTGACTACTATTGTTTTGGTTTACTGAAATGAAATTGTCATATTTAATTCTTTTGCTCTTATGTTAAATCTTCTTCTTCTTCTTCTTCTTTTTATATAGACATTACTCTGTCTGTTTTTCAATGTGCCTCCAGTAAGTTGTCATTCCATCGTTTTCGTGGTCTTCCCACTGATCGTCTTCCTATTGGGGAACCGTCTCTCGCCGTCCTTACTACTCTATTTGTTGTCATTCGGCTTATGTGGTCGTTCCATTCTACTCTTCTGCTTTTCACCCAGTTATTAATGTTGTCCACCTTGCATCTCCTTCGTATATCTGCACTTCTAGCTCTATCCCACAGCGTCTTACCATCAATTTTTCGCAATGTTTTCATCCCTGCTGTTTTTAGCATTATTTTTGTCCTTTCTGTATCAGGTCGTGTTTCTGCCGCGTATGTCATTATTGGTCTGATGACTGTTTTGTAAACTCTGTCTTTCAGTTCTTTTCCGATGCTTTTATTTCTCCATATTGTTTCATTCAGGCAACCTGCGGCTCTGATTGTTTTATTCACCTGGTCTTCCACTTCTGTTTCGAGCTTTCCGTAACTGCATAGTGTGATACCTAGATATTTAAACTCCATGACTTGTTCTATTATTTGACCCTCCAGCTCTAATTTACACCTTATTAGATCTGCTGTTATAACCATGCATTTAGTCTTTTTTGGGGAAATTAACATGTTAAATTTTCAAGCGGTTATATTAAATTCGTGCAGCATACGTTGTAAATCATCTTCACTTTGAGAGATTAGTATTGCGTCGTCTGCATAGCAGATTATTTTAAGTTGTTTTTCTCCCATTTGGTATCCTTTTTTTGTTCTTACTTTTTTTATTATTTTGGGTCAGTTAGTTCTTCATCTACTTTTACTTTTATTGTGTTGTTCTGGTAGATATTTTCGATCGTTTTAATTATTCCTAGAGGTACCTCTACTGCGTATAATAAATGGATAACGTCCTTTAATTTTACCCTGTCAAATGCCTTCTTAAGGTCCACGAAACATAAGTATGCCGGTTTGTTGTATTCTACCGATTTTTCTTGAATCTGCCTCATTATAAATATAGCGTCGGTGCATGATCTTCCCGACCTAAAACCTTGTTGTTCTTCTGCTAATGTTATAATTTTATTCAGTTTGTTTGTTATCACTTTGGTCGTAAATTTTAGTGTTGTGTTTAATAAATTAATTCCTCTGTAATTCTCCGGGTCCGATTTTTCTACCTTTTTGAAGAGATGTATTAGGATGCTTGATCTCCATTCTTGTGGTATTCTGTTTTGTTCTATTATTTTTTGGATTAGTTTTAATAATTGTTTGGTCAGGTCTTGTCCTCCATACTTTAGGAGTTCATTCGATATTCGGTCCTCTCCTGGTGATTTTCTATTTTTTGATTTCCTTAATGCTTCCGTTACCTCTGCTTCTTCAATATTTATTTCTTCGTTTGTTGTCACTTCAGGTGTTGGTGGATCTGTTTTGAGAAACTCTCCCAGTGTTCTCTTTTTATTTGTCTGACTAAAGTGTTGGTTTCGTTACTAATTCTTTTATAGTGGTTGTATGCCTGTTGTGTTTGTTGTGTTCTGTATTGTAAAAAGGCTTTCTTCTTTTCTTCACATTTTATCTTCACTTCCTCTCGAAACCATGGGGTTTTATTTTTTGATATATTGGTATTTGTTACTTTCCTCTCTCCAAGTGATTCAGTTGCTGCGTTAATTATGTTACTTTTGAGTTTTTCCCAGCTTTCCTCGATGTTATCGTTTTCTAATATTTCATTATCAGCAATCTTCTCTGATATTCTTTTTCTATATAAGTATGTACTACGTGGATTCCGTACTTAGTCCTTCGACTTTGATTTTTGTTTGTGTTGGTGCTACTCTCTTAGGTGTGAAGCATTTCATGGTGATTCTAATTTTACATAATACTAGGCTGTGGTCACTACCTACATCTGCTGAGTTGAGGCATCTTACGTCAATTATTTTTGATGGATGTATACTTCTGTTAGTTACAACATAATCTATCATAGATATTTGTCCACGGGTATTATTGAATGTATATTTGTGTTGGTCTTTGTGGTCAAAAAAGGTGTTGTTTATTCGAAGTTCGTTATTCGTGCAGAAGTTTATCATCAGTTCTCCATTTTCGTTTTTGACATTCTCATTATGTTTTTGTTTAATTCCAGGTATTACTTGGTTGCCTATTCGAGCGTTAAAATCCCCCAGTATTATCAACTTTCCTCTAACTTGATCTACTACTTGTTGCAATTGATCATAGAATATTTCCCTTGTTGTTTGGGGCTTACTATTTTCTGGGCCGTATACTCCGATGATGTTCAGGTCTTCTTTCTCCATTCTAATTTTTGCTGCGACAATCCTTTCTGATACGTATTGACACTCTTTGATGTTATTTTGGTATCTTTGGTGTATTAGTAAGGCTACACCCTCTTTGGCTCTGTTTTCTTTTGCATTTTAAATGCGAGAATTCACGAATATGAAGAGTACGATACCATGCTCTAGGCTAGGATACCATCCTTTGGTCTCCGTACGTGACCAAAGCGAGTGAACGCACCCTAAGCCTCCCTTATGTGTGTCTATTCATTTCGGTTGGATAGGGGTGGATGTTAAATCTGTGGACTAATATTTGCAGACTATCATCATCTTGGGCTATTGCGTCGTCCTCGTAACAGAGTACTTTTACCTCTTTGTTTCCCATTCTGTATCCCCTTCCTTTGTTGACGTTTTTGATGATTTCATCCATGATTAAATTGAAGAGCATAGGACTCAATGAGTCTCCCTGCCTTATTCCACTGAATGTGTCTATAGGTTCTGTAAGTTGTCCATAAGATGTTTTCAATAGTTTTTATGATATCTAGGGGGACTTCTCTAATAGAAGATCGAGTGAAACTCGAACAGGCGGGTGAAACTCACCCTCATGGCAAAAGCAGACATCGGCACAATATCACTTTTCTTCTTTGAAATGTTATCTATGTGTATGCCAAATTTCATGTCAATCTAAGGGGTTCTTTAAAATTTATAGGTTATTTGCAATATTTTACCGTTTTAGCGAACGGACTATAAGAACACAAATTAAAAAAGATCTGAGCAAAAACACCGCAGCTCACTGAAAAGATTTTAAAAGAAAACAGAAAGTTAAAAACTTCAAGACGAATTTGGCATCGAATGCAAAAATACAGTTGATCAAGTATAATTAAAATTCTATAGAAATTAAAAAAATTGGGAAATAAGTCACAATTTAACTTAATGGGGGAGGGGGGAGTATGGTTTGAAATATTTAATTTTTATTTCAAATAAAATTGCATACTTTCAAGAATACTCTCTGAAAATTTCAAAATAATCGGAGTAAAATTACCAGAGATACAGCGTGTTGAATATCTCTACCTTCGACTCGCTTTGCCGCGACTTCGCGCCAGCACGCTTGAGCGTAGTGAGAAACGTTAAACAACTGTTCACCTTCTCTTTTGTAGATTACTCCTCGATTCAAAAAACATATTCCAACGTGCATCACTTTAGGATTTGGCAAACAAATAAGAAGATGAAAGTGCAGTTGTCAAAACTTTAAACTAATTTTCTCAAAACTGCTTTTTCAAATGCGGTGGGCATTGTAACTGAAAAACTACTCGGCCGATCTACCTGATATTTTGCACAGAATTTCTTGAGACATTTCATGAGGTAACAACGTCGAGATATTTTCCTTTTTTTTTGCTTATTTTTTGTTCAACAATAATAAATCTTGCTTGTATTTCCTTCAGAGTTGAGACTTCTGAGCTTCACTGATGAGGCATAAGGATGCTGAAATAGCTATATGGAGATGGTGGTCCAACTCTGAATCAAATATAAACAAAACCTGCCTTGATCTTTTTTATCTTTAATAATAAATCTGTTGAGTTTCACAAAATGTTTAACAAAAATTTAATTTTTTTTTATTTATGAGTGATACCAAAAATTAAAAAATCATTAAAAATAAAAAAACTCGACGTTGCGACCTCGTGAAACTCGCTAATTAAATCTTTTTGAATTTTTTATTTCGTATGATCTAGTGACGAGTTCTGATGTCCACCGCAAAATCCATTTTTTTGTGAGCTGCCTGTCAAATATTGTAAACTACATAGTTTTCAATTTCCAGAAGTAACTCATCCAATTTTATCTCTCTTCAACTGAGGCCGCAAACACTTACATAATGTGCTTTCTTATAAAATTGTTTCAGCATGAGCATATTCAAACTTTACTCAGGTTTGCAGAACGTCCAAAATATCCTAATAGGTACATATTTTCATAATAATTGGCAACATTGTGTACATGATTTCGGGTGCGCGCTACGGTTAAGGCCAAGGTCGCCCTCACATGGTACCCCGTCAAAATAGCCCCGTCAAAAAAGCTCCGACAAAATAGCCCCGACATAATATCCCGCACACAAAATAGCTCCGACAAAATAGCCTGCAGACAAAATCGCCGCGGAATAATAGCCCGCCGACAAAATAGCCCCGACAAAATAGCCCCGACAAAATAGCCCCGAAAAAAAAGCTCCCTTCAGAATTCATCATGAAATAATTCCTTAAAAATACATTTTTTTGGAAATGGTAATTATACTCTATTCAGATGTTTATCTTAACCACATTAAATAAAAATTGTCTTTTCAGAGAACTCGAGTCCTGTCTTTCCTGCCTCTTGGAAGTTTGAACAATAAAAATAAACAAAAATTAATGTTAATTTATGATATAAAATTTTTTTTCTGTTTTCGGGCAACAGTAAAATGCATTTTAAATTAAATAAATTAAATACATTCTTTCTTTTTGTCAAATAATTTAAATTAAAAAAAAGTTTTTGGACACCTTGTATAAATAATTATGTAATTGTTTATAAGAGGCTGTTTTAGCCGGGGCTATTTTAGCCGGGGCTGTTTTGACCGGGGCTATTTTGTGTGCGGGCTATTTTGTCGGGGCTATTTTGTGTGCGGGCTATTTTGTCGAGGCTATTTTGTGTTGAGGCTATTTTGACGGGGCTTTTTTGACGGGGCTGTTTTGACCGGGCTATTTTGACGGGTCACGCCCTCACATACATGCACTTTACGCATTTTATATTAGAAATAGCAGTGGATCGTTTATGGTACGCCCATATAAAGGGAATTGATTTTATGGGGATCTTAAAGGGTGTAGTAGCATACGGTATATTGTGATTGCGCGCAGCGGTCAAATACCTCCTGGGGTACTCTACACTCTAATACCCGAAAGTTGGGTTTGGACCGAAGGGTTAGGTCTTCCTCCTTTGAAAATTGTACTGTATAATATATAATATAATATATAATATATTAATTTTTTAATTAATTATTTTTTTAAAATTAGCAAAATTTCCGTTTAAAACGAATAAGAAGTAAATAAAACTTAGACACCCTGTTGAGAACCCTGACCGCTGCGCGCAATTGCAATCTGCCCGTAACATAGCAATGTCCAGATGGTAATTTCGGTTCTTTCGACGAATGAAAAAAAACTTGAAAGTTACTTATTTGGCGTTGTTGTTATACCCTCGGTTAATATTTAATATAAAATGCTGATTTTTATGTGCATATTGTTGGTTGTGTGTTGTGTCACGGTTTATTATAGATAATGTGATTAAAGTAATTCTATATCAAATGTATACTTGCCAAAACAATAGTATATTAAGTATGGAGAACGGTAAGGGTTTTATACCGATCGAAGACAATTGTTTGGAGGAGGAGCGGAGCGACGACTCCAATTATTGTCTGAGATCGGTTACCCTTAACGTTCGACATGCTTATAACGTTTTTTGCACGATTGATACCATTATAAATTATAAAATTAAACATTTTCGTCATATTGACTAGTTTCATTCATTTTATCAAGATAGATACTTTGGTTGTTAGGTAGTAACTAGGGTGCATAACAACAATGGAGAATTGAGTTTTTATTTAGTTGTCAATAATTTTAAGTAAAATTTTGATTATTATAAATTAAAATATGAGCGAAAGTGAATTTAAAGAAATTGAACGGGCTTGGGAAGAAGGGTGTTCCGCAATTATTCCCGAAAAATCCAAAATCCGTTATCAAAATACCTACCAAAGTTTTAAAAAATGGTGCGAAGGCAAGAATTTAAGAATCGAAGAAAAGACTCTATTGGCATATTTCGTTCAAAGACATATGCAGTTGAAAGCTCCTGGAAGCCTCTGGGCAGAATATTCAATGATTAAATCCACCGATTTTCTTTATGATGGCATTGATATTTCCAAGTTTTCAACTTTGATCGCGTATTTGAAGAGAAAAAAATAAATTAAAATTAAGAGATAACTCGACGGTAAGTGAATTACTTACCGTCGAGTTGGAGTACTTACCGTCGAGTTGGATTACTTACCGTCGAGTTGCTAGTAAATATCACCTACTTGACGTAAAATCTGTCACGGTAAACAGTCAAAAATGATCAATCGTGCAAAAAATATTATTACACTATTACAAAGTCATTTTTATTTGAGTAGCATCGTTCACTTTCGAGAGGTAAACAGACTGAATAGCAGGTATAATAATTAATAGTACAATAGATTAACAATATATTACTTTCTACATGCACCGGGAAATTAACCACACAAGGTTTCTGAAATATCTTGACGACTATAGGTACGTTAAGTTTTCACAAAGAGAGAGAATTTTCATCTATACACTTTTAAAAAAACTATTGGGCTTCAATCCGAAATCTTTGATATCCACCCACCCATATCCAACCGAAATGAATAAACACACCAAGGGAGGTGAGTAAAAAGGCTAAGGATGCGTTCACTACGGAGACCATCGCATCGTATCCTAGCCTAGAGCTTAGTATCCTACTCTTCATTTTGGTGAACGCTCGCATTTAAAATAATGCATCTGGCGATCGATAATATGGTACCAGCAGTACGAGGGATACCAGGGAGCGAGGGTCGGCGCCTCGTTGTGAGCACAACTTTAACTCCACAACCCTAAAACCCTCTTTTAGGGTGCGTTTACTACGGAGACCAAAGGATGGTATCCTAGCCTAGAGCATGGTATCGTATTCTTCATATTCGTGAATTCTCTCATTTAAAATAATGTATTTATTTTACCTGGCGAACGAAACTATTTTATCTATATAAAAAACCGAAACTATATAAAATAAATGCAATATTTTGAATGCCAAAATTTACGAATATGAAGAGTAGGATACTATGCTCTAGGCTAGGATACCATCCTTTGGTCTCCGTAGTGAACGCATCCGACGATGGATGTAATTGACTCTGATGATGGTGATGTTGATGATGAATAAGTGTAGATTTTTTTTTGTTAGAGACTTAAAGGTTTGATTTTTTTTTAAAACCTCCACGTTAAAATTTTTTGTTTTTGCCTTCAGGCTCCACGGTCAGAATCTCAATGATAATGTGTTTACATACAACTCACGTGGCGTTTAATGTGGTAAATTATGTGTTATTATTGTATCTATGCTATACGATAAATAAATAAAATAAATAAATAGTGTAGATTAAAGTATTATTTTATAATGTTGTTATTACAACAATGTGTTGACTGTTTTATGGTTTAGTAACTACTTAATTTTTGTAAAAATGGTGCGTATCTAAATAAAAATAATTTTGAGAAATAGTGTGATAGTGTTTAATAGTGTTTAAAATTTTAGTGTATGTATTTTATAGTCCTGTCGCCAGGGGGTACAACGGCCTCCTTTATTCAGATGGACTTACCCAAGTTTTTTTATGTATTTTGACCCGTAGAACGCGAATTTTTTGGGTAACAATTGATCCGGATGTCGATAAGATTGTTATAAACAAAGAACTTGAGGAATTGCCTAACAGGGATTTTTCGCAAAACATTCTTTTGTATTTTTTGGTTCATTCTAAGCAAAAAATGTTCTTACAAATTTTTTCGTAGGATGCATAGTTTTTGAGATAAACGCGGTTCAACTTTCAAAAAATCGCCATTTTCGAACCCGAATAACTTTTGATTAAAAAATAACATAGCAATTTTGCTTACCGCATTTGAAAGTTCAAGTCAAATTATATCGGTTTTGATCATTTGCATTGCTAAAACTTAATTTTTTTATTGTCAAAGAAAGCTATAAACACATAGTGCTTGAGTGATGTTTTCAATGCATCTTCTATTTAAAATCTAACGAGTACACACACTACAAATAGGCTATTTCTACGTAGCATGCGTTAAAACGCATGTATTGGGCACGGGAAACACTCTTTGTATATAGCTTTGTTTGACAGAAAAAAAAACTAATTTTTAGCAATGCAAATAATCAAAATCGGTAAGCAGAATTGCTATTTCATTTTTTAATCAAAAGTTATTCGGGTTTAAAAATTCCATTTTTTCGATTTTTGGAGAGAATTGTTGGGAGAATGTGTTGAATTTGTTTGCTGTCAAGTTTGTACCAGAGGGTTATGATGTCATTTTCAAACTCTAGCTTTAAATGTTATCCTCACAAAATTATAGTTTACTTCTAATTTTTCGCATAATTAAAAATAACACAACTAAATGCGGTAAAATCGTCTTTTAAAAATCGAATATTCTACATTGCGTGACTCTGTTTCTATGAAAATGTTCAATTTCTGCATTACACAAATTAATAGTGGAGTGTAGACTTAGAATTATATAAATGATAACTTGCTGTAATAATACTTAATACTCGAGTACACAACAAACGTAATGTGATTTCCTTTTGACTTATTTAAAATTCAACAGATTTTGTCTTACTGACAGTGAATTGTCATTAGCTTTGACACTGTTTCTTTATTCACCAACATACTATTGATGAAACCGTTTTCATCTTAGACTCTAAACACTAAATTTCGCAAGGCACATTATCTCTTATTAAACATTGCATGTCTAATACATACTTTTCATTCCAAAATCATTTCTATCGCCAAACCAAAAGTGCCCCAATGGGATCCTTCCTTTCTCCCGTAATAGCTGATATCTACATGGAACATTTCGAAACAATAGCTCTGTCATCATCAAATCTCAAACCCACCTGCTGGTTACGATACGTTAGTTACGGTACGATGGTTAGGACTTTTGTCATTTGGCCCCATTGTAAACATACATTTGATCTCTTCCTCTCCCACCTGAACGGATTACATTCCAGTATTCAATTCGCGATGGAAGTTGAGTCTGAGTCTTTGCCATTCCTTGATATCCTTATTCAGACACAGTTGCCTCACCGATTTTCCTATTCCCTTTATGGAAAACCCACCCATACAAACCGTTATCCCAATGCCCAGTCACATCATCACCACGCTCAATTCAGTTATCAAAACTCTTGTTTTCCGTTTCATAAGACAGCGACGACAGTCGCCTAGGCAAACACTCTTACAAACGGCTACCACAAAACCCAAATCAAATAGGAGCATTCGAAAACATCTAAATCCCATTCCATCAAATAAAGGAAAATTGCCACCAGATCAAGCCAAAATCTTTTTATCTTTTATCAAAGGGGCACTGACAAGATCAGTAAAACTCATAACCCTCTAAATATCAAAAATATCTTCATTACTCACTCCAAGTTGTCTAATCTCGTCAGATCCGTAAAAGACCAAATTCCCAATAAAGACCATGATGTCTACGAGATACTTTGTTCCGGTTGCCCACGAACATACATGGGACAGACAAACAGACGAATCCAAAACGGTATTTACGAACATTCTATATCTGTAAAATATTCCAACACTACTTCAGCCCTAGACCAGCATCATATTCAAACAGGTCACAAAATAGATTTCGAAAAAGCAAAAACCATCGCTCCTATCCCCTCTATAAAATCGAGAATTATGCGTGAAGCCATCGAAATTGAAAAACGCCCTGACAGCTTATACACACGAGATGATAAAAGAATACCGGTAAAGTGGCGACCGCTGTTTCAGCGACCCTTCGCGCCAACCAATCTCGCTCAGACCGCTCCCGCGCATTCTGAGAGTATAAAAGGATCAACACAGGCTAAGACAAGTCGTTACTCGACACTGAGGAGTAGGCAGATTGAGACCTCAAGGCCGTGTGACGGTTCTCCTAGAGAATGACACATTACTGATACGTCACGAGTGAGGGGAGTAGGCAGATTGAGATCCCGAACTCGAGCGGTTCCATATCCCTCTTGATAATGGCTCCAAAATGGGTGCCGAAACGTCGAGTTTTAAATTCTCAAAGCGGTTCGTCCCGAAAACTTAGTAATTTTTATATACACTGCGTCCATAAAGTAACGCATAAATTCGTTATTTCGTAAACCGCCGACTTTAAGGAAAAATTCCGAAACAGGTCGATTTTTATTTTTAAATTACGATTTTTTGGCATATATATCATCCTCGTGACGTCATCCATCTGGGCGTGATGACGTAATCGATGATGTTTTAAATGGGAATAGGGGCCATGTGATTGCTCATTTGAAAGGGTATTTAATTCTCTATTCAATAATATAAACATTAATATAATTATTTATACAGGGTGTTCAAAAAACATTTTTTTAATTAAAATAAGTGAGACAAAAAGAAGAATATATGTAATTTATTTTAAATCAAAATGCATTTTACTACTGTCAGTAAAGAGAAAAAAAATTTATTTGACAAATAAACTTTGATTTTCGTTTAAACGAAATGTTCAAACTGCCAAGAGACAGGCGGGTGGCAGCTTTAACATTAAATTTAAGCGAAAAACAATATTTATTTGTCAAATAAACATTTCTTTCCTGTTTTCTGACAACAGTAAAACGTATTTTGAATTAAATAAATTACATATATTCTTCTTTTTGTCTCAATTATTTTAATTAAAAAAATGTTTTTTTGAACACCTTGTAAAAATAAATATGTTAATGTTTATATTAGTGAATAGAGAATTGAATACCCTTTCAAATGAGCTATCACATGACCCCTATTCTCATTTAAAAAAATCATCGATTACGTCATCATGCCCAGATGGATGACGTCACTACTATGATATATATGCCAAAAAATCGGAATTTAAAAATAAAAATCGACCTGTTTCGGGATTTTTCCTTAATATCGGCGGTTTACGAAATAATAAATTTATGCGTTACTTTATGGACGCACTGTATGTATATATGAACATATACAATAATTCCACCATGACCGTAAAACACTACCGCCCGTACACAAAGATACAAAATTTATAAAAATCAAAAGAGGAATTAGCCAAGGACACGCGCTATCTCCCAAACTCTTTACGGTAGTTCTGGAACATGCATTCAAACAATAACAATTGGAGAGGGACGCCAAAGGAATTCATATCGACGGCGTACTTCTCTAACACCTACGATTCGCGGACGACATAGTTCTGATAACAGAGAACTTCAAATAGATTGGAACTATGCTTACTGAGTTAGATGCAGCCTGCAAGGAAGTTGGTTAAAATATAAGTTTTGAAAAGACACAATACATGACAAATCTGGTACCAAGCAACAATCAAAAAGTGATTGAAAATTGAAACAGTACTGGGAGTAAGGAAATTGAAAAGTAGTAAGATATCATTACATAGTCCTAAAACCTAAATTGCCTGGGACAATCAAACTCCTGAACTGTAAACAAGAATCACTTTAGCGTAAGCTACATATGGAACTCTATTAGACGCCTTCAAGAGCAAGAACATGCCAAATGATTTGAAAAAGCAGACGTTAGACTAATATGTGCCTGCGGTTATGACTTACGGCGCCGAAACACTTTCCTTAACCCAGGCTACAGTAAACAAACTTAGGGGGACCCACGGGAGAATGGAAAGGTCGCTACTTGGATTGACTCTAAGAGACAGGATTAGAAATGAGGAAATTAGCAGGACAACATTTACTTCACCGTACTTCACAACTGACACCTTATATGGAATATTTTAGGTTCTATCAATGCTTGATCCGTGATTGGTTCAATTAGTCAAATTTGAATTATTCAGAATATATAAAGTTAATAAATGAAAATGTATTATTTAATCTAAAGTTTAGTGTAGGTACCTATACAATACATTCCGAATAATTAATGCTTTTAGAACTAGCCACAGTCGAAGAATAGTCAAGTTGTTTCAGTTTAAAATATACGACAAGAAATATAAAGCAGACTCTAGGTATATCCCTGGTTTGTGTTAAAATGCAAATAGTTTCTGTAAGTTTCTTCGCGGCAGTGCTACTATAATTCGAAGTTAAACAATGGAAATTCCCGCAAATGAAATAGTGGAAGTAGTGAATGTGGCGAGGGTTCTGAAACAACTGCTATAAATTCTAAAATATTAACTTATTATCCTACGTGCTAGATGTTTTGGGTATTTGCACTGTTACAGATAATTTATATTACCTTCACAATATATCTAATAAAATATATAGGGTGTATCAAAAAGGTAGGTAATAAATTAAATCACATATTCTGGGACCAAAAATAGTTCGATTGAACCTAATTTACCTTTGTATAAATGTGCACATAAAAAAAGTTACAGGCCCTTGAAGTTACAAAAAGAAATTCGATATTTTCCAATATATCGAAAACTGTTTCCGACTACTTTTCATCTCTTTATTTATATAAACATCGGCGCTTATTCGTGTCAAATTTCAATATAATACGAAACAAAACTTCAACTAAAACTCGAATTCAATAAATTCGTGTTTTTAACGTAGTCTTAGAAAAACCACCGGTGAGTTGCATTGAGCCGAGTCATTCGACGGCTTGCGCATCGAAGAACTGCATTGCGAGAAATTAACAGGGTCTACACCAGGGGTGGGCAAAAACTTTTAAGCGCGGGTCAAAATGAAATTTTCAAAATGTTTCCCGGGCCGGAGGACTATATATCACGTACGTACTCTCGCTGTGTACACGCGAATGTTTTTGGTGGAATTTTTTCTCTGCCAAGTAATTTTTTTGACAAAAATTCTTCTTCTTCGTCTTTTTGTATAAACAGGACTCTGTTTTTCAATGTGCCTCCAGTAAGTTGTCGTTCCATTGTTTTCATTGTCTTCCTATTGGGAAACCGTCTCTCGCTGGCCTCTATTTGTTGTAATTCGGCTTATGTGGTCATTCCATTCTATTCTTCTGTTTCTTATCCAGTTATTAATGTTCTCCACCTTGGATCTTCGTCCTATTTCTGTACTTCTCGCTCCGTCCCATAGTGTCTTACCATCGATTTTTCGAAGGGTTTTCATCTCTACTGCTTCAAGTTATCTTTTTGTCCTCTCTGTGTCATGTGTTTTTACCGCGTATGTCATTATTGGTCTGGAATGTTTTGTAAATTCTGCCTTTCATTTCTTTCCGATATTTTTATTTCTCCATATTGTGTCATTCAGGCAACCTGCGGCTCTGTTTGCTCTATTCCCTTGATCTTCCACTTCTGTTTCGAGCTTTTCGTAGTTAGATAGTGTGATGCCTAAAACGTCATCACTTGTTCTATTATCTGACCCTCCAGCTCTAATTTACCTCTTATTTGATTTGCTGTTATAACCATGCATTTTCTTTTTTTGGGAAATTAACCTGTTAAATTTTCTGGCGGTTATATTAAACTGGTGCAGCATATGTTGTCAATCATCTTCACTCTGAGAGATTAGTATTACATTGTCTACATAGCAGATTATTTTAAGTTATTTTTTTGCCATTTGGTATCCTTTTTTAGTTCTTATTTTTTTATTATTTCATCCATGATCAGGTTGAACATTAAAGGACTCGGGAAATCCACCTGTCTTATCCCATTGCCAGCTTCAATTGGGTCAGTTAGTTCACCTTCCACTTTTATTTTTATTCTGGTGGATATTTTCAATCGTTGACAAAAATACTATAAGTATCATTTTAAAACATTTGGACAAAGAAATTTGACTGTTAATAATAGATAATAATAGTAATAATAAATTGTCTTACTGAAGTGTACATGTACATGTAAACAATTTGTGCCCAGTAAAATTTGTCACGTAATTTTTAAAGAAATATGGTCCATTGTATTATTCATAACAAGGATTCAGATAAAAAAAGAAGATATTGAACAAGTGGACAAACGGATTCTGTATTCCGATCAAGAATTCGGCAATCAAGACCAGCCTTTGAAAATAAGGAAATTTCTGAGTAACCAAAGACTCAATCTGCAAATTCGATATCGCATGGTAAAATGTTATATCCACTCTATCATTCTTTACGGTGCGAAGCTTGGACTGTTAATGTTGACTTAACGAGAAAGCTGGAAGCTTTTAAAATGTGGCTTTTTAGGAGAATTTTGGAAATACCATGGACCGATCATATTACAAACGAAATTGTGCTACTCAAGATGATAAGAGACAGATAATTTTTGACTATCATTAAAAGGAGAAAGATATAATATTTTTAGCACAGAAATGATAAGTATGAGTTGTTGCAGCTGATTATTAAGGGTAAAATCGAAGGTAAAAGGGGTCCTGGTAGACGACAAATAAGCTGGCTGAAACCAAAACATCACTGCCTCGAAGAGTGAGAGTAGTGCCCATTCAATTCTATATAATACAGCTGTTTGAAATTATTATACTCTCTATTAAAAAGACTAAAAGATTAAGTTTTCACTCTAGTGGCATATAAAACAACATAATGCTATACTACATCCCACCAGAATGAAAACAATGGGAACCTTCTCTGGTTACACCTCCGAGGCTTCTACAATTTGCAAGCCATACGGATGCTGAGACTAAGGAAGATGAGGGAATTCTACAATTTACAATTCACGTCCCATCTGCTCAGCGCGGTAAAGTTCAAAGGAGAATGGTTCCCTTTGTACTCTAATCAGAGTAAATGTAAATAAAAAATGAATAACCATTTTCAATTTCGTTGCAAAAGGAAAGCACAGCCGAACAATATTCTAGTCCATTCAGAGAGTGCATCAAGCACCTCTACCGGTTTCGAAACTTATTAGTCTCTCATCAGGAGGCACATATGTTGCTCTCCCTGATCCAACCAAAACAAACCCCAGCGCGCAGTCCCGGATTGCAACGAACGAAATGGCATAGGTGCCCTAGCGGCAACTGCTAGCAAAAAGACTAAGTTTTCACTCTAGTGGCATATATAACAACATAATGCTGGTGGGATGTAGAATAGCATTATGTTGTTTTATATGCCACTAGAGTGAAAACTTAGTCTTTTTGCTAGCAGTTGCCGCTAGGGCATCTATGCCATTTCGTTCGTTGCAATCCGGGACTGCGCTTTGGGGTTTGTTTTGGTTGGATCAGGGTGAGCAACATATGTGCCTCCTGATGAGAGACTAATAAGTTTCGAAACCGGTAGAGGTGCTTGATGCACTCTCTGATTGGACTAGAATATTGTTCGGCTGTGCTTTCCTTTTGCAACGAAATTGAAAATGTACTCTCTATTATTTATAAAATTAACTATTTAGATGGGAAATAAGCCACAATTAAAGTAAAAAACTAATTTTATTGATTATAATATTATTTCATTCATAGGAGATTCTGACCAATAGAAAGCTACAGAAATCTAAATTAGACTGATAATTTTTGATAATTTTCCGTCGTCAAGTATATTACGTCAGATGCCCTTCGTTGCTACAAAAAAATACATTCAGTGACATTAAAGACAATGAATGTTTTAAAAATTATAAAAGTGATTACTTTTAACCGTAAAATACTTATAACAACTGTGTGTTTAATTATACTAATTTGTACTTACATAAATAAATTACAGTAAAATTTTGGTTTTGAACAGTTTTATTCATGAAATAATCGCAACAATTTGCACTCGATCTCTAAAACTGTCAAAGTATCACTCAGGAAAAATTCAATAATTTTAGAGCTCTTGTGCAATTACTACTGATAATATTTTCACTTTAATTGTGGCTTATTTCCCATCTAAAAAGTTAATTATAAAAATGTCAAGGAAATAATAGCTTCAGAACAACATTATTTATATATTTCATTATTTATATGAACACTACGCACACTAATACCGGTAATTTCAACAAAATCTCATAAAAGAGATTAAAAAAATCCTTGTATGTTTTTTCAACGGGCCGGATAAAGCAAGCGAAAGGGCCGGATGCGGCCAGTGGGCCGGCTTTTGCCCACCGCTGGTCTACACCGTGCAGTAGTAAAGCACTAGAAGAGATGGAAAGACTGCGAAAACTGTAATAGGTGTAAATAATGATTTTGATTTAAGAAATGTAAGAAGAAATTACAGAAAATGTACAATGTATGTATCAAATGTTGAAATAAATGTCTCTATCATATACATCCTTTTTAAACATGATGATATATTTTATTGTTTGAAAAGTGTAAGATTAAAAAGTAAGAAATAAAAAATATGAAAAAAAAAATTTTTAAGAAACGCTTTTCTTTAGTTAGGAGTGGTTAAAATTAAAAATATAAAAAAATCAACCAAAAATCAAATAATTTAAAAAAATTCAAACTCGAAGGACTATTCGAAAAAAACTGTTAGACATATTAAAGATTCTACCAGGTTCGTTAAAAAATTTAAAAAATCTAACACATTCGTTAAAGAAAAGCGTGGATCGCGTCTTCATCGAATAAACGGTTTGAGGATAGATCTATCCTCATACTACAAACGTATCTATCATCAAACCGTTTATTCGATGAACACGCGCCCCACGCTTTTCTTTAACGAATGTGTTAGATTACTTCAATTTTTTAACGAATGTGTGAGATTTTTGTACGTAATCTGTCTAACAGTTTTTCCGAATAATTCCTCGAGTTTGAATTTTTTTAAATTATTTGATTTTTGGTTGATTTTTTTATAATGTTTTTAATTTTAGTCACTCGTAACTAATAGGGATGGCGGTTTTTGACAAAACACCGGTTTTCGGTTATACCGTTTTTTTGCTTACGGTTTAACCTGGCGGTTATAACCGGCCAAAAAAAAAAACGGTTTTTCCAAAAACCGGTTTTTGGTTTTTTTTAATCCAATAGGTTACAATGTTAGATTTACAATGCACTTTAGTTTGCGATACTCCACTCGACTCGATACTCGATATAAATGTGATCAAAATTAGTACTATCGAAAGAACATCAATATCAATATAAATAAAACACAATTTTTAATAAAACCATTTTATTCTATTAACTAATATATTTATTTTTTATTTTATTATTATTACATATTTATTGATATTAATTAAATATAATATAGCGTAACACTAATATATACATATTGCAATAATATACAATTTAACCCAACCATTTCAACTTATAAAAAATTTACCAGACTCTTTTAAATGGGATTAAAGAAAATAATATCAACATAAATATTTTACTTAAAAATAAATTGGATAAAGCAATTTATCTTTTATTTTTACTACCATCAAAAAAAATTATCATCTGTATCTTTTAACACGTTTGTATATTTGTAAATAATAGGTACATTTTAACTCATTTAATACTTCCTGTATGGGGGTATCGTTTTGAAAACGTAGGGATTTCTTTGCAGATTCGTATTAGTAATCGGTAGTTCAATATTCATAGTCAGAACATTATTTTGGTAATCAGAAAAAGTCATTCACCCACTTACAATCTCAAGAGTCAAGTGTGAAAAATAGATGATGCTTGCGTCTAGTTCGACCAGATCACTTCTTATGTAAATATTATGATTACAAATACCTTTTCAACGAAATATTATAATAAAACTTGATTGTTTCTGGCTGATGTGAGTTTGCACTTTCAGTTTGCTTCTGTATTTATAAAATAAAATTTGAATTATGTTTTTTTTTTGGAATAATTACTTGATAATAATAATTATGTTTGGAATCCAAAATAATACCTAACCTAATCCTAATCACAGTAAAAACCTAATAACCGGTTTTTACTTTAAAAAGAAAAAACCGGTTATAACTGGGATAAAAAGCAACCGGTAAAACCGGTTATTGCGAAGTAAAAAAACCGGTTTTAGGTTTAAACCGGTAGGTTTTTCCCATCCCTAGTAACTAAAGAAAAGCGTATCTTAAAAAAAAATTTTTCATATTTTTTTTATTTGTATTTATTTTTTAATTCGGAAGATCGAAAAAAATGGACGGCCTGGCTGACGGAAGGGAAACGGCATTAGCTGTAGACAACCCTTTATATATATATATATATATATATATATATATATATATATATATATATATATATATATATATATATATGTTCGGAAAGGTTTCCGCGGTTAATACCAGGGTCTAGGCCCCAGCCTAGAAACCAACGACGCGGTTCAACCCGGAAGCCTGGTGAGTTTAATTTTAATATTAATTCTTTTGTTGATATTGATTTTAGCTTTAAGTTTCATATATATATATATATATATATATATATATATATATATATATATATATATATATATATATATATATATATATATATATATATATATATATATTTTTTTTTTTAATTACATAATATCTAACAGCCTACGTAGAGCTTATAGAGTTTATTCCAAATACCTTTTTTCATTGCGTCATTCTTCTTCTTCTTGATGTGCCTATCCGTGACGAATATTGGCGATCATCATGGCAATATTCACTTTATCTGCAGCAACGCGGAAAAGCTTCACAGATGTTGTGTTGAACCAGGTTCTGAGGTTCTTTAATAAGGATGTTCTTCTTCTTCCTGGACCTCGCTTTCCGAATATTTTTCCTTGCAGGATGGCTTGTAGGAGGGCATATCTGGATTAATTTCGCATAATGTGTCCAAAGTATTTCAACTTTCGAGATTTGATGGTGGTTAGTACCTCTCGGTTCTTCCCCATTCTTTTAAGAACCTCCTCATTTGTGACCCGATCAGTTCATGGGATTTTAAGAATTCTCTGATAGTTTGTCGAAGATTCTGCGTCATAGTTTGTCGAATTCGCTCTAACTTATTAAGCTCGAAGTGACAGGAAACAACGTACGTCCGTAATTATTATACATAGAACTTCGAAAGTTATGTATTGGTTGAAGGGTATTTCCATATTAAAGCGACTTATACTTATAGATGTATAATTGGTTGACAATTACAATACTCTAAATACATAACCAATCCATGATGCGAATAAAGATAATTTGAAACAAAAGTAATCTATCGTGACAGTACTTTCACAATGTTAACGGATAAAATGACAATTGTAATTCTAGGTTAGAAATTTGTCAACGACGTAAATTATGTAAAAATAAATATTTTTATGTCATTGGTATATTCGGACATTGTATAGTGAAATTGTATTCTATATTTATTTATGTTTTGCTTAAAATATTTTAAATATTAATATTCTCGCAAATATTTATATAAATATTGATATTTCTATAGGTAAACATAAATATAAATATTCTGTCAGATTTAACTAAAATGTCATGCAGTGATTCGTGACATTATTTGCGAAAAACAGTCAAGTATGTAGTATTTTGATTTTATTTTTCAATACATCCTTGTAATCGAATAAATATCGAAACTCCATGTCAACTATCTCTTCCTCTGACAACATTTACTCCGACAGAGGTTCGACAACAAATAAAAATGCTAAATCCTCAGAAAGCTCCTGGCTATGATTTAATAACAGGAGAATTACTTCAGAAGCTACCGAGAAAAGCAGTGGTGTTATTAACAGTAATATACAACAGCATGTTACGTCTTCGCTACTTTCCAATACAATGGAAATTAGCTCAAGTTACTATGATTCCGAAACCTGGTAAACCCGCAACACAAGCAAATTCATATCGCTCGATAAGCCTACTCCCAATAATGTCGAAAGTATTAGAACGGCTACTATTACATAAAATCGAGCAAGTTGTCCCCATAAACGAAATTATAGCACAACACCAATTCGGATTTAGACGTGAACACTCAACCATACAACAATGCCACAGAATAGTAAATATAATTAAAACAACTCTCGAAAAAAAAAAGTTTTGCGCTGGAGTGTTTCTCGATATACAACAGGCATTTGATAGGGTATGGCATCAAGGTCTCCTCTATAAACTAAAATTACACATGACAGACCAACTATACTTTATTCTAAAATCGTATCTGACTGACCGATATTTCCAAGTCAAAATTGAAGACAACTTCTCAAATTACCACATCATCCAATCTGGCGTACCACAGGGTAGCGTTCTCGGCCCATTTCTCTATCTGATATTTACAGCCGACGTTCCAACCAGAAATGATACCTTATTAGCTACTTTTGCCGATGATACGGGAATCTTAGCAGTGGATGTCGACCCTAATGTAGCATCACAAAAAGTTCAAAATCATTTAGACCAATTACAAAGCTGGCTCAAGCGATGGAAAATAAATGTTAATGCCAGCAAATCAGTACAAATTACTTTTACAACCAGAAAATCTACATATCCTCAAGTTTCTATAAATAATACTCCGATTCCCATCAAGCCAGTTGTCAAATACTTGGGATTGCATCTGGATGAAAAACTCATATGGAAAACGCACATTAAAATTAAACGTAAACAATTAAATCTTAAACTAAAAAATATGAACTGGCTATTTAACAAGAAGTCTCAGTTATGTCTTGAAAATAAACTGCTTCTGTCCAAAGCTATACTTATACCAGTTTGGTCTTACGGAATAGAACTATGGGGCTGCAGTAAACTTTCAAATACGAAGATACTCCAAACATTCCAATCCAAAATTCTCCGTATGATAAGTAAAGCTCCATGGTATGTATCCAACCAGACACTCCACAATGATCTGGACATCCCACTAATCAAGGACTTAATAAAAAATCGTTCAATAAAATATAAAAATCGCACCGCTGACCACACCAACGACTTGATAAATAATTTATTCACCCAACCACTTGCTGAAAGAAGACTAAAGAGAATATGGCCAGACGACCTACCACAATAAAGAATAATACTTAGAGAACCGTCACTGGATGGTACCTAACTCACGTTAATTTATTTTCGGACTATTTACTTATTACTTTGTGTTTAGAGTAGATTGTAAAAATGCAGTGTATCAAAGAAAAACATCCTTGTACGAGTCATCTAAACTACATAATTGATATCCATTAGGAACTTATCCAATGTTCCTAATGGATATAAATTATGTAGATGTATACCTACATAATTAATATGGTTACAATCCATGTCACCATATTAAGAATATCGTTCTCTTTATATATATCCACTGCAGTGCTTTTAAACAAGGTTTTGTTTAAACGTAATATTATTTTAAAATATTTCGTTATTTTATTTGCACATCATGACGAAAACGAAAAACACATACGTAAACCAAACTTTTATTAAAAACAACATTCTTAAAGTCAAATTGTAAAATGTGTCTAGTTAATGGACTATCAATTACCAATTTAATCCTTAAAATTGTTAAAAACTTATACAGGGCTCGTCTAAAATCTGTCCCAAACTTTTCTGGACCTTAAAACCTTTTTTTCGATCCAAAAACTAAGCTATAATACCTGTACATTCTTTTTATTAACTGATGTAATCCACACGGGCGATACTTTACGGCGCCGTAAGAGCAGTAAACCCATTCGTTGACTAACTCCTCCACCAATTGTACATGAAATAGGAGTTAGTCAACCAATGCCTCGTCAGGTTTACTGCTCTTACGACGCCGTAAATTACCTCCCGTGTGGGCTTATTAAAGCTAAAAAAATTTCTTAAAACTATATTATCTATATAAATAAAAATGAATGTTTGTATGTATGTATGTATGTATGTTCCTTATAGACTCGCAAACTATGCATTTGATCGTATGATGATCTTAATCGAAGTTGTTTTACATGAACCCGGGATGGTTTCTGAGTTGGTACGACCAATCTAAGTAAAAAGGGGGCTTGCCCCCCCATAATTATTTTTTATTTTTTTCGACAAACTGTTCTTTGTTAATTTTATATGATGTAGAATCAAAAGATACATACAATCCTAAATTTTCACTTTTCTATCACCAACCGTAATTTTTTAATAGCCATCTAAATATTACCTCTTCTATATAAATAAAAATGAAGGTTTGTATGTATGTATGTATGTATGTTCCTTATAGACTCGCAAACTATACATTTAATCGTATGATGATCTTAATCGAAGTTGTTGTATATGAACCCGGGATGGTTTCTGAGTTGGTACGACCAATCTAAGTAAAAAGGGGGCTTGCCCCCCCCCCCATAATTACTTTTTATTTTTTTGGACAAACTGTTTTTTTTTAATTATATATGATGTAGAATCAAAAGATACACACAATCCTAAATTTTCACGTTTCTATCACCAACCGTTATTTTTTAATAGCCATCTAAATATTATCTCTTCTATATAAATAAAAATGAATGTTTGTATGTATGTATGTATGTATGTATGTATGTTCCTTATAGACTCGCAAACTATGCATTTGATCGTATGATGATCTTAATCGAAGTTGTACATGAACCCGGGATGGTTTTTGAGTTGGTACGACCGATCTAAGTAAAAAGGGGGCTTGCCCCCCCATAATTATTTTTTATTTTTTTGGACAAACTGTTCTTTGTTAATTTTATATGATGTAGAATCAAAAGATACATACAATCCTAAATTTTCACTTTTCTATCACCAACCGTTATTTTTTAATAGCCATCTAAATATTACCTCTTCTATATAAATAAAAATGAATGTTTGTATGTATGTATGTATGTATGTATGTTCCTTATAGACTCGCAAACTATGCATTTGATCGTATGATGATCTTAATTAAAGTCATGAACCTAGATGCCATCTCCGCGAGTATCGAGAATCGGTGAAATTAATGAATTCAATCGAGGGTATGATATTGTAAAATGTGTGAGAAGTGAAAGACTGTTATGGCTGGTGTATGTCTAGACACAAGAAGATACAAAAACAATAACGAAAATATTACAATAGATGTCGACATGAAAACGAAATAAATGAAGGCCTAGGACCATATGATTGTTTGACGTTGAAGACGACCTGAAAACTATGAATGTACGACAATGGACAAGGACATAACTATACAGGCAAAGACCAATCCAGGTTTATGGTGTCAAAGGAACAAGAATAATTAAAAAATACATACACCACTGAATTTTTGCCCTTTTATGACCTACTCTTATTTGTTAATAGCCAGATTAGTAACTTAATAATTTCTAACCGACTTCGATAACTGACCAGTAATAATTATCAGTTGAAAGATCAGTCATCCCACCAGGCGTCTAACGGTGTCACTTCTTACTCAGTAAACAGCAATATTGTAGTTGTTTATGACATGTATCGAAAGTAGTAGTGGCGATTAATTGGTAGTTTACTTTCTCAATGTAACTCTCAAGTAAATTTATTATTAATTTGCTGGGCCACAATCACCAAGGAGAAATACAAAGGAGAGGATGTCTTTGTCCCGCGTATTCCGATGATTCCAACAGATTTTCCATTTGATTTCAGATATCTAAAATGTGCCGTGCCCTTGGCTTTTACCATGACGATAAACAAAGCGCAATTTTTTGGAACTAAAAAGCATGTGGACTTTAGTAAATTTTATAATTTCTAAGGTGGTACGAAGTTCGCCGGGTCAGCTAGTATTCATATTATATTATAACACTCTATAATATGTTCCTAGATTTTTGTGCGCTTCTGTAGCGTTACAATGACAACACAACTGGGTAAAAAACTGTCGAAAACTACTAATAATTTATCCTGGTACTGAATTCGTGGGTACATACTGTGCTTACTAATACAGCATCCATCGTTATTTTTCTAAAAATGAGAGTTTGTAATATTTAAAGCAGAATCCTTTTCGGGACGTATAGATTTTGGGGCAAGGGTTCTCGATGTAAAAGAGAATGTAGCCATTTAGCATTTGCCATTACTTCTTGCAATTTAATATTAAAACCAGATTGACGTCCTGTCATAACCTTGGCCCCATCGATTTCTTAGCTAAGAAGCTGATTCTCTAAGAAACTACGACATATTATATTATATGTATAGCAATGCATTTCGCCCAGTCAATACTAGACCAGGACTAATCAGTAAAAAAACGTGTATTTTTGGATGTGAGAGGTGGCATTCGGATTTTTGCAGATAAAGTTAGGTGACACCTTCAGTAATAATAATTGACTTATGCTCCTTCTCAAATATGCCCGGAACATTATTAAAAAAATTAATATATTTAAAAATTTCGAAAAACATCGATTTTTTCTGCTTTCTTTGCTTATAACTTTAAAACGGTTCGTTTTGGAACAAAGTCGTACAGAAATAAAATAAAGATAATTGAATTTTGTATGATATACGACTTGTCAAAAATGTCTTAACGTATTACATTTTCTGCAATATAGCAATACATACAAAATAAGGGGGCAAAATACGCCTGTTGTTATTCAATGTTTCTTAATTACTTTGGTGGCACTAAGAACCTTAGTAATTCGCTTAGAAAATTCTTATAACTTACTTAAATGGTCTACCAAATTTCATTAAAATCGACCCAATAGATTTTGCATAATAAATTTGCAATATAGATTTGCAAATTTTTTAAAATCTTTCTGAACAAAAAGTAGACCATTTAGAAGTTGGCTAAGTTTTTTACATATAAAGAGGTGCTCTACCTGTCTAATACACTTTACAGAAATAAAATCGGATTATTTAAGGGGCCTCAGCAATGTTTTAAAATTATAAACAATTTTTTGGCTTATAAACAAATAGCTTTGTTTAATAATAAAAAAATTAATTTTTAGCATTGCAAATAATTAAAACCGGTATAAATTGTCTTAAACTTTCAAATGCCGTCAGCAGAATTGCTATTTTATTTTTTAGTCAAAATTTATTCTCGTTCAAAAATTGCAATTTTTCGATTTTTTGAATGTTCCACCGCGTTTATCTCGAAAACTATGCATCCTACGAAAAAACTTGTAAGAACATTTTTTGCTTAGAATTACCCAAGAAATACAAAAAAAAAATGTTTTATTTTGCAAAAAATCGATGCTATGTAATTCCTCAAGTTATTTGTTTATAACAATCTTATCGACATCCGGATCAACTGTTACCCAAAAAATTCGTGTTCTACGGGTCAAAATACATTAAAAAAACTTGGGTAGGTCCATCTAAAGAAAGGAGGACACAGCCCTAATTTGTTTATAAGCCAAAAAATTGGTTATAACTTTAAAACATTGCTGAGGCTGCTTAAATAATCCGATTTCAATTCTGTAAAGTGCATTATATAGGCGGAGTGCTTCTTTACATGAAAAAAATTGACAAATCTTTGTATGTTCTAGTTTTTGTTGTGCAAGATTTTAAAAGTTTTAATTTTTTAAAAAAAGTTTAGATTGCAACATTATTATGCAAAATCTAGTAAGTCAATTTTAATGAAATTTGGTGGGCAGTTTTAGCACATTACGAAATTTTTCTAAGCGAATTATGAAGGTTCCAAGTGTAACCTAAGTGATGGAAAAACATTGAATAAGGACAGGCTTGTTTTGCCCCCTTATTTTATATTTATTGCTATTTTGCAGCAAGGGTGTTAAATTAAGACATTTTTAACCAATCGCATCTGATAGAAAATTTAATTATCTTTGTTTTATTCGACTTCTTTGTACGACTTTGTTCCAAAATGAGTCGTTTTAAAGTTATAAGCAAAGAGAGTAGAAAAAAAAACGAAATTTTTTAAAATTTTTAAACATTTTATTTTCTTTATTAATGTTCCGGGCATATTTGAGGAGCATACGTCAATTATTATTAACGAAGTTATCACCTAACTTTATCCGCAAAAATCCGAATGCCACCTCTCACATCCACCTAAAAACAGATCCTTCCTGGTCTATATGGCATTTATTAGTATTTATCATATTAGTTACTTTGCTATTCTTCTGTGCTTTTACTGCTTTTATTAATATCCGTAGAACGTCGATATCTTCCATTGCTTCCCATAGGCCTTTATAAGATCTGTAAAAGTAGATCTTAGAATATCTGATATTTAAATGGTAAAATTGTTTAGAGGGCTCAATACATTCTTTTGTTAAACCTCTACACAAATAACCCACTGTGACTTATCAGTGGCACTGTGACGATTTTGTAGGATGCATCTCAGTAGGAACATCAGTCAGAAGTCTTTGGCCATTTCATACATTTTTCTAGAAATTTCTATCTTATACGGGACAGCTAAGTCAATGTACCTACATACACGTTAGTTTCGTTTCCTCAAAGTAATTTCCGATATACAGTACAAGACTCAGGATTTGGCTGCAGCAAGACATTCTAGCGCTGAATCCAGCCTGATCTGGTATTAGCTTCTCATCTATGATAGATGAAATGTGGTATTAGAGAAGGATATCTCGAATAGAATGTAAGCAACAGAAAACAAACACAAAGTATTGGGAGAGACGGGCTAGGAATATGGCAATTCAATAAAACATTTACCAGCGCAGCGGTAGATAGAGTAAAGATAGTAATTGCGATGTGATGGTGATATCCAATCTCCGATTGTGAGACAGTACCTAAAGAAGAACGACCAAGTGGACTCCAGATGTAGAAGATCTATAAAAGAAGGTGTAAAAGATAGAAGAACTGCAAACTATGAGTATCAACAACAAAAATGTACAGAAAACAAGTAAGAAAAAGAGAAATAATCCACCAAAAATAGGCTTTAATACACAGAGGCTTTGCCAATAATCCCAACCGGTATTGTTCCAGTTTAATCATGATTATAATAATTTTAGTCATTTACATAGGACTCTCTAGAATAAAACGTGTTTTTAAAAGGTGGTCTGAAAACTGATTAACATTTAAACTTAATTGCTACATTTTATTAAGGATAGCTCAGGCGTTACCTTTCTTGTATACTGTAGGCCCAAGAGATATCAGCCTACCCTGCTATAATCTTAAAGCTATAAAATGAAAGACTATTATTATTATTATTAACAAGCTCTACAAAATACTATTAGTAGTACACGCGTGCATATTTATTCGTTTAATCTTAGTTTCAAATTCTAATTACAATTTTCTCATTTTACTATTATTGCTACTAAACACAAGAGATTGTTAAAAGGTGAAAAATGTATCATGATTAAGCTTTTAATACTAAGCTTGAACGGTTTATTTCTGCGGGAAACTTTCACACGCCATAGATGTAAAGTTCTGGCATAATAAGACTCTGTTAGGGTGTTTAAATTCCTTGGCGTTACTTCACACACCTGGAACTCTTTATTAAAACTTTTATGGTATGTTTAAACATAGTATTAATTTAGTTGAAGAATTAGGAGTAAAGATTAAAATTAAATAAGACGATGTATTTAAGATTATTATAGCTACTTGTCCCAGTATTAATTAAATAAGAAAAGTCTACAATAATGATCCATACACATGTTAAATTTTGGATGTAAAATCTATAAAAACACACCATCTCGCCCATGTTGGATATTAGTGTGGGAATTTTACCCATTAAAATCTTTTATTCGTTAATAAGAGCATGGTGGAAATCCAATGCTAGTATGTACTTTACCATGCCCTCCACTCTCTTTTCTGTTCTCCATTGTTACTACTCTATTCTAAAACTATAATATTTGCAATCCGTTGTTATGGTTCCTCTCCAATCTCTCTTTATCTCTCTTCACTCTAGCAATTATACAATGATAAGGTCCAATCTTTCCCATGTTTGTTTTATTGATTTTCAGAAGGCATTCGATAGAGTAACCCATCAGAAACTTGTAGAGCTGCTAACAGAAAAGATTGTAGACGAGACGTACATATCATATCTAATCTGTATTAAAATCAAAGATCGGTCGCCAAACTTGAGTAGTTCATCATCATTAAGCTTTTTGAGCCATTGTGCTCTGTCTTCAAAGGGTACGTATTGCTGATATTTGCGGGATGTTGCGTTTGGATATTGCTTTGGTGCACGAGTCCGCTAAGGGGTATCGATTCAAACAGCACATTAAGTATGATCTCTCCTTAACCTATGCAACCTTCTCGTCTTTCTCTCATCTAGCCGTCGCATACAAAGTATGGTGTTTAGTTGTTTAGTATCGTCTTGACCACCTTGGCAATGCATACACATCTGCCTCCTCGTTGCCAATCTGTTCAGGTAGGAGTCGAAAGAACCAGCCTCATGTTCCTTTCTTCCATCCATCTCCTTTGTCATCTATCCATCATTGGACTCATCTATCTTTCAGCTTAGCAAAATATGGCTTCACGTCAAGTTGAGCTATATACCTCTATTTGACTTATAGAACATTGTCAATTTAATCCAATAGTGGTAAGAAGAATTAGAAGAGAAGTAAGAATTCTCTCAAATCAATTTTTTTAACTGGCGTTATTATTTAACTTATTCTCTATTCACTTAAAGTTGGTCGAAATCTCAATTGATAATACTTTTTGCCATATACCTACCTAAGCAAAAAAGTGATAATAAAATTTATTATCAGACTTGACTACTATACGTCCTGAGCTTCGCTGGTATCGCCACCTACTTAGCGGATTACTAGTACCACTTTCGTTGGAAATTTCGCTGGAAAGAGAAAAGTGTTGCCTATCCTCTGTGAGTTTCGCTGGTATGGCTGGTATCGCCATCTAGCGGATAACTTACTGTTTCGGCCGGAAATTTAAAGAGGAAAGGAAAAAAGCAAATAATAATTGAGTGTCTGAGAAAGAGAAGGGATTATGCCACAAAAAATTTTTTTGAGTAGTTAAAGGTTTTATCTTTCTCAACAAATAGCTGACGCTCGAACTATCGGATTTTCAATTGCATTTTAGAAAACAAGGAGATATGCCACACTTATAATTAGTTCATATTATTGTTCCTTGATGGCAGCACTATGCAGAACGACAAAAAACCAAAATCTCAAGTTGTGTGGCATAGCCCCTTCTCTTACTCAGGCACTCAATTGTTCCAAACTTATTATTTAATCCTTATCGTGTAATATTTACAACGTAAAGAAGTAATCGGATTGTAATCGATAGTTAATATCAATCAGTAAGTACAGAATTTATTATTCATTATGATTTTTTTTTAGATTTTGCTTATCGTTTTGAAGTTTATGTTGACAGATAATATTCGAAACAATTTATTCTGCAAAAAAGTATAATACTTTAATATAATTATAATATAATACTTCTTAAATACTAAATTATGCATTTATTGCACTTAAATAATTAATTAAGAGCTAAACGTAAAATTTCGCACCAACTCTTTTTAAATGCATTACTTTTTTTCGAGTCCTGAGAGAACCAATAAGTACATTTCAAAAACTTAAACCCAGAATAAAAGACTACATTATTATCGAGGGTCAAAAGTCCCTGAAAATTTCTGTTTATTTTAATCAGTTACAGGGGTGAAAAAAAGAGAAACTTTAGTGTAATTTTTAATTTTAAATATCTCGTTCAAAAGAAACTTTTTGTTTATTCTAAGGAACTTTGGGATTTTTAAATGAGACATTTAGTAAAAATTATATGCAACTATTAATGCAGAACGTCAAATTTCCAGTTAGTTCACTGATTTGTCACTACTGGCGCTCGCGAAATTTTAATTATCCCCTCTACCTACGAGTTCAGAGCGGATATGCTAATGACAACGTGTGATCCAAAATTATTGTCACCATAGGTGGCTCTGAACGACAGAGATAGTTTACAGTGCATGTCTATTCTTAATTCAGATATACTTGCCAGTTTACGTAAACTTTGCAGTGTACGCAACTTAACAAGAAATGTTAGGTTATGTATAGATGTTGGTGGTGGACATGACATATATATACAGCATCTTGTTTGAGTTTATTTATTATTGTTACTTATAATTTTGTTAATTTTTTTTATTTTTGGTTAAAGTTCTGTGTTAAAGGTTTTGACTGATCTTTTATGTTTTATAACGTTAATCAAAATTAATTGATAAACCAATGATATAAATTCAGATTAAAACAAGACATACGTAATTTTTTGCACGGCTAGCTTTTATCCCAATAATTGTGGATCGCTCGTTAGAAACTATGTGTAATCATTAAAGTCCGGATTATAAGCATGACAGGAAGGTCAAAATAAGCACTTATATAAGCAAAAAGTGTCGCAAAAATAAGCAAAGTTTTTTGAAATAAGCAAGGTTTAAGAAAAAACCCTGTAAGTGAACATGTATATAATGATTTAAATATGAATAAAGGACATTAACATTAAATTACATTTATTTTTAATTATCGTATTATTAACAATAAATAAAAAATTACAAAAGTATTAAACTGTACTATAATAAAAAATCGAAAAATAATTAACATATTAATATATTTTTGATTCATGCCCATTAGCAAAAAACAACTAACAATAATATGTTTTTCAAAAATTTTCTTGCAAAAAGGCTATGTCTTCTATATTTATACGTAGAAAAAGTTCTTTCAACATCTACATATGTGATTGGTGCGTATTTAAATTTAGACAAATATACCGATATTGAATGATTAGAACATCCTCCGAGAATATTTTCTGAGAAAAGTATTTTACAATATAATAAATTTGGGCTGTCTGCAGACAAATATTACTTTATAACATGGACAGGTATAACGATGGGTGTTCCCGTTTATCTCCTAAGCCTAAGTGAGTGAAATTCTTATGGTTTATTGAATTATTAGTATTTTATAGCTCTGTATACTTCATAGAATTTTGCAAGACAGAAAGTATACATGCAATTTAACTATTGTTTATCACAAGAAGTAAAATAAACAAAGATAAGCAACATATCTTTAAAATAAGCATTTTTACTAAAAATCCTAATTATAAGCAAAAAAAAAACAAAAAAAAAAAAGGAAAATGCTTATAATCCGGACTTTGGTAATCATATTCAATCACATAAATCTCTCCAATTAGGTATTGTAAATGAGTCTTCACTGCTTAATATTAGCGTATCTAACAATATCTTTTTAACTTTAGAACAATAGTTTCGTATTACTTTTGTTTTTAGGAAAGAGAAAATTTTATGCTAAGAGATCACGTATCTGTTATACACTTTAACAAAATTTATTCGTTTATTTTACAAAGATTAAAAACTACAATGCTTTTACTAAAAGTGCTTTCCGAAGTAGGTATTCTTTTTAATCCTACTGGCAAATTGTCGTTTGTTCCTTATATTTATCTTTAGTATTCAGCCCTTAAGAAACGATTCTGCTTTAAAATTCGTCGACACTTCTGAAAGTTTTCTAAAAGAATTTTCCAACAGTCACGTCTCGCCCATCTTTGTTTTCTATACACTTCATTACCAAATCCTTCGCAATGTCGTTGTATTACTCAGGAATATGCTTTTAAAATAATTACACTTCTAGGATACTAGCACTTTTCGGAATGGAAAAAAGATGCTAAAATTCGAACGAGTTTGGACAATTCAAAGGATTGACAATTCAAATAATTTCGCTTTAGAGTCTAAAATATAAATTAAATTAAAGTGAGGTGTAATATCACTTAACGTTTCATCATTACTTATAATAGGGGAGTGCATATAGATTTTTACTTCGGAAAAAATTAAACAAGATAGAACTTTTTGTAATTTCATTAAGAAATGTTTAATAAACAACATATAAAAAAGTTCTACTCGAGAAGTGGGTGCTTCATTTTTTATTAAACAAATGAACTACGAAATTAGATGTTTTTTAAAAACCTCCGAAAATATAAATTTTAGAAAAAACTGACTTGACCAAAGAAAAGTTCAGAAAATTTTAGAAAAAAAATCTTATATAAAGAATTTTCTAAAATTAAATCTGTATCTTCTATAATTTTTTATTTATAACGCTAAAGTCACCCTTCTCACAAATATTGGCGTACTGTAAACTAGCATACGGCAAAGTGCACGGTTGAGTTATTTTAATGTAATTCTTTAACTAATGGATCAAATGAAATTTTACAAATTGAACATGAAAGAAGAATAATTAAGCTATCTTATGGTTATAATAGAAAGAAATAAAATGTATGGGCATAAGTACGGTGTGGGCGGAAAGTGAGCCTTACATGAATTTTGTTTAAAAATGATTTAAAAATGTGTAACTATACAATTTTTCTTATAAAACTCTCAATTTTGTACAACTTACCTTTCAATCATCTTCTAAATGATTTTATATTAAAAAAAATCTCAAAAATATAATTCAAATGATATGACGTTTCAAAAAATGTAATTTTTGAAATCTTCGTAGTTTTATAGAATTACCATCAATTTAAGACGGTATTACTCAAGTTTGAACAGATCTATTACAGTTTCATAAGTGCTTTTTTAAAGTTTAGGATGTAATCTTTAAAATGCACTAAATTATTTTACTTTAGAAATGAAATAAACTATTTCTTTTTGAGAAACTTAAGAAAGATAACAGAAATGTAATACAAAACCGAAAATTACCAGCTAAAAAAATGTTTATACAAAGTGATCAAAACTGTTTTCTGTAGAAATTACCTAAAATACATTTAATAATAAGCTTCAACAATAATAAATGTTCAGCAAAAAAAATTTTTGGCTCTTATAGAGTAGGTATGTCTGCGTAACTTGGAACCTATTGATAACTGTTTTATTATTACAACGTAGAATGAAGTAAACTACAGGGTTTACCCTTTTAATGTTTTAATGTTTTGTTTTATTATTAGTTTTATGAAAAATATACTCTGCATCATATATAATCTAAGATGCAATCATCAAATATCAAACTTAATTAATTTTATACGAGGTATGTCAAAAAATATGAATTTCACTCAAGAGTAAAGTAGCTTAACATTTCACAATATCGAAAATTGTTATTAAGAAAAGTTGTTTGAAATTAAAAAAATTGTTTTAGTGTTCAATTACATTCTTCTAATTAAAATATTGTGAATAATAAAGGCACTTAACTCTTAAGAAAAATTCATAATTTTTATATACCTCGTATAAAATTTAAAAGGTTTGATATTTGATGGCTGTATCTTAGATTTTAGACCAGGGAGAGCATTTTATGAAGAATAACTTTTTTTCGTAAAATTGATAATAAAAAAGTTTTCCATGTGGTTTCTAGCTACGCAGACATACTGTATAAGAGCTTCTGTATAAGAATTTTCAAATTGCAATGCCATATTCGGATTCAGCATAATCAAAAACAAAATAGAAACATATTTGATCAAAGTAAAATGATGAATTTAACGATATTTTTAAAATTATTTATACAAAATCATTGTTATTGTTTACTTTAATAAGTATATAAACTAACAAAAAAAGTTTTAGAAAAATATAAGCTTGTTTGAATTTTTCCGAAACAATGCATGTTTTCGTTCTAATTCCACTCCCCTATAACTCTATTCATTGGCAAACTGAAAAGTCTCAGATGCAGAATTCACAATTATAATAAAAGTTAAAATGGTAAATAGGTATTTAAATCTGAAACTTTTCTTGTTGGAAGTTCTTTCTGGTACATCCTTAATCTGCGACTTTTACAATTTATAAGACAGCAGACGACGAATGCAGAAAACAAAAAGCACTCTACTATATGCAGTCACATTCCGTTTTCATTCGTCTAGGAAAAGGACAGAAAAAACCTTCCTAGTACTCAAATCTGAGTAAAAATATAAAAGTATGAGATGGTTTTTGCTTGTTTTCGATTCAGAGGGATGCACAATCCCCGGACAGTTGTTTCTGCCTTATAGGCTTCCTCAGCAGAGGAGCGTGCACACCCCTGTACAAAAACCAGCTTATAAATTATAAATTGTCTTATAAATTATTAATTATAAGATATATTACCAGCTTATAAAGTATAAATGGTCTTGTAAATTGTAAAAGTCGCAGATTAAGGATAATCCAGAAAAAACTTTCAACAATAAACGTTTTAGATTTAAATAACTACACTACGGTGCAAAAAAATCGATCCACTAAAAATTTGGTCATTTTTGATGTTTCGAATTTCCTAAACCTGTTGTCCGATTTAAGCGATTTTTTACCACGTTATAGCCTTATTCATTGACAATATCGCTGTAATAATATTGTTGCTAGACAGTCAAACTGTCATTGTATAGCGGGTGTACGAATCAAACTGTGCTTTTTTCAGCTGTGCTTGAAGAAAATCTTCAAAACAAACATAATTTTGAAAATCACAGTGAAATTAAAAAAAATATGAGTATTAATAATGGTTGTTGCCGCCTCTGGTCCTTAGGACTTTTTGGAGACGGTTTGGCAATCCATTCATGATATCCTTGACATTCGTGTTAGTATTACTTAGCAACAACATTTTGTTTATTTTAGTAGTATTTTGTATTTTGACAACAACACCCGATTTGGGCGTCGAAACGTTAATAAAATTATTTTTTCAATTTAATTGTGGCTTATTTCCCATATAAATAGTTAATCCTTGACATTCGATTAGGGGATATTGTGCCACTCCTCTACCATAGCCGTCTTGACCTCTCCTGAGATGTACGGGCTGGTACTCTTTCCATTTTTTGAGGTTGGCCCAAATGTGTCCAATTGGTTTAAAATCTGCACTGCGTGCAAGCCATGCTACAACTTAAATCCCAACCTCATTAACCTTCGGATGACCAAGGGGGGTAAATTTGAACTCCAATGCATGTTTTTATTTAATAAATTCAGAAATATTTTCAATTTGAAACTCATTATTTTTTTATTTGGCTTTAAGGTACTAGTACACTTTAGAAGATCAAAAATAAGCATTTTTTTCAAGAATTTTTTTCTCAGAACCTTTATTAAAAATAAACATAAAACTTTTTACATATTAATATCTAATTCTTAGAGAATACAAAAAATATATCTTTTTTTATTTATGCCCGTACACTAATATTGTAGAGGGCGCCAAAATCGAGGCCTCAAAAAAAGATGGCGGATAGTTAATCTCAGGATTGGGATATCTGAAACAAAAAAATTGTACGGCATTTGAAAAAGGAAGCTTTCTCACGTGACAATTTACCACAATTTAGCCAAAAAATAAAAAATAAATATTTTTTAACCCTGAAAAACTGTAGAAAAAAAGGCGATTTCTTCACAAAAATTTCTCAAACTTCCTTAAAAATTATTTTTTGCGAAATTTTCCACTAACGGTGATAAATTGTCACGTAAGAAACCTTCCTTTTTCAAATGCCGTACGATTTTTTTGTTTCAGAGATCCCAATCTTGAGATTAACTGTCCGCCATCGGAACTACTTTTTTTCGAGGCCTCGAGTTTGGCGCCCTCTACAATATTAGTGTACGGGCATAAATGAAAAAATATATATTTTCCGCAAACCGCCAGGAAATTTTGACATTCCTGTCAAAATTTCTTGAAGAAAAAGTCAGGACTTCCTTACTGTAAGGAAATGTCATTTCCTTACTGTAAGGAAATGATATTTCCGTACAGTTGTTAGTGTTCTACATAAATGATAGAAAACACATTGCTATTAAAACCTTGTAAATTACCTTAATCATTAAATTTTCTTTATCTGGAGCTTCCTGGATAAATTTTTCAATTTATTCCTTCGTTAAAATCTTAGATTTCTTTGCCCTATAACCTTGAGCTTGCCGTTTCAATAAAGAACGAAGTTTTGAGTATGTAGATATATCTACATTGTGTTTAAGTGCAAGGGTTGACTTCAGCATTGAATAATTGGCCCATAATGTTGAAGATTTCATCTTTAAACAAAGGTCTAGGAAGTATGCCATTACAACATTTTCTGAGAAAGAACTCGTATTTTTACTCATGCGATAATCCATAAAACGTCTGTATGCATTTTCGTAGTTTTCTCTTGATTTCTTTGGCAATAATTCTAATGAAGCAGTATTCACTGCCTCAACCAGCTCTGGAGGAGTCCCAGGAATGGAAATTTCATCATCACTTATCATTTTACTTTCGAGAACACCAGCAATTAAATTTATAAGCGTCAAGTTTGACAATTCAACCTCAATACGTTTCCATAGTAACCCAAGTAATTTTATTAGGAATTTCAAAGCACCATTTATTTGGGAATAAAATTATCGCGTTTTTTTTTAATCAATCAATATCTGTCGAATTTTAAACGATTTGCGGAAAAATAGTATGTTTACCTCGTACGAAAAGCCACATTCCTGGACTCTGTGTTGCTAAGTCTCGGCTTGCGCCTCGACTTAGCAATCTTCACAGTCGTCCAGGAATGTTAAGCTTTTCCTACCCGGTAAACAATGTACTATTTTTGTACTCTCTAAGAGTTAGATGTAAAAAGTTTTAAGTTCATTTTTAATAAAGGTTTTGAGAAATTTTTTTTTGAAAAAATGCTTATTTTTGGTCTTCTAAAGTGTACTAGTACCTTAATATCATTCTATAGGGTGGCCGGAAACTCCCTTTACACTAATGAATTATTTATTTTATAAAACAGAGGGAAAAAATAATAACACAATTTTGTTTGTAAGTTATTTATTAATTATTTATTTATCTAAAACCTGAGTGTGAATACCTTCATTATCGCAACACAACTTGGTACGACGCCATGTTCGTATTCTCATCCATCTCAGCATATCTGGAGTTACTGACGTAAAAGCTGGGCGCACTCAGTTTCGCAAGTCCTCATTCGAAACATATCTGAATTTCTAACCTTCTCTTTAATGAAAATCCACAGTGAATTGTCCGGCGCTGTCAAATCTGGACGTCTTGGAGGCCGAGAATTTGGAGAACGACGTCCAATCCATCGGTTCGGGAAGATTTCATTCAGGCGTTTGTGAACAACGAGTAACGAGAGTGAAATGGGATGAGGCGCCATCTTATTGAAAAGAAATAGTGTCTCCAGTGCCCTGAGCTGTCGATTGCAATAATAACCTTTCTTTGATTATCTGCAGATAAATAATTGTGATAAGTTATGAAGCCTTCAAAAAAATATGGCCCAAGCAGATAAGTTGAAATAATTCCAGCCCATGCCATAACAAGAGGCGGTTTTTTTTTACTTCCTCAAAGAAATGGAGGTTGTCATTTGCCTAGAAATAAACATTTTGATTTCGAGAAATCGCAAACTTATCGGTGAACAGAACATTTTGTTTGTCATATATGCTCTCGGAGAGTGTTGAAGCAGTAATTGACACGCTTCAATTGTAGACTCATTTGTGGCCGCCATCATGTTTCAATCGCATCTATTTTTGTCTGTCTGCGTGACCAGACATGTGCCCTTGACGAAGCGCATGCGCCGAAACGCAAATAAATATTGGCTAGGTGTTGAAACATTATTATTATTATTAGTGTAAAGGGACTTTCCGGCCACACTATAGATACCCTCATATTTTGTAATAAAAAAAATTCCCTATATTTTTCGAAAAAAAAATTCTGAATTTGAGGTCAAACACAATTTTGTTTGTAAGTTATTTATTAATTATTTATTTATCTGAAACATGGGTGTGATTACCTTCATTATCGCAACACAACTTGGTACGACGCCATGTTCGTATTCTCATCCATCTCAGCATGTCTGGAGTTACTGACGTAAAAGCTGGGCGCACTCCGTTTCGCAAGTCCTCATTCGAAACATATATGCATTTCTAACCTTCTCTTTAATGAAATTCCACAGTGAATTGTCCGGCGCTGTCAAATCTGGACGTCTTGGAGGCCGAGAATTTAGAGAACCACGTCCAATCCATCGGTTCGGGAAGATTTCATTCAGGCGTTTGTGAACAACGAGTAACGAGAGTGAAGTGGGATAAGGCGCCATCTTGTTGAAAAGAAATAGTGTCTCAAGTGCCCTGAGCTGTCGATTGCAATAATAACCTTTCTTTGATTATCTGCAGATAAATAACTGTGATAAGTTATGGAGCCGTCAAAAAAATATGGCCCAAGCAGATAAGTTGAAATAACTCCAGCCCATGCCATAACATGAGGCGGGTTTTTTCACTTCCTCAAAGAAATGGAGGTTGTCATTTGCCTAGAAATAAACATTTTGATTTCGAGAAATCGCAAACTTATCGGTGAACAGAACATTTTGTTTGTCATATGCTCTCGGAGAGTGTTGAAGCAGTAATTGACACGCTTCAATTGTAGACTCACTTGTGGCCGCCATCATGTTTCAATCGCATCTATTGTTGTCTGTCTGCGTGACCAGACATGTGCCCTTGACGAGGCGCATGCGCCGAAACGCAAATAAATATTGGCTAGGTGTTGAAACATTATTATTATTAAAAATGAATAACCATTTTCAATTTCGTTGCAAAACGAAAATATAGCCGAACCATATTCTAGTCCAATCAGAGAGTGCTGCAAGCACCTCTACCGGTTTCGAAACTTATTAGTCTCTCATCAGGAGGCACATATGCTGCTCTCCCCGATCCAACCAAAAAAAACCCCAGCGTGCAGTCCCGAATTGCAACGAACGAAACGGCATAGATGCCCTAGCGGCAACTGCTAGCAAAAAGACTAAGTTTTCACTCTAATGGCATATAGAACATCCCGCCCATTGTTTTCATTCTGGTGGGATGTTCTATATGCCATTAGAGTGAAAACTTAGTCTTATTATTATTATTATTAGTGTAAAGGGACTTTCCGGCCACACTATAGATACCCTCATATTTTGTAATAAAAAAATTCCCTATATTTTTCGAAAAAAAAAAATTCTGAATTTGGGGTCCAAGACGAACTCCCTTGATCTTCCATATTCCAATTTTATATTAAGTAAATTATTATTATGTGGAATTGTATGTAAGAAATATTTCAATATTGAAAAAAAATTGTTTGTTAAACCTATGGCGACGTAATTAATGTATATGTTAAAATTTCTTTAGTTCTAAGTTAAGAATGGTGTTTCCTGGTTTTGTTCAGTTGTAATTAAAAGTATGTTTTACTAATGTTTATTTATAATTTATTGATACAATAGTGATATTAAAATTACGAATACATTATTACATTTCTTAAAACAACTTAATTTTTTTGTCAATTGTCATTTTTGACTTGGGGTCATTGTTTACCCCGTTGGTCATCCGTGTAACAAAAAAAGGTTGGTCATCAGAAGGTTAAGGTATTCACGGGTAGATCTTGCGGTATGGGAACGACATTGTCATGCATTAGCCTAACGTTTTCACCAATGAACGGTGCGAAAGGCATGACATGATCTTGGAGAACTTCTTCCACGTATCTTTGAGCATTCGCACGGCCTCAATCGAGCCCAACAAGATCCGTACGAGCTTCGTAAGAGATACCTCACCAAATTATTATTGACCCTACTCGGTGAGTCACTGTTGTTATAGTGCATGGAGCTAACCTTTCATTTTAACGTCTGTAGACAAGCTGACGTCAATCTGGACATTTTAGGTCTATTCTGCTCTGATCTGAGAACCGTATGTTCTCATAAACGGTATTAACAGAATGCTGAACAGACAGTCGCTACACTATAACATGATCAAATATATCTACCAAAATGCAACGGCTTGGGTAAGACTATCTGAACAAGAAACAAATAAATTCTGTATACAGCGAGGGGTATCGTGTAAAAAGGCAGATCTAAACGAATATTATATGGTATCAACATAAATGAAGAGAAGCTTAGTCATTTGAGATTCGAAGATGACATCGTCCTTATAGCCGTCCATTATAACTTATCGTATGGATAATGCAATAATAATGTCGAAATAGTTATTTTCATAACTAGTGTGGAAAGTGATAATTTCACGCACGAGACTGCCGTTGATCCGAACGACGCGATAGCGGAGTTCGGGCAAGCAGTCGAGTGGGGGTAAGACACTTTCAGCATGAGTTAGGAACAATATTTTTTCTAGGGCCGTACGTTTGGAAAAAGTCACACCAAATAGAGTTATATCAATTTTTATGTAGGAGTAAAAACACACAAATTAATTCTTTGACAAGATTGTCAAAACCAAACTTTCAATATAATTGCTTACCATGACGACGATATTGGTTTCCATGTTTAACAGTTTTAATTAATAAAATAGATAACTAAATTATTGATACTATTAAATTGACGAAATGTAAAAGTGTTGTGTAATTGCGACTAAAATCTTACGTGATCTTATTCTTACAAAAAAGAAATGTATTTATAGATAATTTGCGTCTAATCAATATAATACCCGTCTTAATTCGTCTTTTTACGTCTTATTAACCCTAAGAGCACGTCTGTAGTCGCTGTGATGTTATAATCGACTAAATGTAGTCGTTCTCTTTCCCTACGCTAAAACAAACCCTCTTAGGCTAATCTCCTTTTTCCTGTGAAACAACCCAATTAAAATTGGTTCAAAGCATATACCGACATCTTCCAATAACCCAAAACTACAAAAATTAGTCAAGCTAGCTACTTCGCTACTTGTTGATCTTTAACGATCGACAATAAACACAACGATTAGATACGCCCACACAGCTGCCCTAAGGGACGGCCGTTCGTTTCGAATTTCTACTAATAATCAAGGAAAAAAATGATATACAGGGAAATTTAAAATATAAGGTAAACTATTTACAATCCTACATTCGGCCATCCTGTTCGAATTCGACCCGAATTCCGTTTAGTTACCTATCCGCGACTTCATGTACTCTGCACACGTTGAAGTGCTTTGAAGTCCACCATGGTATCCAGATTTCTTTACCTCGTAACTGTCATTTGGATTCACTTGTACTACCACGCACGGTCCTAAATATTTCTTCTGCAGTTTGAGTCCTCCACCAAACTGTGTTCTCTTGATTGCCACTAAGTTCTCCTTTTTGTACATTCTCGGCTTTTTCTTCGTAGATCATATCTGCGTCTATTTTCCTCTTGAATTTTGACTAACTGACGTCGACTCTCGTTTCTCAGCATCTCTCTATCTTCATCAAATTGTTTAATTATCTCCTGTTTTATGATCTCCTTCATCCTCAGATCTTCTTTGTTCTTCATCTTCGTTCCGAACACTACTTCAAACGGCGTCGACTTTATACTTCTTTGTTCGCAATAGTCTTCGAATTCCTTCGCCGTAAATGCGGTACCTCTGTCAGATATTATACGGAGCGGATTTCCGAAATCCTTTTGCTGTCTCTTCACGTATTCTATAACTTATTTCTTGCTTCCAAGTATACATTTAACGCAATTCCCTATGCAGTGCTCGATTTTTTCTCTAAAATTTGGAATGTAACATCCTCTTCGAATTAAATCTTGTGTTTTTGTTACAGCAAAATATCCTACCTCGTGTAAGCTTCTAACTACTTCTGTTTGCATTCTTTTCGGAATGACTAACACTTCCTTGCCGTCTTCGTATTTAAACATAATATTGTTTTTTATAAAGAAGTCCTCGTACAGTTTAATCTTCTCTTTAAAGTCATTGAAATTTTTGGCACCATAAAGTATTACTTTATTAGCCGGGTCTTCCATAATTCCCTCAATTATATATTGCATTATGACTTCATTTTCGATGTTTCCTCCGCTACCGATTTCTTTTAGACATCGTTTAGCAAAAATTAGCATTTGCAAATCATTCCATCCCATCAGATTGGAAATTTCTTCAAAATCAGCGATCTTGCTTATACTGTCCTCTACGTCTCTAAAAGTTAAGGCAAATGAATAATTCAGTCTGCCTGTCGTCATTTCGTTTGATTTTGATCTATTCCTCGTAAATAAATCCGTAGTTCTTTTATCTTCCCTATTGTCATCATGATTACTATCGTCGTCGGTAACGTCTTTACCTTCTTCTTCGTCTTCGTGATAAGCGTCTTTATCACTATTAACGGCGTTATCCTCATTATCGCCATCGTCTTCGGTAACGTCTTTACCTTCTTCTTCGTCTTCGTGATAAGCGTCTTTATCACTATTAGCGTCGTTATCCTCATTATTGCCATCGTCTTCGGTAACGTCTTTACCGTTTTCCTTGTGATAAACGTCTAAATCACCGTCATCGTCGCTAGCGTCTTCGTCTTCATCGCCAGTCTCGTCTTCAAGATTAAAGTCGTTCAAAAATGAACAAATACGTTCAATTACATCGTCCTCTGAACCAGTGTAGTTCAGAACCAAAACATGGCAAACTCCTACTAAGTCCGGCATACTTAGTTTATTTTTCACGTCTTCTATTTTTGTGGAATATTCCTCGGATTCTTTATCCCACGAAAATTTTGTGAAATTCCGCAAGTACTTCCTTGTTTGTCACGTCAACCCTTTATCACCGTATGCAACAACATGCAAGGCCTTAACAGCACTTAATGCCGAATTTCTAAGGTTTAAACTAATTTTTGGAAAATCGTTAAGAGTTTGTTTAGACTGCATTTTAAAAAAGTATATAAAAAAATAAAAAAAAATAAAAATAAAAAGATAGATTATCTTTTAAGTAAAAAGTTAAATTATTTTTTCCCGTGTGCAAATTGTATTATTGTGAACTGTAGAATGGTAGTCGCTTTTGCTCCAAAATTATCAATATTTACTACAAATACTAACAAAGTTATGATTTATTAAAATAAATGAACAAAAAAAACAATGAAAAACAAAAAAAAGTTAATCGTTAAATGATTTATGATAGTTCTTTCGCAACATTCACTGTTTATCGTCAAAGTTCCAGTTCACAGCTCCTCGAAAAAAAATCCTTGGTCAGATTTCTAATTTCCAGACAAAAAACCAAAGTGTCTTGACTACTTTTAAAATATTGGAACAAACACACCTGATTTCTCCTTGGTAATACTGCTTGCTATGATTGCGTCTCGTCGTCGTCGTCGTCACTGCCCAAACAGCCGTCGTATTTGCCTAACAGCGTCGTCTACACTGTACTAGCCTGCTACTCCACCAACACAACCATTCACCAACAGTTCACAAAGTCCGGAAGTCACCAATAGTTTAAAAAAGTCCGAAAATCACCAACAGTTTCCACGTTTCCCGAACAGTCATAAACAGTTTCCAAAAATTACGTCACGTCACTTGAGCCGATTTTTTAATTACACGTCACTTTACGGTATTTCGCGAACTTTACGACGAAATTGTCTTTCTTAGATCCGCGATTGAGCCCCCAATATGTAGGTTTTCTTTAAAGACAATCGTAATAAAAGTCCGTCTGATGTTTAACAGTTTTAATTAATAAAATAGATAACTAAATTATTGATACTATTAAATTGACGAAATGTAAAAGTGTTGTGTAATTGCGACTAAAATCTTACGTCTTCTTATTCTTACAAAAAAGACATGTATTTATAGATAATTTGCGTCTAATCAAAATAATACCCATCTTAATTCGTCTTTTTACGTCTTATTAACCCTAAGAGCACGTCTGTAGTCGCTGTGATGTTATAATCGACTAAATGTATTCGTTCTCTTTCCCTACGCTAAAACAAACCCTCTTAGGCTAATCTCCTTTTTCCTGTGAAACAACCCAATTAAAATTGGTTCAAAGCATATACCGACATCTTCCAATAACCCAAAACTACAAAAATTATCAAGCTAGCTACTTCGCTACTTGTTGATCTTTAGCGATCAAAAATAAACACAACGATTAGATACGCCCACACAGCTGCCCTAAGGGACGGCCGTTCGTTTCGTATTTCTACTAATAATCAAGGAAAAATTATATACAGGGAAATTTAAAATATAAGGTAAACTATTTACAATCCTACATTAATATTATGTCAAAATAATTCTATTTCAAAGAATTGTCGCGTTAATTTTATTAAAACATGAACAAAATAAGATAAATTTGAAATAAATTAGTAAATAATATCTAACTATTAGTTTATTGTACGTATTATAATATATTATAATGCCATCTTATAGGCTATTGATTATGTACTATAGAAAGGAACTACAACGTTAACGGGGTTTTATTATTTCATATGGTCAATGAATCTCTATATATGAAAAAACCGCGGAGTGCTACCATTTAAAGGGGTGCGTTTTTGAGAAATGGGTGAATTAGTCCCTGGGCACAGGTTACATTAGAGTGAGTTCTATGCACTTTTGGTACAAACAAGTCTACATAAAATTTGTTCCTGGTTAAATTTCCTATCTAAATATAACTTTTTAAGCTCAATGATACTTTTTTTTACAAAAATATATTCAAAAGAAAAAGCACAAAGAAACCCAAAAGAAAGAAATTTTGTTTTTTGTCCCATAACTTTTGTCCACGGGCATATAGGTATAGACAATGCTTCACAGAAAAAAAACTTACATATTTTCTCTTTAAAATGATGTTTGGTAGAGGTCATTAGGATATACAGTTTTCGAAATATGATTTTTCAAAATTCGCCACTCACAGAAATTTTGGGCAATTTTCCTTGTTATTTCGCAAATATTGTTCTGTAACTTTTTTCTACGGAACTGTAGGCATATGCAATGGTACATGTAAGAGGAATAGAAATTAATTACCTTTAAAATGTTCTACTGCATAATGTTGTACGAATTCTTTTAAAGAGGTTATTTTTTTCAAGACTTTATACTTTTAACGAGTTTTTATATTTTGTACGATTATTTTTTAAATTTCCCATTATAACCTTTTTTTTTCTACATTTAGGTATATATTATATAATAAAAAAGGAAGCTTATTCTGTTTACTTTAAAATGGTGTATTATAAACAATTCTAGGACTATTTTTGAATAAGATATATGCTTTTTCAAAATGTAATAAGTACTTGCAACGATTTTTGATTTTAGGATTATTTTTTAAATTCCTCATTATAACTTTTTTATGTGATTGTGTGTTGTGATTGAATCTTATTTTTTCTTAGGTAATACTTTGGATCCACTTGACTCGGCCGGGCAATCTTCAAAATATGGATTAATTCCAATATTTACTGTCAAAGCTCCTGCACCACAAACTTTGCTTGAAAAAATAGCATGTAAATGTACAAAAGGATGTACAAAAAACTGCGGTTGTAGGAAGATGGGAATTAGTTGTTCAATATTCTGCAAAGGGTGCATGTGCAAATGTGCATGGGTATTAATTGTGGGAACTCTAAGATAACTGAGGTGTCAGAGGAAGATATTGAAGCTAAAAAGAGATGGACTTTGGTTTTGAAAATTTTTTAAATGTCAACGTTTAAATAATTTTAACTAAAGTGATGTTTTATAAGACTAATGTTTATGTAATTTTTGTAAAAGAAATAATATTAAATAATACAGGTAAAAAAATATCAAAGAATCACTAGGTTTCCATTATGTATTTAAATATAGATGATACACAATTTTAAAGAACAGTCAGTAAGTCCTCTTTATTGAGCAATATTTAGTGTATTCATGTACAAGAAAAAAAAGTTATAATGAGAATTTAAAAAATAATCGTAAAAAATGTAAAAAAAATATTTTTTTATATTAGGTATTATATAATATATAATATATAATATATAATATATAATATGTAATATATAATATATAATACATAATATATAATATACAATATATAATATATAATATATAATATAATATATTATATAATAATATTATTTTATTTTTATATTATAAAAAATCGTTAAACTTATAAAACCTATAATCTCTTTAAAAAATGTCGTACAACGTTATACAGTAGACCATTTTAAAGGTAATTGATTTTTATTCCTATTACGTGTACCATTGTATATACCTAAAGTTACGTAGAAAAAAGTTACAGAACAATATTTGCAAAATAACAAGGAAAATTGCCCAAAATTGCTGTGAATGGCGAATTTTGAAAAATCATATTTCGAAAACTGTAAATGCTAATTACCTCTATTAAACAACATTTTAAAGAAGAAATATGTAGGTTTTTTTTCTGTAAACCAATGTCTATACCTATATCCTCGTGGACAAAAGTTATGGGGCAAAAAACAAAATGTATTTCTTTTGGGTTTCTTTGTGCTTTTTCTTTTGAATATATTTTTGTAAAAAAAGTATCATTGAGTTTAAAAAGTGATATTTAGATAGGAAATTTAACCAGGAACAATTTTTATGTAGACATGTTTGTACCAAAAGTGCATAGAACTCACCCTAATGTAACCTGTGCCCAGGGACTAATTCACCCATTTCTCAAAAACGCACCCATTTAAATGGTAGCACTCAGCAGTTTTTTCATATGTAGATGTCCATTGACCATATGAAATAATAAAACCCCGTTAACGTTGTAGTTCCTTTTAGCTATATTATTTTGAATATAATCAATAGCCTATTACAAGGTATTCTAATTTCCCGCACGCTGTGCAGAAAAGTGCAACCTTCGGAAACGAAATGCGTGCGCGAAAGTGGCAGATTTTCCCTCATTTGCGGCAGTAAAGTAACACTTTATTGTACTGAAAGAAGAATTTTACTTGACCTGCCGCGATTAATGAAATTAACCCAGATTTAATATAAGTGGTCGATGAATTTGAGTGGACTTAAAATTTATTTACTTTAATTATTAAAAATATTGTACACAATTTGCGTTATTAACAATTAAATTTATGTAAAAAAGTGAAATTCTGTAGTATTTTGTAAATATATTCATATAAAATAAATTAAAACTTTACCGATTTAGTAATTATTCAATATTGATAACTATCGATTAAAAATCGAAAGCGGCCATATTGCAAAAGTTATCTGTCATCACCATCACTGTCATGAAATTATTATGACGTCTAAATTTTAAAAAGTTCTTGAATTGTAAATTACAAGTAAGTATTAAAACCAATATCAAATTTATGAAAAAACAAAAGATGTAGATCTTTGAAAAACACAAAAAATGTGTGAGTTATTCGTAAGGGGATTTTTCCACATTCTCTATTTCATTTGTTTCAATATCAAATTATTGTAGAAAGTGAAATTGTAGATAAAATATATTTTGGCATTATCCAAGCTGTCAAGCTTTCTTTACTTTATTTTCCAGTTTTTCATTCAGGGATTATTAAAATTAAAGATGATTAATTTTATGAAATAATGAAGATAATCAAATTAAAAAAATTGTGTTGCATTATAATGAGATTTTAAAGAAGTCAAATAAACGACAGGTTTTTATTCAATTTATTTTATAAATTTTATATTATTTTTAAATTATTACAGAGCCCAAACTCTTACGTAGCCAACTCTAAGGTGCGAATCATCGGAATTCAAATTCCAAGTTGATTTCCAATCAAATTATTTTGGCGATAAGATTTTGTATGCACCACGTCAGTAAAGACTCTTTACCGAACTCGTCTGTTACTCGCCTCACTCTCTACGCTCGCTCTTCTCGTAATATCAAGACTTGTTCGATAAAGAGTCACTTTACTGACTTGGTACATAAATAACTATTACTTATACTTTGACAATTACTCATATTAAAGCTTCTTAATACAGTAATTATTACAGTAATACAGTATTCGGGAAATAATGCAATGTAGATAGTAGAACCGAATGAAGAATTAAAAGGTCGGATAAATATCTTAAATGGAAACAAAAGCAGCGCGAGGTGTTGAAATTGATTATCAATTTCGTGACCACGTGTTCGGGCGATGTCGTTGATATGTAGGTATACGTTTGAAAAGTCGAAATCCCACAGAAAAGCGGCCGTCCCAGCTATCGATCTTTATACTATTACTCTTCAGGATAGAGGTGTATCAAGTTCGAACTATAATGGAGCAGATTTGTAAATGTAGGAATTAGAGCAGCGGATTAAGTTACGATTTTAGTAAGAATAACTCAAATAATTTAAGAAGCAAAAGCGGATGTAATTTTTTATTAAAAATATAATACATGTGACACAATATAGCCTTAAATGGCTATATTCTAAATGAGCACCAAAGTAATTATTGAGTCCCAACATTACCTACCAAGTTTTATACTCTGTCTCCAAAATAATATTTGACAACCAAAAATAATAATACATGAACATCGAATATATTAAATAATAATCTCCAAAATTAATAAATGATATCAAATAATAGTCATTGAGATGGAAGTTAAATTAAATGATCACTAACCCCAAAATAAATGTTGGGAATAGTACTGCGCACCAAAAATTACGAATTGAAAAATATTCTTGGTTATTTTGGTATTCAAATATTAAAGTAAGATTTGTGACGTTAATAATAATAAGTTACTGCTGAAGTAGATAAATAAACGGCACAACTCAATACTTTGGCGCTCAAAAATAAATAACTTGGCATTAAAACTTTGGTGCTCAACTATGATATTTGGTGCCAAAAGACAAACGTTTGGAGATCATATCGATTTTACGTTGGTGTTCGGTTAAATAGAAGTCATATTATCTAATTTAGGATTAATAGTAATAGACGATAATCTAGAAGAACTCCATCCAATATAATCCAAATTATTTATAGAAAAAAATCCAAATTGCGTGTAGGTGCTTCATGGATCTTAAAGAACATGGATCCTTAAAGGTTCTAAAAGCAAAAAATTATGGTATATTGTACAACAAGTGAGAAAAAAGACATATTTCTCATGAGTTCAGAAGTCTGTGGACACGAGCCAATGGCAAGTGCCGCAAATCAAGCGAGGGAGAAATATGTCATTTTCTCAAGTGTTGTACACTGTACTTTTTCTGTGGATGCGTTGTTGTCAAGAGTTAAATTTTCAAAATTAAATAATTTAGGTGCTTTTAGGTATTTTATCGACCTAAATTGAAATTAAATAGATATATGTACATACATGTAGGTATTTAATATTCTTAATATTTATATACTTTATTTATTTAAAATTATAATTAACAGTTATATTTGAACAGTTTTGAAAGGTAATTCCTGGTAAGTTTTGGTTCAACACATTTTGTTTGACAACAATAATTGTGTTTATATTGTGCATGTTACCATAGAAACGACGATAATATGTATGGAGAACCGGCGGAGAATCAGTGAGAAAAATTATTTCTCACTGCAATGACTGACTTTTCTCACTGCGTGAGAAATTTTTCACTGCGTGATAGAAACGACATCATATGTATGGAAAACCGGCGGTGAACCAGTGAGAAAAATATTTCCCACTGCAATGACTGACTTTTCTCACTGCGTGAGAAATTTTTCGTTTTGAATATATGTAAGTAATGTAATTTTCAGCTTGCTATTAATAAACTTTTTTTGGTACGTAGAATCCAGATCTATATAAAGCATTGATGACAGTATAAGTGAACGTACTTGTATTAATAGATAATAATCTACAGTACCGCAATCGAAAGTATCAAAAATTGTACCTAATTACAATCTAAACCGAGAAATAGAAAATTACTTTAACTTTTAAAACACGGTAATAATCTGTAGAAGGTTGAAAATTTGATTAACAAAATTAAAATGTATACCTATTCGAATTTTACAAATAAAAGGCAGATATCAAAACCTTATAGTACAAATTATTGATATCCAATTATAAAATAGTACAAATTCATATACGCCAGACAATGGGATCAAGAATAGGATGTTATAGTATTTTTACTACAAAAGCGATATTACGTAGGTCAAAATTTTTGACGTAAGAGAACTATCAAAACATTAGAATGTGACTTTTCATTATTGCCATGTTTATAATAAACTTGGCAATAATGAAAAGTCTCATTCTAATGTTTTGATAGTTCTCTTACGTCAAAAATTTTGACCTACGTAATATCGCTTTTGTAGTAAAAATACTATACCTCCGAATTCTATCCTACTGCATGGATTTTAATGAAATTTTGGGAATAGCCTTTACTTATCTCCTAATTCAAAGTATACTACTATTCACTATGGCGCTTTTATCTTGGGGTGGTTCCTACCGGTTCTCGGGGGTGGAAATTTTTTTGGTTAATATAGCCACAGAAGTGGCTAAAGAACCTATTTCTAAGCAAAAACTATTCTATATATTTTTTTTAAAAACTCAATACTTGTTGAGTTATGCGTGGTTCAAAATTGGTCATTTTCATTGAAAAACGACACCTTTGCGGACGGTTTTTTGCGAATACCTTAAAAACTATGCATCTAACAAAAAAAACTATATAAAATATTTTATAGTTTATATAAAAAAAAAAAGATTTGTCCCTTCACAAATCTTGGAGTTATAATACAAAAGAGATACGAGTATGTGAGGTTAGAAAAGTTTCTCTTTTTGGTGCATGCTCAAATCGGTTTATTCAACTTGAAATAACATATGAACGGTCGATTTTAGGTCTATAGTGATACTAATACCTTCTTCTTCTGGTTTACAACGTTCTTCGACGCCTTCCGATTTCCAATCTCCGTCTCGTTCTGTCATTCCATAGATCGTCCTCGAGTTCTCTGTCCCTGATTTCCCTATCAACTCATTCTCTCCAACTTCTTCTAGGCCTTTCTGGTCTGCGTCTTGGGATTCTATTCTCCGGCATTCTCCTTACGTGTCCGTTCCAGCTGAGATGTTTCGTCCTGATGTCGTCAACAATAGTATGTGCAACCCTCGTGATTTCTCGGACTCTCTCGTTTGTTATTCCATGCTTTCCATTAGTATATTCTAATTCATAATTTTTCTTCTCTTCTTCCTCAGCCTGTTTGCATCCACCCCTGGACAAACGCCTCCCCATGACTTCTCCATTCTTCTCTGTTTTGTGCTATATAGTACGACTGTGCTCGCGTGGTCTCCAATGTACAATGTTTCTCGTCCACTTTTTGATGTTTTGTCGTGCCACGTGTCCTGCTTCGCATGTCCTCATTTCGTATATGTTCCCTCAAAGATACTCCTAACAGCTCGTTCGATCGCCCTTTTTGTCGTTCTTAAACTATTGGCTGATACCTCTGTAAGTGTCATCGTCTCCATTGCATAGGTCATAGCTTGTAGAATACAACTGTTGAATACCCTTTTCTTTAGATTTCTTGGTATCTATTTTTTTTAACATATCTCTGAGTTTTCCTACTGCTGCCCAAGTAGTCATTCGGATTCTTGTAGTTATTACATACTGCCGTTTGATTCTGTTCTCCTAGTTTGTTCGTGTGACCAAGGAACATATGTTATGGTTGATGTGATAAATCCGGTCTGTATTAATAATTACCGGTACATATTAATAATAACCGTAGCAGCTGGTCAATGTGATTAATAATGCCTTTATAATCAGATTTACTGGTTATTATTAATACTTTCCTAACAATTCTCGTTAATGTAATAAAAACGCATTTTGGGCTTCACTATTGTTTATTTATGAAATTTGATAATAAATTTAAACACTTAAACAGAAGTTATCAATAACAAAAACTCAGCTAGACACCTTATAAGTAAAAAGAAACTCATACACACGTATTAGGCTTTAAGTTACTAGACTATAATTACTTGTTTTTATAGGAAAGGCTGTTGTGGTACTTAGAATTACAAAAAACGCTTAATTTTTTGCGTTGGCAGCATTTTTAATTGCATTGGCCACTACAATTATTGCAGTGGCGGAATGCTTGACTGCCTAAATTCGAATCTTTACGAACGCATTCACTGAGACTTATCTCAGTATCAGGCGCCTCATTGACTGAAATAAGTGTTTCCTTGCAGATGCTAAATTCGTTTCTTGCATGAAGTTGGTTTAAAATACCTTACTTATTGCCTAGCTTGTATAGCTTTTCATCTATAACAGAAATAATAATGGCACTAATGTTTCGGCTATCGGCTTTAGCTCTATCAACTTCTGGAATTCGCACTTAAACACTTTGGCCTACTTTTTTAACAGGGAATCTATTATTATAATGCTTTAAAATTCTGTCGCAGATTCTTTTACAAGTGACTGTTTAGCGAGATGCCGAGTCTTCTAAATTTTCTTTTAAAGTTTTGTCAATTGCAGTGCCATCTTCTTCGTCTCCCTCATTTTCTTTAACGCCAATACTGGCATTGTCTTCTTCATTGACAGCAATTATCACACACGCATTATGTTCGATTGGACTGTTAGTGTTACCTGTATCTTCAATATTCGCTAACTGGGAATCCTCGGTTGAACTGTTGGGTTCCATATCACCAGGGTGCTTTGCTCCATCATCAGCGTCATTAGAATGATCTGCTATTTTCGCTTATAAATCTTCTTCTGATTTCGGATAAAGTACCAGGAGGTAAAAATGTTTTTAATCCTACTTTAGCCTTATGTATTTAATACATTAAATAGTGTATTACACAGTGGCCGCTTTTTTATGCTATTTAGCTGTGGTATGTCGCAGTGACTAATAAACCTCCCTACACTCCGCAAACTTCTACGCACTTAACGGTATTGAAATTTATCACAGTTACCGTTCTAGTCCGGGATTTATTAATAATTACCCGTCGATGTGATTAATTCTGGCATATTTATTACTTTTACCTAGCTATTCGGTTTGTATTAATACACATAGTTTCAAAAGTTATTCATCACCCCTCGTATTCACGATATTTACGCTTTTATAAATCCGTATCTTTATCACATATTTAATGGGCCTTTTTTATAAAAAATATACCATTTTTGGTTTTTTATTTTATTTGATTACCCATTTAATTGACCTGGTTTTGCCAAGGTGTAAACATTTGAAAAATTTATTCTGGTGAAATTTTTGAAAACGTGATTAAAAATGAAACGTACTTCAATTTCTGAGTTGGACCTTATAAGAATTATCGATTTAGTTGAAGAAGGCCATTCACAGCGGTTCGTGGAGGAAAGAGTGGGTGTTTCTCAAAGTGATGTCTCACGGATATGAAATAGGTTTCTGGAGACAAACTCAATACAGAATAGAGCTCGGTCTGGTAGACCCCCAGTTACCAATGATCGACAGCATAGATATATCAGAATTTCAATCCGTAGAAATTCTTCTATGTCTGTACCAGCCCTCCAAAGAGAATTCAGACATGCTACATGAGTCAGAGTATCGTTGGCTACAATAAGAAGAAGAATTTTAGACTCCGGTTTGAGGAGTCTTCGACCAATAAGAGTTCCTCAGCTACAACCTAGACATGTTTTGGACCGCCTCCAGTGGGCTCAAGAACACATAGAGCTGTTTTGTAATTTTGTGCTTATTTCAAACGAGACCAGAATCTGTTTAAATAGTGATAACCAGCGAATTCGTGTGTGGCTAGTTGTGCAGCTCTTGTTGGCTCTCGCGACACACAAATTCGCCGGTTATCACTATTTAAACAGATTCTGGTCTCGTCTGAAAAAAGCACAAAATTCCAAAACAGTTGGGGGAGCTCTATGTGTTCTTGAGCCCACTGGAGGTGGTCCAAAATATGTTTAGGTTGTAGCTGAGGAACTCTTATTGGTCGACGACTCCTCAAACCTGAGTCTAAAATTCTTCTTCTTATTGTAGCTAACGATATTCTGACTCCTGTAGCCTGCCTGAATTCTCTTTGGAGGGCTGGTACAGACATAGAAGAGTTTCTACGGATGGAAATTCTGATATATCTATGCTGTCGATGATTGGTAACTCGGGGTCTACCAGACCGAGCGCTATTCCATATCGAGTTTGTCTCCAGAAACCTATTTCATATCCGTGAGACATCACTTTGAGAAACACCCACTCTTTCCTCCACGAACCGCTGTGAATGGCCTTCTTCAACTAAATCGATAATTCTTATACGGTCCAACTCAGAAATTAAAGTACGTTTCATTTTTAATCGCGTTTTCAAAAAAATACCAAAATAAATTTTTCAAATGTTTACACCTTGGCAAAACAGGTCAATTAAATGGGTAATCAAATAAAATAAAAGACCAAATATGGTATATTTTTTATAAAAAGGACCCATTAAATATGTGATAAAGATACGGATTTATAAAAGCGTAAACATCGTGAATACGAGGGGTGATGCATAACTTTTGAAACTATGTGTAGTAACCGGTAATTATTAATAATTTCCAATTAATCATACTTACCGTAACATATATACTCTTCGACACTTTCGATCTCACTTCCATCTAAGTCGATTGTGATATCTTGATTTGTCATCACTTTTGTTTTATTTAAGTTAATTTTTAAACCGACTTTTTCAGATTCTTATTTAAGCTCCTTTAGCATGTAGATTAGTTCTTCTCTGTTGTTGCTTATGAGTACTATGTCATTGGCAAATCGTAGATGACTTAAAAATCTGCTAATAATTTTAATTCCACGTTGCTCCCAATTTAACTTCTTGAACACATCTTCTCATACAAGAGTAAATAGTTTTGGAGAGATAGTAAGTGTCTTCCTGTCTAACTCCTTTCTACGTTCTTATTTTGCTTGTTGTTAGACCTTCTAATACATTTATTTGCGTAGTTGAATTGTCGTTTATGTATTTGAGGTGTATTTTACATCTAGAATTCATTCCTTCTAATACGGCCCAGAGTTCTATGGAAACGAATGCCTTATTTTAATCCACAAATGCCAAATGAAGCAGTTCATTGTATTCGTTACACTTTTCGATAAGTGTCCTTATTGTCTGTAGGTGTTCTATGGTACTATAAACTTTGCGGAATCCCGCTTGTTCAACACGCTGGTCACCTGGCAACACCAACTGAAACTGTGACTCCATTTGTGCCTGATCTTCTGTGTCTCTAAGGGAAAAGCAGAGACATTCTCGGTATTTTAGGATTGAATGGATTCATGGAAGCTGTGAGAAGAGACATACCATATTCATATTATGAACTAAAATTTATTATTTGTACAGAAAACTAGGAGAAATTTATCAAATGACAGCATTCTAATAAAAAATAAAGTTTTGGAATGTAAAAAGTGGGTTTTACCGAGACCGTTAAAAATTGGTAATTTTCAACTTATACTTTAGACCGAACGGTTCGTCTGAAAAAAAACTAAATAGTGGTATTTGTAGATAATTTTAAGTACTTAAATATCTGTGAACAGACCATGTACTAAAAGTTAATAGTTTTCGAGATTTGAGCAAAAAAGCGGAAAAAAGCTGAAATTTTTCGCTTTTTTCGCGATTTTTTCAATGTTCCGGCAAGAAATTTTGTCCGCAAACCTCATATTCGGATTCAGCAGCCCAAAATCTATATATAATGGAAAAAATCAGAACTACCCAAAACTTTCCTAGTAAAAACACAATTTTATTAAATCAATATACAATCTTAAGATTCGATTCCAACAATAAAATTCCTGGTAAATAACTCTTCCTTGTATTTTGCTAATTAGCCCAGAGTATTTGGTAAGCAGTTTGTACCGATGTGGTAACAGGCTTATTGATCTGTAATTTTCGAGTTTGTGTTTGTCTCCTTTCTTGTGTAGCAAAAGTACCTGCGTATTTTGCCAAGAGGTTGGAATAGCACCCCCAAAGAGAAAATTTTTTGACCTCAAGCCATAATCAAATCCTTTCTTATTCCGTCGTCTCCGGGAATTTTTCCATTTTTCATAACTTCCTCCTATAAATTCATAATTATTAATAACATAGTATTATACTTTGAGATAAACAGTAACAAGTTTTTCCACCTACCTCTACCGAAAGTATACTTTTCCGGACCTGATTGTAGGGAGCAAAGTTTTACTTTTCCTCCCTAGGGAGGAAAAGTAAAACTGACGTCATGGTATTTCATTCATGAAATATAACTTATTGACGCCCTGTACAATATCTATTTTCTATTACGTAAGCATCTACAGTATTTCTCATGATCATCTTTCAGTGCGTCACACTTTTTCGATTTTTTTCTAACGCATTAAATTGTATGTGACACAAAAAAAGGCACGTCGGTGATTACATTTCGTCGGTGACATTTTTATAAAATTTCTTCTAGTTATTCTAGTTGTCGATAGATGGCGCCATAATAAAAAAATAATTTTTTTTAATTAGATAATAATGTTACAAATATAATCTGTATAATTTATAAGACTATACAAATCAAAGAAAATACCATTTTATAAATGCAAGAAACACATTTGATTTGTTTTTATTTAAAATTGAAAATAAAATGTGACAACTGTCAGATTTAACTAAAATGTTATGTTAGAATAAATGTCATAAATGTGTATTATCACGGACTTACCCTTTTTCCTATCATTTGTTATGCACTGAAAAATGATCATGAAAAGGACAATATACATTTTAACGTTTATTTATAATACACCCTGTATTTCGCAGAATGGTAAAAAACAGTAAATTGTTATTTTGACTTAAAAATGTTTACATTAACAATTTGACTTATATTTGACAGTTGAAAGTTATATTGTACCTACTTGTTGTTAGTTTTAGTTCTAATAAATGTTGTTGGTTAGTTACATGAATAAATTAAGTAAAAATGAAAAAATTACTTGTTATTTGAGGAAGGTGGAAAAACCATATGTATAACATGGGAGTAAAGTGCCTTTTCCTCCCTTGAATAATTCCTGCCCTCCGCTACGCGTCGGGCAGTAAACTTCATTCTCGGGAGAAAAAGTAGCACGTTCCTCCCTTGTTATACAAATAGCTATTTTTTATCTCAAACGTGTCCAAAGACAATAAACTTTTAAATCTCTGCCTTATTTTAGCCTCCACGTTTTAATCCCGCCAAGAAACGAGTCTAATAAATATCAGGGGTGGCCAAATTGTGGCTCGCGAGCCACATGTGGCTCTTTGAAGGATTATTTGAGGCTCTCAATAAATGTACCTGAATTACTTTTAATTTTTGTGTTCTAAAATGTAACATTAGACTTAGACAAGGAGACACCTTATCATCGTTGCTATTTAATTTGGTCTTAGAATAGTTAATAAGTAAAATATCATCTGAGCTGACAGGGGGATTTGCAAATCGAGGATCAAAATTATTGTTGGTCTTTGCTGATGATCTAGGTGCAGTCGCTCATTCTACAAGAGACGTGAGAGAGGTGTTTTCACAACTAGGCCTTCAGATAAATGAAGAGAAGACGAAAAACATGAAAGTAACCAAAAATCCAAGACCAAGAGTTAGGCGGAACATAACTATTAATGACCACAACTTCGAAGTAGTAAAAGAGTTTAAATATCTAGGGGCAGTTTTCACAGATGACAACCACATTTAAAAAGAGATCTCAGAAAGAATAACTGCGTGGAACAGAGCATCATACTCCCTATCATCATTATTAAGATCTAAGATGCTAAAAAGGCAATCTAAATTAAGACTGTATGTCGGGAGTAAAACATAGACTCTACATAAGCAGGAAAAAATAAGCTGCTGGTATTTGAAAGGAAAGTTCTCAGAGTGATATTTGGCCCTCAAAGAGATAAATTGACAGAAGAGTTGAGAAGGCGCCGCAAAGCGGAATTGGTGACTGTATGGTACTGAAAACGTGGTAAGAGATATAAAAGCTAAGATAAGATGGGCAGGTCATGTGGTAAGATCAGAGAAAGACAGTGTGTTAAAGACAGTGCTTTTTGAGAAACGGTAGAAGATCAGTAGCCCGTTTCAGAAAAAGATGGAAAGATGATAAAGAATTGAAATATTCTTAATTAGATAAGGCTGCTTGTAGAATTATTTGCATATTTGAAACAACGATGGAACCATTTTATTTATTAATATATTGTTTATTGTTTTATTTCAATTATTTTAATTGTTTTATTACAGTAAACTTTGCATTTGGGTCTTTTCGTCGTCTTCCTAGTTTTACTAGAGATGTCGCTGTTTTGCGTCTCAAAAGTGGAATTGCTGATTTCCCCTAAAAAGGCAGGATTGTTGATTTTTGTTTCAGAGTTGGGACTGCATAGCTACACTGATGAAGCATAAGATGCAGAAATAGCCATCTGTAGATGGTGGTCCAACTCTGGATCAAATTAAAACAAAACTGCCTTTCCCCCATTTTATTTCACTTTAAAGTTCGTGTAGTCCAAACAGTATGAGAAAAATTAAATAACTTTTTTACACTTTTTAAATAATTGTTTATTTGCACTCGCGAAAAATTTCAAATTTTAAAAAATGGCTCGATTATCAAGAAGCTTGGCCACCCCTGAAATATACACTTCTGCTTATTTCCGACTATGTCAACCTTCTTGAATAAATAGAACAAAGTTTCCCGTCGTAACTTCGACGATTTTCCGTACAGTTCTCGTAATATATAATTTAAGTGCACCCTGTGGAATATTAGGTATTTTATTTGGTAAACTACAACTACACAGTCGGATGATGTTGGCAGATCTCCAGGATATTTTCACAACTCGTAAGACGAAAAAACTTGATGGGGTCATATGTGGCCAAACATTCATTAAAGACGTTGCGAAAGCAGTAAAAAGTATTCTAAAAAGCATGAAAAACTGCAAATTCAGAAGTAATCAGGAATATGCAATTATGTTGCATATGATAATATGTTTTGAAATCATTAGTAAAATGAAACGAATTGTTATGAATTTGTGGTAGTGGTTAACAAAAAAATCGTAACGTGTTTACTCTAAATCTCATGTTTGTAAAATAAATTTATGTTAAAACCCAGGAAATCTTGGTTTGGGGATAATTGTATCTCTGGCGGTGACATTGATTAATATATTATATCTTCCTATTAGAGGTAAAACTCACTAACAACAATTTTCAGAACGTGGTGTAAAATCGATTTAAAGGAACAAATTTTTTTTAAATTCACCTGACCTAATGCAACTTTAAAGAGTAAATGAACAGATATTTTGTGCTATGTTGCGTCAAAGAAACTATGATTTATTATTAATTTTTTGACTTTTTTCCATGAACACATTAATTGAATATTGTGAAGTTAATGAATTTGTCTCAATAAAGTACAGGGGATTAGAATGGGGGGCATGACGGGGTCGCGAGGTAAGACGGGGTACCGCACACAAACAAGAAACTACACGTTGGTGAATAGCATGCAGTAACTCAATAGGAAGAGTCATTCGACTAATTGTCACTGCAAGAGAAACCGTGAAAAACTGTTTTAGCGCTCCGTTGATCTAATTTTGTGCAAGGACAACCATCGTTATTTTAAGGTAATTATGATCACCTCATTAATGTCTTTTTTATCGTTGTTTACTAGTATTCTTATTTTGATAATGGCATATTGTTTGTGTGAATACGTTAAACATTTAATTAGTAATTTTTTTTTGTTTAAAGTTACCTTTTGAGGCAAGATGGGGTATTGGGTGCGGGGTATGATGGGAAATTGGTGGTAAGTCTGGGTTAATTTAAATTTCTTAATAAATAACATTGGATTATTGTTTTAGATAATACCATGATACGTACTTACAAGAAAAAAACAAAAAGAGGAAAGTGGTTGAGATATGCTATGAAAACAGCCATATATAAAGTGACTTCGTCAGAACCCTGGGTAGGCTGCCAGAGCCAGATCTGTGGATGTTGAGCTTACAATGCTTGTGCTGGGGTGGACAATGAAGATATGGAGCAAATACACATTTTTGTTTGTTTTGTGAGAATTAATTAGCATCACCATCATGCCCCAATTCCATTACCCCATCATACCCCATAGTATGGGGCAAGATGGTTTTTCATAATGTTCTTATTAATGGCTAATTGTTGAAAAATGTGATAGGTTGATTTTCCAAAGATTGTACCAAATCATAGTTAGATTAATGACGTAACGCGCCATCAATTAGTAATAGTAATAAACGTAGTAATTATGTTGTATTTTTGTTATTTTCCTTAGCTATCCCATCATACCCCCTTCCCCTACAGGGAAGACTTAGGGATTTAAAATGAAAGAAATAAATAACAAATAATGCATTATAGTACAAAATATTAAAATTAAAACAGAATATCTAACCTCCAAGGAAATAAAATCTGCGCATATACAGTGCTTAATAAAAAAAAACAAAAATTCTTGTGAATGCACTTTTAATTTCACTCGTCTTGTTCACTCTCGCTAACAGATATTGATAACTCTGGAACTCGATCTATAGTCCAGGGTAATAAGAATTTTCTCGGGACACTCAAAGATCCAGGTAGCTGACTACTTTTTTAGTTATTGTAGACCTATAGGAAGAAAACCTACCTGTTTCCTGCCTAGAGTTCGCGTCCGTTTTTTAATTATTAACAATTTAGTGCAAAAATCGCGATTATTTCGATTTTTTGCAGTCCATTCAAAAACAAAATAGTTGACATAAAATTACAAAAATCAGTTTTTTAGAACCAAAACCTTCAAAATACCAATTTTTGAAAGTTAAAAAGTTAATTTGTTGCTACGCAAACTGCAAAATAAGTGAAAATCGTTATTTGTTAATAACTTTTACTAAAACTACCTTAGAACTTTAGTGTTTCACCCAAAGTTGGATATTGGGGTACTTAACAAACCCTCAAAATTTGAGACTGATCCATTAATTAGTTTAAGAGGAGTTATTCTATTTGTTTATCCCAGAGACCTTTATTTTGCAATAAGACGGAAAATAATGAAGATATGCAATTCTGAGTATGCCAAATGAAAGTAGAAGAGCGATAGTATCAAAATGTATTAAAAAAGATAAAAAAAATGATTAACATGGTCAGAAATCCTAATGCCAAATTTTTAAAATTTTGTAGTTTATTTTAACATTTAGAATAATTTTAAAAATGTTGTCCGTAGAAACAATCTTTTTGTTTGTTCGAGAAGACAGTATTTTAACACGAAGTTTCAAATAAAAAAATTTAGCCTGGGCTCATTTGGGACAAAGTTAACCATATGTGTTTTTTAATTCACAGCTAATTTGTTTATAATAATTAAGGAATCTCATTAGTGCCATTTTAAAGAAGGGGATTTGTACATTTTCTTAAAAAATTTGCACAAACATTATACCTTCACAGCACTAGAGATGGGAAAAACCTACCGGTTTAAACCTGAAACCGGTTTTTTTACTTCGCAATAACCGGTTTTACCGGTTGTTTTTTGCCCTGGTTATAACCGGTTTTTTCTTTTTAAAGTAAAAACCGGTTATTAGGTTTTTACGGTGATTAGGATTAGGTTAGGTATTATTTCGGATCCCAATCATAATTACTATTTTCAAGTAATTATTCCAAACAAAACCATAATTCAAATTTTATTTTATTTTATAAAATACAGAAACAAACTGAAAGTGCAATCTCACATCAGCCAGAAACAATTATTAAGTTTTATTATAATATTTCCTTGAAAAGATATTTGTAATCATAATATTTACATAAGAGGTGATCTGGTTGAATTAGACGCAAACATCATCTATTTTTCACACTTAACTCTTGACATCGAAAGTGGGTGAATGACTTTTTCTGATTACCAAAAATAATGCTCTGACTGTGAATATCGAATTACTGATTACGAATACGAATCTTCAAGAATTTCGCTACGTTTTCAAAAGGATACACTCATACAGGAAGTATTAAATGAGTTAAAATGTACCTATTCTACAAATATACAAACGTGTTAAAAGCAATACATGTTCTTTCGATAGTACTAATTTTGATCATATTGATGTCGAGTCGAATGGAGTATCGCAAACTAAAGTGTATTGTAAATGTAACTTTGTAACCTATTGGATTAAAAAAACCGAAAACCGGTTTTTTTGGGCCGGTTATAATCGCCAGGTTAAACCGTCAGAAAAAAAAACGGTATAACCGAAAACCGGTGTTTTGTCAAAAAACGCCATCCCTACACAGCACCCTCTACGATTTTTCAAAAATGTAGTGCAAACGATTACTAGGGGGAATCTACATACAAATCCAGCGAGTTAAAATACCAAAAAAGCAATTTCAAACGAATATAATTTGCTGTATCTCCGGATCAACTCAATGGATTTTGATCTTTCTTTTTTTAATTGGTTTAACCTATTCCACGAACATACGCCTGTTTTGGATTACTTCGACAACGAATATTTTACTGTACAAAATAAGAAGAACGAAAGTAAATTGCAAATTACATTGTTGTTTATTGGAATAATTATTAGCGCCATTTACTTTCGTACTTCTTATGTTGCACAGTAAAATATTCATTGTCGAAGTAATCCAAAACAGCCGTATGTTCGTGGAATGGCCCATATGTAATTTTTACGTACATTACCAATATTCAATTTGTTTAAAAATTTATTAATTAATAAACAGTCTAATTTGTTTAAATAATTCTTGAAAAAATATTTTTTTTACAAAAATCAATTTTTTTAATCATAGTATCATTAATGATCGCATAAAAAGTTAAAGTACACTTTAATAAATAAATGATTTTTATTAGATAATAATTTATTGAAGATAATTTATTTATTAAAGTATACCTTTACTTTTTCTATGATTAATAGGGATAATATGATTAAAATCATGGATTTTTGGGAAAAAAATTATTTTTTCAAAAATTGTTTAAACAAATTAGACTGTTTATTAATTAATAAATGTCTAGACAAATTACATATTTGTAATGTACAGAAAAATTACATACCTACAAATTAAAAAAAGAACGACCAAAATATTTATGTTCAGTAGATCCCGAGATATAGAAAATGATAGTAGTTTTAAGTTGCTTTTTTTAGTTTTTGAACTCGTGCATTTGTCGGCTCCCAGCTCCCCCTTCACTTATGGTGTATTCCACCAATATACGTCTATTTTGGATTATCGCGGCAACGAATATTTTAGTGTGCAACATAAGAAGTACGAAAGTATTTTTGCTCTAATAAAATTACTCCAATAAACAACAATATAATTTGCAATTTACTTTCGTTCTTCATATTTTGCACAGTAAAATATTCGTTGTCGGGATAATCCAAAACAGACGTATATTCGTGGAATGAGGTATACCACGACTAGTCACCAGTTAAACTACGTTTTTAAAAATTCGTGTAAAATACCAGCTTTTCTAATATGTAAAATGACTTTTTATACAGACAATATTTTTAAAGTTATTCTAAATATTTTTAAACTACAAAATTTCACAACTTGGGCATTAGGATTTTTGACTATATAGACCAGTAAGGATCTGCGAAAAAACGTCTATTTTTGGATGTGAGAGGTGGCATTCGGATTTTTGCAGATAAAGTTAGGTGACACCTTCAGTAATAATAATTGACTTATGCTCCTTCTCAAATATGCCCGAAACATTAATAAAAAAATTTAAATATTTAAAAATTTCGAAAAACATCGATTTTTTTCTGCTTTCTTTGCTTATAACTTTAAAACGATTCGTTTTGGAACAAAGTCGTTCAGGAATAAAATAAAGATAATTGAATTTTGTATGATATAAGACTGGTAAAAAATGTCTTAAGATATTACCTTTTCTGTAATATAGCAATAAATACAAAATACGGGGGCAAAATAAGTCTGTTGTTATTCAATATTTTTTAACCACTTTGGTGGCACTTGGAACCTTAGTAATTCGCTAAGGAAATTATTTGTAACATACTTAAATCGTGTACCAAATTTCATTAAAATCGACCTAATAAATTTTGCATAATAAATTTGCAATCTAAATGTTTTTAAAAAAGTTCAAATTTTTTAAAATCTTTCTGAACAAAAAGTAGACCATTTAGAAGTTGGCTAATTTTTTTACATATAAAGAGGTGCTCTACCTATCTAATACACTTTACAGAATTAAAATCGGATTATTTAAGGGGCCCCAGCAATGTTTTAAATTTATAAACAATTTTGTGGCTTATAAACAAATAGCTTTGTTTAATAATAAAAAAATTAATTTTTAGCAATGCAAATAATTAAATCCGGTATAATTTGACTTAAACTTTAAAATGCTGTCAGCAGAATTGCTATTTTATTTTTTAATCAAACCTTATTCGCGTTCAAAAATTGCAATTTCTCGATTTTTTGGAAGTTTCACCGCGTTTATCTCGCATCCTATGCAAAACTGCAAAACTATTAATCCTACGAAAAAACTTGTAAGAACATTTTTTGCTTAGAATTACCCAAGAAATACAAAAAAATATTTTATTTTGCGAAAAATCGATTTTATGTAATTCCTTAAGTTCTTTGTTTATAACAATCTTATCGACATCCGGATCAACTGTTACCCAAAAAATTCGTGTTCTACGGGTCAAAATACATTAAAAAACTTGGGTAAGTCCATCTAAATAAAGGCTCGTCTCATCTAAATAAATTGGGTGCTCGTAGCACCCCCTCCTGGCCACAGCACTAATTTGTGTATAAGCCAAAAAATTGTTTATAACTTTAAAACATTGCTGAGGCTGCTTAAATAATCCGATTTCAATTCTGTAAAGTGCATTAGATAGGTGAAGTACTTCTTCATATGCAAAAAAATTGAAAAAATCTTTGTATGTTCTAGTTTTTGTTGTGTAAGATTTTCAAAAAGTTTTATTTTTAAAAAAAGTTTAGATTGCAAAATTATTATGCAAAATCTAGTAAGTCAATTTTAATGAAATTTGGTGTACGGTTTTAGCACATAACAAAAATTTTCAAAGCGAATTAGGAAGGTTCCAAGTGTAACCTAAGTGATGGAAAATCATTGAATAAGGACAGGCTTGTTTTGCCCCCTTATTTTATATTTATTGCTATTTTGAAGCAAGTGTGATAAATTAAGACATTTTTAACCAATCGCATTTGATATAAAATTTCACTATCTTTGTTTTATTCCTATAGGACTTTGTTCTAAAATGAATAGTTTTTAAGTTATAAGCAAAAAAATTAGAAAAAGAACGACATTTTTTGGAATTTTTAAATATTGTATTTTTTTTATTAATGTTCCGGACATATTTGAGAAGGAGCATAAATCAATTATTATTAACGAAGTTATCACCTAACTTTATCCGCAAAAATCTGAATGCCGCCTCTCACATCCACCTAAAAACAGATCCTTACTGCTCTAATATTAGATAATATTTTTATCGTTTTTTAGTACATTTTGATAGTATCAGTTTTCTACTTTCATTTGGAATACTCAGAATTGTCCTATCTTTATTATTTTCTGTCTTATGTTATTGCAAAATAAAGTTCTCTGGGATAAACAATTAGAATAACTCTTAAACTAATTAATGGATCGGTCTCAAATTTTGAGGGTTTGTTAAGTACCCCAATACCCAACTTTGAGTGAAACACTAAAGTTCTAAGGTAGTTTTAGTAAAAGTTATTAACAAATAACGATTTTCACTTATTTTGCAGTTTGCGTAGCAACAAATTAATTTTTTAACTTTAGAAAATCGGCATTTTGAATGTTTTATAATGTTCTAAAAAATCAAATTTTGTAATTTTATGTCAACTATTTAGCTTTTGAAAGGGATGCAAAAAATCGAAAAAAATCGTGATTTTTGCACTAAATTATTAATAATTAAAAAACGGACGCGAACTCTAGGCAGGAAACAGGTAGGTTTTCATCCTGTAGGTATACAATAACTAAAAAAGTAGTCAGCTACCTGGACCTTTGAGTGTCCCGAACATGGTCTATTTCTAGCTTATTATCATGGTCTACTACGTTTATGTTTACTAACGTATTGTTTGAAAGTTCACTAAGTACCGATTCAGCGCTCCAGGTTGCAAAAAAAAATTCACTAAATACAATAATAACTATTAAATTTAAAATAATAAAAATAGCTAAGTTTTTTAATGAGATTTACTTACGTTGAAACCGAAATTCACAATAATGTGCTTAGTGAATTGTAAGTACCATATCTCGGCAATCAGAAGACTTTAAGCACTTGGTGACTTTCCATGGTTGGGCAGTAAGTACCTTATTGAGTACAAATTGATGAAAATGTCAAAATCTCAAAAAAGTGCACTTTTCTCAGTGCACAAAATCTCAAAAAAGTGCAAAAAAGTGAGTTTTACCTCTAATAGGCCGATATTAGGCCAGGGTAATAAGACAAAAATATACCCTGTTCGTGACACTTCAGCAGCCAGGGTACTGAAGCGTTCTTTCGACCGGTAAAACCTATATACCCTATTCCACGAACATACGCCTATTTTGGATTAATTCGACAACGAATATTTTACTGTGCAAAATAAGAAGAACGAAAGTAAATTGCAAATTACATTGTTGTTTATTGGAATAATTATTAGCGCCATTTACTTTCGTACGTCTTATGTTGCACAGTAAAATATTCGTTGTCGAAGTAATCCCAAAAAGGCGTATGTTCGTGGAGTGGCCCATAGGAACAAATTATAACTATTTCCTGCGTAGGATCTGGCGGCCATTTTTATTTATAAACAATTAACTGTCAAAAATTGGCATTTTCCCCTTTTTTTTCAAATCAACGGAAAACAGTGAAACTTATGATTTTTTTAGTACAAATATCTTCGAGATTATGGAAAAAGCTTTAAAATGACGTATTACAAAGTTTGCTATACTCATTTATTGTTAATATAATTGCGAAAAAAGTGCGGAATTGCAAAAGAAATATTTTCTCAATAACTGTTGTAAAAATTAGTGTACAGCTTTGAAATTTTTGTCAAATTAGCACACTATCTGCGGACTTTGCATACCTATATTATTAATACATACAATAATAAGATTCGATTCCAGCAATAAAATTGCTGGTAAATAACTTTTCCCAAAAATGGCCTATTCTCCGATAATCAGCCCAGACTATTAATCTAAAACCCATGTAAATTTACTGGACAGACTTTCGTGTGTGACTAAATTGTAATTCATTTTTTTTTGTTCTTAATCTTTCGTTGAAGGAGATTAAATTTCGAACCTAACAATATTTTGGTTAGTTTTTACATGACCAGTTTATTAATGTGCTTCTATAAAAAACTTTGAAAATGATAAGAACCAAGTTAGAGAAGCACCATGCATTAACAATCAGAATAAAGCTGAATGTTCCAGCTATAATGGAGCTACATATTGATATTGAGTAAACAGATAAAACCTTGACGTAACAATGGGCTCCTTTTTATTGTCCTTAATAACAGATTATATACTTTGTTATCTAATCTCCATTATGGTCTCAAGGGCTATATAGTCAATGGAGAAATTCTTAATGCACATACACTACCAAGAATAATATGCACATACACATATACAACCAAGAATCGATCAAAACTATCACGGTAAAGGAAAATACCACCATTTCTAAACGTGTTAATCTAAAAATGAGGTAAAGAATATGTAACCAAAGTATACAACAATCCAACACAAATCAACAGATAATTTAATTACCATTTTAACTATTTAATAATTTAACATAACTATTAAAAAGGGGATCGTCAGATCATTATACGATAGAGTCAAAGATACTTGTTTCAAGGAAAAATCATTTTTTGGTAGAAAAAAAAGGAATGTTAAAATGTAGAAGAACCGAAGCAGCATAAAATTAACAAAATATTGAAAAACCCTTACAAGAAATTATTCGACAAGAACAACAATACCATATGTAAAAGACTTATCATCAGAAAAAAATAAAAAAATAATGAAATAAATACAACATTGCAACATTTAAAACGAGCAAAACACTGATGGAATGATGCGTGAATAGTTTTGAAAGAAACATTAATAAAAAGAATAAAATTAAAGAAGCAGCTCACATCTTAATGTTTGATGAATTAAACTGAGCAGGAAACTCAATACTATGTAACAATATCTGATTAGCAATACTGAGAGAAGAAGTTGGCAGTAAGGATTATACCAATACTAATGAGGTAACAGTATATCAGAACATCACTGATAATATACAATAACAGACCACACAGTTCAGAAAGATCAGAAGTTGATATCAGTCTCGGATAAAACACTATACTTACATATTCCACAGGATTTTTAACTCTAGAAGTGCAGTATATTGCTAATGATTCCAAGAACAAGGTCAAGTAAGTCTGAACTGTCAAGAAGTAATTTACCGGCAACTGTCAAAACAATATCTTTGGGGTTACATAAATTTGTTAAATTTTGTTTGTAAGAAAAACAAAAAATGTAATTTTAAGAAATAGTCCGGTAGGCAGCGTCAAATTTGACCGGAGCATTTTGCCATGGCTTTTCTTATATACGCAGTTGTTCCAAAGCTTATTAACAAATTATGTGTCAGCTGGTCCAAAACCGGGGCATAATATGAAAAAAGACCAGGAAAATTAATAATAAAAATAATTACACTTTTATAAAAAAGAACTTTCTATAATAGGTACCACATTTTTAATATTTATACGACACAATATAAAAAATAATTATAAAAACAATTATTTTTTAAATCAAAATGACAATTTTAAAAACAAAAAGGATTTCTGATGCCGAGAATCGATCCCGAGCCTCCTGTGTGAAAGCCAGGTATCCTAGCTACTAGACCATATGGATGTGAGGCATAGAGATATTTGACATATAAATTGTAGGGTTTTTTCCATCTAATTTCATATTATTCTTTTTTTGTCTCAAAGTACCAGAGTCGCGCCATCTGACAGACATTTTCGTTATCAAAATTCCTAACCACCAAAATAAATTCATAGAATCCGTGCCAAACATAAATGTTCAGGGTGAAACCTATGACAAGCTATATTCAGAACCAGCCATGCTAGTACCAAATACGCCGCCCTCTATAAAGAGAGCTACATAAGTCTGTATCTGCAAAATAAAAACACATATCACCCTTACTATTTTTGATTTATTATCAAAAAACCAAAATGCCATAACAGATTATGAAACAAAAAAAAAAGATAATGAAAATAATATATAACGGTTTTAAATGTTTTAAAAAAATTTATAAAATATTATTTTCTGGAGTTCATAAAGAACGAAATACAGAAAATCTGAAAGTATATCAAATAAAAGAGCCTCAGCTTTATATTGTATTTTTCGATCAATGCCAATGAAATTTAATCGACTCACGTGTCATCCAACTCATAAATCATGCTTATCATAAAAAGTAAAAATATCTATACATCAAGTTGAGGAGGAAAATGCTGCTGCTGACAACGTGTGTTTGTTAACGAAAATGTCTGGAATAAGTATATCTACAAAATATGAGAATTAAATTAATTTATATTTTTTCTAATTAAGTGTAAATTATTATAATATACATTTAATCTCAAGCTAAATCACCTAAAAGTATAAAACTTCTGTTATATAGAACTGAGATAAATAAGATTTAAAAAAGATACATTATTAAAAACTTTAAATAACAAAAAAAAACAAGTCTGCCAAACTTCAAGAGCAAAATAGATCAATGCAGAGTGGTAAGAATTGCTGAAATCGTGGCCAAAAGTCTAATTATGTAGTGAGGGACAAAATTATGGAATAAATTCATTTTTTCGAAAATGGTAGACTTTGGAGAGAAATCCCGAAACCGGTCGAATTTTATTTTTAAATTAGGATTTTTTGAAATATATCATACTAGTGACGTCATCTGTCTGCTCGTGATGATGACGTAATCGATAATTTTTTTGATTGAGAATAGGGGTCGTCTGATAGTTCATTTGAAAAGTTACTCAATTATATTTTCAGTAATATAAACATTACTATAATTATTTATACAAGGTGGCCGAAAAAATAATTAGAATAGAATAGAATAGAATAGAAATATGCTTTATTGTCATTAAAAATTGTACAATTTTATCGACAAAGCTTATAAAAAGTCAAGACAACAAAACAATAACAATCCAATTTACTAAAATTACATAAATCGTCAATATATTTACAATAATAACAATAATAATGAAGTTAAACAGAAGTAATCAATTGCAAAATTTAAGTAAATTGCAAATGCATAGTCTACCTAGTAATTAATAAGTTTAAAAGTTAAGCTGCTGCATATGACACCCAAATATAGACAAAAAAAAATGATAATAAAAATACTACTTGTGCAAAGGGTACTGTAATTTCTTAGTTATTGATTAAGAAAATCTTCTACTGAATAATATGGTCTTTCAGATAGGTAGGCTTTTGTCAGTTTACGGAATTTGGGGAAAGATGCTGCAGATTTAAGTTGTAGAGGGAGATGGTTGTAAAGTTTTTTTGCGGAATATAATATAAACACTCTAAACACTATAACATCAAAAAACACTCTGAATTTTTATCCAATTATGAGGCCCCTTACAACAAACTGCCTGGCAACCCTCTTATTCCGAGGTTGTATGGTTTACCCAAGATACATAAAGTTGGAATTCCTATACGTCCTGTCGTCAGTTTCATTAACACTCCAGTTTCTATTTTATCAAAATTCATACTCAACACCTTAAAAAATTTAATCAACTTCACACCCCGTTTTACTGTATCAAATTCATACCAATTAGTTGATAAACTTCAACTCATCAATCTCTATCCAGACATAACTATGCTTTCTTTTGATGTAAGCAACCTATTTACTTCAGTGCCCAAAATCGAAACTTTAAGTCTGGTAAAATCACTCTTAGTCAACAAGTCTTTTCAGCCCAATGTCATTTCACCGATACTAGATATCCTTGAATTATGTCTATCTCAAGATTTCTTTCAATTCAACAACAAATTCTATAAACAACCAGATGGTTTAGCAATGGGCAGTTGCTTATCCCCATTCCTAGCTGATGTCTTTATGGATCATTTAGAGTCCAATCACATTATGAAAAATCCAGAAATTTTACATTGGTTTCGTTACGTAGATGACTGTTTGGTCTTCATCGCTGGACATCATGACTCAGCTCAACAACTACTTCTTAAAATTAACTTAATTCACCCTAATATCAAATTTACCATGGAACTAGAATCTTCTCAGGCCATTAATTTCCTTGATTTATCTATTACCAGACTTAACAACCAATTCAACTTTGGTATCTTTCGTAAACCCACCCAAACTGACCATGTAATTCATTTTTCTTCTAATCATCCTCTATCACACAAACTAGCAGCTTTCAGAAGCTTCATACACAGACTTTTCTCTATACCTATGTCAACAGATTCTTTCAACAAAGAACTCAACATTATAAAACAAATAGCTGTCAACAATGGTTACGATCCCTCTATAATAGATAAACTCATCCGTAAAAGAGAATCTAAATTGCTTCAAAATTCTGCTTTCCATCAGTCATCTTCCTCTTCTGCTACTTACAGGTCACTACCATATCATAACCCACATCTATCTGAAAAGATTAAACGTATTGTATCTAACTCTTCCGAGAATATACATATTTCTTTCAAAGTTGGAAATACCCTTGGCCACTTCTTGACAAATACTAAGGATACAATACACTATATGAATCGTAGTGGTGTTTATAGACTGACTTGTTCTGATTGTGATGCCTCTTACATCGGCAGGACTTACAGATCACTCTCAACCAGATCTGCTGAACATTCTAAAAGAGACACTACATCAGCCTTTTCCCATCATTTGAAAGTTAATAATCATCATCTTGACATCCCTGATGGTGTTAAATTAATTCATAACATCCAAGACAGAAACAATCTACGCCTGGATTTGTACGAGGACCTTGAGATTTCCAGAGACATGAGGACCAGCCCCAATTGCGTTAATCGTCAAACAACTTTAAATCGTCCTTTCACTCCTATCCATCGACAACTATTCCCTTAATCCAACCCTAGTTTTCTCTCATTTTTCCTCTCACCCCCCTTCCCCTATACTCCTATTCTCCATTTCCCCCTCCCCCTCTTTTTCCACTACCCCACTAGTTTATAACAGTCTTCTCTTTCCATACTAATCACCCATTAACACATATCTCAACTTGCATTTCTTTTCAACTTCATTGCTGCCTCCCCCACTATCCCATCCCTAACACAGTTTTGATTCTTCTATTTTCCTATCCTTCATATTTTTCTCCACTCCTAGTCATTTCTGGTTTGACCTTGTGTCTCTGTCTCTTTTTCAGGTCCTCTATATCTCATCTCACCATTTCTTTCATAATTTATTTAAATGCCTCTTATTATTATTAATCCTTAAATCGGTCTGGTTTATTGTCTCTTTGGAATGTTCTTCACACTCACTTATCCTGTTGCCTGTTATGTTACTTACTCATTTTCTCTCATCTCCGCTTACAATAATAAAAAACACCATACATCCAATCACTCTGGTCTGTCATATATATCACTTTCCTTACTTAGTAACATTCTGTCACTGCTTTCTTTTTAGATTCTTAGACTTTACTTAACAATAGGATACTGCACACCTATATCCATTACGACCCATTCAGTCAAACTTCTTTCAGATTACAACATTTAAGTTTTATTGCATTCACTATTCTTCTTTTTTCATCTATCTTTTCATTTCCATTCATATCAGGCAACTTCCAATATCCATTTATCCCAATTTAAAATAAAAATTTTTTCACATTTTGCATTTGTTTGATTTCAGTTACAATCACATACGTTCACAAAGTTTGTGCACTTAAATATATATCATTTAGTTCAGTCTATTTACTCCACTATCACCAATAGAAATCAATCTCTTACTTTTCTATTTCATATACTCATTCAATTTAGATTCTTCTTTACATACTGACACCAACCCACAATTTGACCTATATTGGTAGCTCTCATTCTAATTATTTTATTCACTATTCCACGTTGGTAGACTATCAAGATACATTACTTCCAATTCATTCAGTCCTTTCAAAACTACATAAAGATGAATTAGACTTTATGTCACATAGTTTAATTTTATTATATTATTACATACTCTCATTCATTTCACAATACTATATACAATCATATCCTTCACACATATATCTACCTCACTAACAGTAATCTTTAGTTATTTAATTTTGTTAACAACTATTTTCCAACTTTTAACAGACATAATTATTCATTACAATAGTATAATAATAAATTTAACACAACATATAGCCACCTTTTGTATATATACTGTTTTCTCGCAATATTCTACCGTTTACCTTCAACCTGTTGTCTGCTTGCCTTGTTAGGCAACCAACATTTCATCACATAAAAACACTCTTAAATTCTGGTTTTCTCGGCTTGTTTAGCTTTGTTTTCCATGCAAGTCTAATTATCTTATTATGTAGTGTATTTCCTTGTTTCAACAAACTTAACTTTCATCTCGTCATTTCACATCCGATGACGTCACAACTTAAACCACGTAATATATCTACATTAAATTTAATGAATCTATAAGTTATTCTGGAATAGAGAGTTGCTAATTTAAACTTTACAGTAGATTTTATTATTCAAATAATTTAAATTATTTTTGCAGACAAACCTCCGCATTTTATTAAAAAATCCAAAATCAAATGAAACTTTAACCAAAAATTGGCTTTATCTTGTCATGTCATGTCACCCTTGTCAAATTGTAAATCCACTTCATAATTTCTCAGTTGGTCTGTGCCCATTGAATTGGCAAGTACCTAGTATCTTCGAGCAGGGAACCATGGCACCCTTTTAGCATGTGTTCCACTTTATCCATTAACATCGACTTGTAGTCATAACATTTTAACATATTACATTATGTAAACCATATATGATGATGTTAACACTATTTACGGTGTGCTAGTTTCAAAATACTCGGCAGGATGTAAGTATTCCCACACTTTTTTCATTTTAACAGTCACATTTTTAACCTTTTGCTTTAATCTAACGTGGAAATACTTCATTCTAGGCACTGAAGATGTTCTGTTTAGAACGAAAACGTTCTGCAATCGATGACATTTTATAGTTTTTAAATAAACGATTTTATACCAGAATACATCTCGAAGTTTTTACTTCTGTATTGGTTTTTTAAACTATGGTATACAGCCAACTATTGGGATTTTCCCATTGATTTTTTTTTTTTGGAATATAATATAGATTTCTTTACTAACTCAGAGGACGGGGTCGGCATATAGACGTCAAACGTAGAATTTCTCGTGAAGTAGTCATGATTAGGTCTTGGTGGAAAGACATGTAGATGTTTACGAATTAAGCAAACAGTTTCTAAAATATACAAAGA